>NC_044330.1:68955630-69265023 GCF_007399415.2 Gopherus evgoodei | reverse complement strand
ACGTCACTATTTCTCTCCAAACACCAAGAGCTACCTCTCCAGGTTGTGAATCCACAAATAAAAAGTAGGCCAAAGTCTAATTAATGAGAAAGCATACTAGCAGCTACAACATCCCTCCACACACTAAACTCATAATTGCTCCAGTCTACTGGGGGAGGAGCTTAAAAAAACAACTGGAAAGATAGAAGAAAGGAATGAAGGGAGAACACCAGGTAACTTTAGGTCAGAAAGTAACAGCTGATTGATTGATTGCCTCTCCAGGACAGTCGTACATTGCTAAATGACATTCAGGCTTTTTCTTCACTGTAAAAGGATTTACAACAAAACACAGTATTTATCTTGCTGTAGAATCCTGTGGGAAAACAAGGTAGTTCCAGTATTCACCATAATATAACTAGGCAAGATCAGCACTATACACTACTATCCCACCCCCACCACGCCTGTGACTGACCTCGTTTGCTTTACCAGGCAGTAAAACTGAACTGCCTTGTTTCCACTATGTTTTTATAACAGGGTATCTGACCTCCATTAGTTATCCCACTGTAAAAACAAAGTGTTTGGCTACACTTGCAGGTGTGCAGCGCTGGGAGTTACAGCTGTCTTCGTACAGTTGTTTAGGGAAGCGCTGCAGTGTGGCCATACTGACAGCTACCAGCGCTGCAGTGTGGCCACATTTGCAGCGGTGTTGGGAGTGGTGCATTATGAGCAGCTATCCCACAGAGCACCTCATCCCATTTTGGTGCCGTGGGAAGGGGGCAGAGGGTGTGGGCCATTCTGCTTCCTGTCCCAACACCCTGTGATGCATCGCTTCACATCCCAGCAATCCGTTTTTCCGTCCACGTTTGGCGCCATCTTGACTCTCTCAATGGTTTCTGTGCAGCACGATTTCTGTGGGAAATGGAGCCCGAACTGCTGAGGAGTATGCTGACGAGTGTCGCCAGCACATCACGTTTGGCAGTTGAGCTATTCCTTAAGATCCAAAGTGATGAGGAGTCCTATGATGACAGCGAGTCGCCTGATGCGTATGACACTAAATTGCTTCTGGCATTCACGGAAATGCTCAGCACTGTGGAACGCCGCTTTTGGGCTCAGGAAACAAGCACTGAGTGGTGGGATCACATCGTCATGGAAGTCTGGGATGACGAGCAGTGGCTGCAGAACTTTCGGATGAGAAAAGCCACTTTCATGGGACTGTGTGCTGAGCTCGCTCCCACCCTGCGGAGCAAGGACACGAGATTGAGAGCTGCCCTGCCAGTGGAGAAGCGGGTGGCTATTGCAATCTGGAGGCTGGCAACTCCAGACAGCTACCGATCGGTCGGGAACCAGTTTGGACTGGGAAAGTCGACCGTTGGAATCATGTTGATGCAAGTTTACAGGGCCATTAATCGCATCCTGCTAAGAAGAACCGTGACTCTGGGGAATGTGCAGGACATTGTGGATGGCTTCGCACAAATGGGTTTCCCTAACTGTGGAGGGGCAACAGATGAGACGCATACTCCTATTCTGGCACCACCCCACCTAGCATCCGAGTACGTTAATCGGAAGGGGTATTTCTCGATGGTTCTCCAGGGGCTTGTGGATCACCGTGGGTGTTTCATTGACATTAACACAGGCTGGCCTGGAAAGGTGCATGATGCACGCATCTTTCAGAACACTGGCCTGTTCAGGAAGCTGCAGGCAGGGACTTTTTCCCCAGACCGGAAGATCACAGTAGGGGACGTCAAAATGCCCACTGTGATCCTTGGAGACCCCACTTACCCGTGAATGCTTTGGCTCATGAAACCGTATACAGGGAAGCTTGACAGGAGCAAGGACCGGTTCAACTACAGGCTGAGCCGGTGCTGAATGACTCTGGAGTGTGCTTTTGGCCGTTTAAAGGGGCGCTGGCGATGTCTGTATGGGAAGCTAGACTTGGGGGAAAGCAGCATCCCCGCGGTTATATACACGTGCTGTACCCTCCATAATATTTGTGAAGGGAAGGGTGAAAGATTCAGTCAGGCATGGACCTCTGAGGTTCAAAGCCTGGAGGCTGAATTTGCATAGCCAGAGAGCAGGGCTACTAGAGGCCCAGCACAGGGCTGCAAGGATTAGGGATGCCTTGAGGGAGGAATTTGAGGCTGAAAACCAACAGTAATGTTTGATGCCTTGCACGGGAGTGAAGTGCAGTGGTTACAATGTTAGTAGGAATCTATGTTTCCTAAACTGATTTGCAGTGCCTGTTTCTTTCCTGGACTAAGGTATCTTTGACTTTCTGCAATAATAAAGACTGTTTTCAAAGCCAAGAATTCATTTATTGAAAAGAAAATAACTTTGACACAGACAACATTTTGGGAACCTAAAAGGGCAGGGGGGTGGGGTGGGGAACTGTACAGTCACAGGTTTGAATATGTCCTGTCTGAAGTGCTGTGCAATGACTGCTGCACTTCAGGATGCCTATACTGCATGGTGATGGGGGTTGAGTGCGGAGGGTAAAGGTCGTAGTTCTCAGGGCTGGTTGGTGAATGTACAGGTGTTGGAAGCAGCTGGTAGTGGTAAGAACTTGGATGCTGGGGAAGGGGGTTTTGAGCTGACATTGGGGCACAAGGGAAAGAGCTTTGGGACGAGGGGGGGACCGGCGCGGTAATGCTTTGCCTGCATGGCTACGAGCGCCTGGATAAAGTCCGCTTGGCGCGCCAGGATGCTTATCAGCTGCTTTGTGCTTTTCTTCCTGGCCACTGCATTTTTCTGGCAGATCCTGCTTTCCCTTTCCCTCCAGTCCTGCAGTTTTTGATTCTCTATGACAGAGTGATCCATAACTGCTTGCAGCATGTCTTCTTTGTTTTTTTGCAGCTTCTTCCGGGGGTTTTGGAGTCTTTGAGCTGTTGATAACACGGACAGCCGAGATCTCAAGGTTTCTTGTGGAAAGGCAAAAAAGGCAACACTTAACAGAGGCAGCATTGTTTATATCAAGACAGTTATTCCCACACAGTGGAGTTGTTTACAGTCTTCACAACAGCATAATTTTCCCATATCAAAGAGAGCGCACATAACCCACAGGAGCCCCGAAATGATGAGTAAAGGGGGACTGATTGCTTCAGGGCTGTACTGTCCTCGGGGTTTCTGTGCATTGGGGAAAGCAAACAGCTGCAGGAGGCACTTACACTGAACACACTCCCAACATTTTAAACAGGAGTTGATCCTGGAAGATCTCTCGCTGCTGTGGGTCACCTGGGAAGAGCAGGAGGGTCTTCTACAGCAATGCGGATTCCGCCCTGGCCCCTATGCAGCTTGCCTGTGTCTTGTCATGGTCCCACCCCTCGTGGCACAGTGGCGCGGATGCATTAGCCTGACTGGGACAAGGACCACAGTGGCTCTCCCAATAAACTTGAGCAAGTGCAAGCGCATTGCCCACGCTCTGGCTGAAACTTTTGAAGAGATTACCGAGGCCTATTACCGCAACCTGATAGACCACATCAATGCGCTATTCCACATCTAGGCATGCAAGCATGCAGAACCCTCCCTCCTCTCCTGAAAAATTTCCATCCTGAAAATAAAAGCCGCTTACCGGGAACCCGCTCCTCTGCTTGTCCTTCACCAAGTACCGGCTGCTGCGACTGGCTACCTTCCTCCTGGCTTGAGAAGAGCTCCTGGCTGCATGCCTCCAGGGACTCCGGGGTGTCTCCCCCCACTCCAGTACCCTCACTCTCTGTTTCCTCCTCCTCCTTCCCGCCCACCCCCCCGCTCTGAAGTGTCCATCGTGGTCCTCGGACTGGCGGTGGGGTCACCCCCAAGTATCGCATCCACCTCTTTGTAAAAACGGCAGGTCGTGGGGGTAGCGTCGAAGTGGCGGTTTCCTTCACAAGCTTTGCAAAAGGCACTTGCAGCTCCTTCACTTTAACCCTGCACTGCACCGCGTCCTGGCCATGACCCCGTTCCAGCATGGCCCTTGATATCTGCCCATAGGTATCGTAATTCCTATGGCTGGAGCGCAGCTGGGACTGCACAGCTTCCTCCCCACAAACACTGATGAGGTCCAGCAACTCGCCATTGCTCCATGCTGGGGCTCGTTTGGCGCGTGGAGGCATGGTCACCTGGAAGGATTCACTGATTGCACTCCACGCCTGGCTGAGCAAACAGGAAGGGGATTTTTAAAATTTCTGGGGCATTTAAAGGGCGGGTCACCTGAGGCCAGGGCAGTAGAGTTCAAACTAATGAGTAGAGTGGCTGAACAGGCATTCTGGGATACCTCCAAATACCTCTGGAGGCCAATAACAGCGCTTTTGGTGACCACACTGGCGGAGCAGCGCTGCATCACCAGCGCTGCAGTCGTCATTCCCCAGGCTGAGGTGGAGTACAGCCAGCACTGTAGCCTTGCAAGTGTGGATGGTGAGCGAGTTGCAGTGCTGTAAAGCCACCACCAGCGCTGCAACTCTCCAGTGTAGCCAAGCCCAAAGCTTATGCCCAAATAAATCTGTTAGTCTTTAAGGTGCCACCAAACTCCTTGTTGTTCTTGTCAGTGAAGCCAGTTTCAGTGTTAGTTTTATGTTAAATATAGCCAGTTCTCTCTGGACATTGCCAGTGGATGCCAGCCATTACTCAGTGTTATATAACAATAGAGCACTTCAGGCAGATTAATGAAATCAACTCTGATTAGGCCCAAGGTAACTCAATTACGTAACATGTTTCAGAGTGATAGCCATGTTAGTCTGTATCAGCCAAAAGAATGAGGAGTACTTGTGGCACCTTCGAGACTAACCAATTTACTTGGGCATTGGATGCATGCAGTGAAAAATACAGTAAGAAGATATGTATACACAGAGAACCTGAAAAAATGGGTGTTGCCATACCAACGCTAATGAGACTAATCAATTAAGGTGGGTTATCAGCTTAAAAACCTTTTGTAGTGATAATCAGGATGGCCCATTTCAAACAGTTGACAAGAAGGTGTCAGCTACTGTTACTCACACCTTCTTGTCAACTGTTTGAAATGGGCCATCCTGATTATCAGCTGGAGAAAAAAAACGGCAACACTCATTTTTCATATTCTCTTTGTATACATATCTTCCTAGTGTATTTTCCACTGCATGCACCTGATTAAGTGGGTTTTAGCCCACTAAAGCTTATGCCCAAATAAATTGGTTAATCTCAAAGGTGCCACAAGCACTCCTTGTTCTTTTTTCAATTATGTAATTTAGTTCTAGCCATCAAGGCATTTCTAATGTGCCTATCACTAAGCTATCTAGGCATCTCAATGTAAAAGCTTTACACTTTAAGGAAACCAATTTCTAACTCAAGCAAATGTTTACAGAAGGAGTTATAGGCAACCTGGAGCCCAAGACTTCTACATCTGCCCAATGAATCAGTTTCACTCTCCTTTCCTCCAGAAGGTAAAGTTGCAGGCTTCCTGCTGAGAACTTCAGTTACGCAAACTATCCTCTGGTTACTACTGATCCTGGCAGCATGAAACATTGTGACCAGGCTCTAACAAGGATTTACTTATTGCTCAGATAAATGTGCCTGGGATACATAAGGATTGGCGCTAAGGGTTTCTGCACTTGAAAAATTCCTAGAGAACTGGAGCCCACTCATTATATGGGGAGTTATGATGACCCTCCCTTTATGGCTAGATGAGAGGGACACCAAAAGCTTTGTAACATGGGATCATAGTATGGAAAAGATTGAGACCCACTGGTTTATATCCTAAAAGAATAACAGATGCCACAGCTAGCGTGTCACTAAACAGAATTATATCTATCTTGTGTATAGATTAGGTGTCTGAAATCTGTTCTGGCCAATTGACCTTTAGTGTCACTAAGTCAGATCAGACCTGTGTGTCACACGCCTCGTGGACACAGCAAGGTTTGTTTTAAACAGATTAAATGAATTTTCTAATTTAAGTTTAGGGCGTCCATCTTCTTCCGACTGGTGTCTGGTTTGCAACCAGTTCTGTATCTGCTGAAGATCAACCCCTCACACCAATAAACTAGGCAGCCAGCTTTCCCTACAAAACGCTAATCTCAGGCCATGCCCGCATGTGGAGTTGTACCAGTTTAACTAAAGGCATGATCTCAGACTGATTAAGTTAAATCTGTGCAAACCGCATGTCAACTCTTAAGTCATGTCTACACTAGCAAGTTTACAGTAGCACAGCTGCACCGCTCTAAGATGGCTCGCATATCTGCTTTTTGCTGATGGGAGAGAGCTCTCCCGTCAACATAATACAACCACCTAAACGAGTGGTGGTAGCTATGTCAGTGAGAGAGCAGCTCCCACCAATACTGCGCTGTGCACATGAGCACTTATGCCAGTAAAATTTATGTCGCTCAGGAGTGCGTGTGTCTTTTTCACACCCCGAGCAACGTAAGTTTTGCTGACAAAAGTGGAAGGGTATACATGGCCTTAGTTTAAGAAGCTTGTATGTCAGTTAAACTTAAACAGAATCCTAACGGACTTAGATCAGTGTTTCTCAACCAGGGGGTCACGGCACAGGTTTGGGGAGGAGGGAAGTTGACAAGTGCAGGGCTCGCATTAAGATGTGGCAAGAAGAACAATTGCATGGGGCCCCGTGAAGCTAAATTACATGGACGAGCCCTGCTGCACAGGGCCAAAGCCTGTAACTTAGGAATTGCCCTGCTTGCCAGCCCCATAATGCCCAGCACAGAGTATTATTTATAATTTGCTTAATGGTATTTAAGGTGGGGGAGTGTTGCATTTTTTAAGTTCAAAGGGGGCTGCCAGCACAAAAAGGCTGAGAAACACAGACTTAGATTAAACTAGGCTTACTTTGATTTAAACTAAGTATGTGCCACAGTGATTCTCATGGTTTAACTAAATCTGTTAGCTAAACTTGTGCAAATTTTCATGTTTATATAAGGCATCCAAGAGAAATTACCTTTGTCTATTCAGTTGGGGTTTGGTGCAGATAGCCCATAACCTCCAGATTGTCAGACTCCGTGCAACCTTTAGCCTGTGGGCACATGCCACCTCATCTGCCAAATGGGGATACTGTCCTCCCTACTTCAAAGACATTTAAGAATGATCAGGGAAGAGGAAAACCTTGGCCACAAGACTTCAGAATGCAATGTGATTTTCCTGGAACTCTTGCGCAGAGATTACAGCTAGTTGGTTTGGCATTCCAGATGCTGGCACTAAGCAACAAGCCACATCAATAGTTTTACATGTAAGAGGCTGGTATATTTTGTGAGTTCTAATTGAAGTGGATGTTCAAAACACCTGGCTGCACTGCAGTAGCGTACTGCTGGGTTTATAATTACTCTCAGTTTGCGGAATGGGATGTTGGCAGTAAGAACTGAGGTTTGGGTATGATTTAGGGAAATATTCCAGAATTAGTTTAAGGACATATCCTCGTTGTATCATTTGTAGTTGCTGTGGAAAAATATTACGAAGCGAAGAGATCACATTTTCAAAGAGTTGCAGTAATGAGCACAGTATCTCAATCTGCTACTATATTATCATGTAGCAGATGTTTTGAAGTTCCTGCCTGAAAACAAAGCTGCACTTCCACTTTTACATGGAATATGCAACAACTTCACAGTTTGAGGAACAAGCATAGACTATGACGTGTCCAAGCAATAATTCAAGGAATCCACTCGAGTATTTTCGGGAACCTATTTCAAGATTAGCCTTCTGTAAATTCTCTAGGAGGACATATCAGGCTACTCCAAGCCGACTGTAAAAAGGGAATGTTGATTGTGATTTTGGGGAAGCAGGTTTGAGCAGCGAATACTTCCAGATCTCAGAAGTTTCACATTGTTACGAAAAAAGACAGATTACTAATTAAAATGGGTGTGAAGATATACTACTGTCAACTAGTCTCAGTTCTGATGCTTCTAATATCTCACCTCTTTGCTCCACCAGCATCTGGTGAAACAATAGTACAGTTCTTCCACTCTGCAATGTTCTCCTTGATCCACTTCAGTACAGCAGGCTCTGCATACAAGTTATCCACAGGGATATCAAAAAAACCCTATGGTAAGACAAACAGGAGTAAATATACTCTGCATAACTGACTATCAGATTCCAAAGACAGACTTGGCAGAAAGCAATAGAAGCCCTGAAAATAATCAGGCTTCCAGCTACAGCCTTTTCATAGTACTGTTATTCAGCTCTCCTTACACTTACGTTAACAGATGGGCAGTAATCGTCGGGACACGCAGAATACTAATGCAAGAGAACATCTTCCGCCTCTATGGAGAGTTTCAGAGTCTAGTGGGCTAAAGTTCACAGTAATCCCTTTACTCTTAAGTTGTGTTATGCACTTCTGCTGATCAACATGAAAACAGTTCGATACTGGCAAGGACCTGATGTGGACATTCATTCCATTTATTAGTGTAGCAGCTAGTTGCTTGGTTTGTTTTTTAAATTGAGGGTTGGCCTCATGCTCTGGATGCAGCCAACTTCATAATACCTCAGCAGAAGCTTCCAGGGAAACTTCACAGGTTGCCCAAATGCCAAAACTTAGTCAATCCTGGCCTATCGGTGGATGATGACTACATAGATGAATACTTGGCAAAATAGGCATCTCCTACATGCAAGAAACACCAATCCTACCTGCTCACTCCATTTTTGGGCTCATCTTAAGACTCAATACCTCCACAGAGCAAGCTGAAACAGGGAAATAAGAGCCACCTGCCCAGGTCTTCAAAGGCAATAGTTACAAGGGTGAATGTATTATTAAACTAGTGGGTCTCACACATCACTGCTTCTGTAGACTAAGCTCACTGCACATACTGGGGGGAGGGTGCTCCTTGCATTTCTATTCTCCTCATGAGTTTTTGGTGTGCTACCCTTCCATCCCACCGTATTTCAGGGACTCCCTGCAAGCCAGAAGCTCTGTGCACCACCTATTCCTGCTCTGCTGCTACCAAACACTCTTTCTCCTGTACGCCTCCCCATGCCTTTGTCCCTGCGCCTGTACCAGGGGGTCTGTGTGCTCACCCAATCACCCAATGCCAGGGGCTATGTGCACCTCCACCTCATCCCACCACTAACTCTTTTCTGTTTGGGAAAGAAACATTTAAGAGTATCAACATGTCAACTCTATTGGGCAGAGCGGAGATAGGTATTGTTAGGACAGAACATGTAATGGCACCATCAACTAGTTCTTTGATCAGACAGACAGACCTGGTTGAAGCTGCTGGTTCTGCTAACTCAGGTCACCAGGGGCTCTGTGTGTTCCCCATTTCCCCCTTCCGGTTTTCCAATTTTCACCTAAATCAACAGAATTCTGCCCATCGGTGCCAAAACATTCCCTGAAATGTTTGCGTTTATCAGATGTGGCAGTCAAAAATTATTACACTATAACCAACCAGACATAGAAATACCATCAAGTTGAGTGTAGGGCCTTGATTTTCTTGGTCAATCAAGAACAGCAGCAATCTTATTTACAAATGACCATGTGTCAGGCAACATAAACTAAGGATCTAGTCACTGCCTGTTACTGCCCTACTGGCCTAGACCATCCCACAGGTAACATCTGCAAGGCGAAAGTATCATCTGCATGTCTACATCTGAAAAGCGTCATCTTCCCAAGTTTCAGTTCATACCTGAATCTGAGAAGCATGTAGGTCCATGGTGATGATGTGATCTGCACCCGCCACAGACAGCATGTTTGCTACCAACTTGGCAGAAATTGGGGCTCGACTCTAGCACAAGAAAAAGCTATGTTAATTTGGACGACAGCAAATTCACTTGGGGGTTTAAAAGAAATACATTTCAGCCTCTCTCTCTGGGGTATAAATCATTGCCTGAAAGTCTGAAAATATACTTCAATTTTACTTAAAACTGCCAAATTCTCAAACACCCACACTCCATCCAGGGAGGAATACAGCTTGGTAAGTTTCCAAAAGGAATAGACATTTACACAAATCAAGACAGCATCTGCAATTCCACTGATTATGATAACGGATGGCAAATGTCAAGATGAAAAAGTGATAGACTATGTTAAAATAATTTCCCTCTGCCCTTCTCTTACACACTGCAGTTCCGCACAAATAGGTGAACCAAAGAGTTGCACACCTTCCTCTGAAGCACGGGCTTCTGGCTAGAAACTAGATGGGCTTATGAAACTCCTGTTTGCATTACCTTGTCCTTTTTGTCCTGGCGAGCATAAGGAAAGCATGGTATGACTGCAGTGACACGGCTAGCTGATGCAATCTTGCAGGCATTTATCATGATGAGAAGCTCCATCAGGTTGTCATTTATTTCACCACAGCCACTCTGCACAATGTAGACATCCTCTCCACGCACGCTCTCACCTATTTCCACACTAGGTGCAGGAGGTAAACAAGTGAAATTAAAAGCACAAAACAAATACAATTTGGTAACAGCAAGCAGCCTGAATCAGCAATTTCCATGCAACTTAGTAACCGATCAACAAGACCCAACAGAAAAGCAGTTACTTATTTGTTCAGTAACAGTACATTTTGCTTAACAGCAACCCAGATAGAGTATTAATAACTTCCAGTTAATAGCAACATTTTGCTGGGAACAAATCCCATCCCTTAATATTTAATATTAATGGGATTCAGAT
The DNA here is from genome assembly GCF_007399415.2 of Gopherus evgoodei. Taxonomy (NCBI): domain Eukaryota; kingdom Metazoa; phylum Chordata; order Testudines; family Testudinidae; genus Gopherus; species Gopherus evgoodei. The sequence goes on along the minus strand of NC_044330.1, from coordinate 69,254,492 downwards.
ATTGGCAACAGTATGCCACTTAACACTTTTTGGAAGAAAAGCTCCACCTGACAGCAAAGTTTGCAAGGCTGCAGCCAGGGAGGGAAGTGCTGGGACATACCTTCCCTAGTCGCAGCCCCACAAACCTGCCTGCAGAGGGAATGCACAAGAGGTAACTGGCTTAGGGCTGTGCTAGGAGGGGAGGCTGCAGGCAGGGCAGTAGTAGGGAGGGGAGCTGAACCCCAATGCTGGAGCTGTATGGTACCTCTCCAAGAGCTCTCCAGGCTATGGCACACCAGAGGACAGCACCCACAGTAGGAAGCACTGGGAGTTCCTGAGCCCTAACCCCTGGAAAGCACAGGGATCGGTACAGTGCAGCCCCATGGGCCCCCATCACCCTGCTCCCCGAAGAAAGCCCCAGTATCCAAGGCTGCATTTCCCCTCCCCACAGGCAGGTCTGTAGGGCTGCAACCAGAGAAAGCCATCCTAGCACTTCCTTCCTGGAGGCTTGCAAACCTGCCTTCTGCTTATTAGCAATAGCTGGACAATGATTGCCAGCAAAACATTGCCAAAGGTCTGCTAATAGGCAGAATCTACTGTATTTTACATTGCTCATTTTGATTAAATATACTGATTCAGCTGGGAAAGCAAAAACCATACAGCTTCTATTTTAGGCTATGGCTACACTGGCACTTTACAGTGCTGCAACCTTCTCCCTCAGGGGTGTGAAAATACACCCCCCTGAGCGCAGAAGTTACAGCTGCTGTAAAGCGCCAATGTAGACAGTGCCCCAGCGCTCGGAGCAACCCCCTCTGGGAGGTGGAGTACCTGCAGCGCTAGGAGAGCTCTCTCCGAGCGCTGGTGCCACAATCACACTCGCACTTCCAAGCACTTTGGAGTTTCGAGTGTAGCCATGCCTGCAGATCTCTATGTAATGTACTCACACCCCCTGAAGAGTGCTTAAGCTCCTCCAAGTCACACAGTGGAACCATTGAACACAATTTCACTCACACAAGGCTTCTTTTAAAAAAGGAAAAAGCAACCAGATTTTTAGAAGAGCCCACAGGGCACCAAAAACAACATTATAAGTCTAACATTTAAGAGTGATTTACTGACGTGAACAGAGAACCCTTCAACATCCTGTTTTGAGAAAGTATTCAGGGTTAATTTCTTCATGGATATAATTCACAGTAATCCCTGGTGAAGGGATTTTGAATATACGCTAGAGGTCCTGGTGCCAGCAGCAAATGGCCAGACAACTTTAGAAACATGTACAGAGAGGCCTGCCCCAGGAGCGGGGGGGGGGAGATGAGGCAGTGGCTTCTATGAAGTCTGAGGAAGTGCTGTGTAAGGCCTTACGTAGCAACAGAGTGCTCCAAAATGTTTCAGTTGAGAGGACAAGCCAGTAACATTGGAAATAGCCAGAAAGCCCAGAATCCATGGAGGAAGAAACGGGGCAACTTTTCCCTCATCTGTACTACATACACCAACATTTTGGAGGCAGCTTCACTTTGGACTACAGCCAGAGATTTTGGTTATTACTAACTGGCAAGTGGCTGCAAGAGATTATGCGACTCAAGCTGAGGTCAGTTTAATTTTGGATGCAGTCTTGTTGTATACCCAGATTTTCATACAAAGAATTAACCAGCCCATTCTCTTCCCTCACACATTTCCCAACTTCTTGTCTCCTCTTATATTTGTTGCTGTGGGCTATAAATTCAGGATCAGCTGCTCTTTTGTTAAAGCCCAAGCAGCACTGATTAGGAAGCCAACCTCATCTCTCCAGGTAAACACCCTAGTGACTGATGAGGAGGAAAGAACATCTGTGCTATTCTTATACAGTCAGCATTATCTGCTAACATTAAGAACTTGACCAGTCAATTGGAAGGATAAAAGCACTTGATACACGGTTGTGAGATTGGTGTAATGATACAAGCCATAGTTCAGTAAACAAACCCCCCTCCTTTGACAAGTTTTATCTAAGTCCTGTTGGTTTCTCACTTACAGCCTGTATTCATGCAATGAAAACATATGTACTGTTTTTCCTGATGTGTGTGCACTCCATTCTCATATACAGCCTAGAAAACATTTATAAGACTCCTACTTCTGAAGCCCTTATAACAGGATCCTTTCAGGTAACCCTTTACTCCAGTTCGTGTATGTAGTAGGTGAGCACATATAGTAATGTTGTGTTCTGTGAATACACATGATCCATATTCTGTGAAGAGACACCCATTTTATATTGTTCAGAAGCAGTGAACTTTTATAACTGCATGTTAGATCCATGGCTCCCTGAACTTACATTTGCAGTTTTTAAAAAAGATTAAGAATGATAAACAATAATAGATTGTAGAGATGTGGAAAAAGTTACAGATTCATAGTGCTTGGGAATTCCCAGAATATTTTAGTTATCTACATAAACACTAAACTCAAAAGTGACCTACAGAAAAAGGTGGGTGAGGTAATACTTTCTTTCACCAGAAGAAGTTGGTATGATAGACAAGCCTTCGAGCTCACAGTGACCTGAAGAAGAGCCCTGTGTAAGCTTGACAGCTTGTTTCTTTCACCAACAGAAGTTGGTCCAAAAACAGATATTGCCTCACTCTCCTTGTCCTTCTAATATCCTGGAACAACAACACAGTAATCAAAAGTTCACTATCTTGTCTGCAATCAGGGAAAGTAGTTCACAGTTTGCAGAGAGACTAAAAGATACAGCACAGGAGAGATGAAAGCCTCAAGTTGCCTTCATGGGCTGCTAAGTGATCACAATAAGGCTTTAAATATCAACATTGACCTTTTCAGTGGTAATTGTATCAAGCTTTCCGAAAATGCTCTTCAGTGTGACTGGATGTACCAGCCACACCCTAATGGTCTGTCATAAACAGATAGCTAAGGGTTAATGTCTCTTTCACCTGAAACACCTGACCAGAGAACCAATCAGGAAACCGGATTTTTTCAACTTTGGGTGGAGGGAATTGTGTGTCTGAGTCTTTGTTTTTCTCTCTGCCTGCTGTCTCTGAGCTTTGGAGAAGTAGTTCTGCTTTCTAATCTTTTGTTTCTAAGTGTAAGGACAAAGAGATCAGATAGTAAGTTCTATGGTTTTCTTTTCTTTGGTATTTGCATGAATATAAGTGCTGGAGTGCTTTGATTTGTCTTCTTTTTGAATAAGGCTGTTTATTCAATATTCTTTTAAGCAATTGACCCTGTGTTGTATTATCTTAATACAGAGAGCACATTTGTATGTATTTTTCTTTCTTTTTATATAAAACTTTCTTTTAAGACCTGTTGGAGTTTTTCTTTACTTCAGGGAAATTGAGTCTGTACTCACCAGGGAATTGGTGGGAGGAAGAGATCGGGGAGATCTGTGTGTGTGTTGAATTGGCTAGCCTGATTTTGCATTCCCTCTGGGTGAAGAGGAAAGTACTTTTTGTTCCAGAACTGGGAACAGAGAGGGGAAGTCACTCTGTGTAGTTTCACAGAGCTTGTGTCTGGGTATCTCTCCAGGAGTACCTGGAGGGGGGAAGGGAAAAAGGATTATTTCCCTTTGTTGTGAGACTCAAGGGATTTGGGTCTTGGGGTCCCCAGGGAAGGTTCTTCAGGGGGACCAGAGTGCCCCAAAACACTCTAATTTTTTGGGTGGTGGCAGCAAGTACCAGGTCCAAGCTGGTAACTAAGCTTGGAGGTTTTCATGCTAACCCCCATATTTTGGACGCTAAGGTCCAGATCTGGGAATAAGGTTATGATATGGTCCTTTCATATGGAAAATAATTCTCTAGCCTAAGTTTCAAGTTTTGAATGTCTATAGTCTAGTCTTTGATAACAAGGATCTTTATTGTACTTAGAAGTAAAAGCAATATTTATTTAATGCTACTTCGCTAGTGTCTTGTGGCTCCTACAGTGCTGTTTACAGTTTTTCTAGAAGCTTGGCAGAGCAATAGTTATGAGGCAGGACACCATTAAAAAATAAAAACTACTAACCAAATACCTAGTATTCAGATTAGTGCATGGCAAAACCCAGACAGAGTATCAAGATGCGCTAGGGGAGAGATAAGGTGAGTGAGGTAATATCTTTTATTGAACCAATTTCTGCTGGGAAGTGCGACCAACTTGAAAGCTACACAGAGCTCTTCCACAGGTTAGCCATGACAAGTGGGTATCAGGTTTCAGGTGGGTTTGTACATGGCACAGCTAAGACAAACCACTGCTGCCATGACCCGTGCTACCACAACCACACACGGCTATTCATAGTCACGTTAGCTGGAGTACATGTACACAAGCAGGGGAATCACATAAGAATGGCCATACAGGGTCAGACCAAAGGTCCATCTAGGCCAGTATCCTATCTTCTGACATTGGCTGATGCCAGGTGCTCCAGAGGGAATGAACAGAACAGGTAATCATCAAGTGATTCATCTCCTGTCACTTGTACCCAGCTTTTAGGAATACCACGCCTGCCAATCCTGGCTAATAGCCATTGATGGACCTAGCCTCCATGAACTTACTGAGTTCTTTTTTGAACCTTGTTTTGGTCTTGGCCTTCACAACATCCTGTGGCAAGGAGTTCCACGGTTTGACTGTGCATTGTGTGAAAAAAATACCTCTGTTTGTTTTAAACCTGCTGCCTATTAATTTCATTTGGTCACCCTTAGTTCTTGTGTTATGACGAGTAAATAACACTTCCTTAGTTACTTTCTCCACATCAGTCATGATTTTATAGCGCTCTATCATATCTCCCCTTAGTCATCTCTTTTCCAAGCTGAAAAGTCCCAGTCTTATTAATCTCTCCTCATACCTTAATCACCATTATTTACCTCTCTCCAGCCTGAAAACTGACCATTTATTCTTATCCTTTTGTTCCTGTTTCACTAATCCATGGAAGGACCTTCCCTCTCACAGCTTACTTTGGATAAGAGCCTTTGGTGAAGGACCTTGTCAAAGGCTTTCTGAAAATCTAAGTATACTCTTTCTATATCTAAACACATTCCTCTTGCTGTAAAGGTAAGTTTAAGTGTATGTAGTCTATGACAAAATATGCTCCTATAGTATAATATGGCATCAGCCACTCTGGTTTTTCAGTGGAAGCCATAGGAGGGGCAAGAACAGCAGTGAATAGTGTGGGTCCATTGTCTAACACCTGCACCTCCATCCAAGAGCTCTCTAATTACACAAGATACTCCACAATTGTCAAACTTTATCTTCTGCAAATTAAGCCTATTCTTCTGTGGCTTCCTTAGTTAAGGCTCAAGAGCATCCACACAGCGAAGTCCTTCGGAAAAGCAACCTGTCAGCGTTTCCACTCTGTGTTCACTTCCCCTTGGGAACTGCTTAGTGCTCAGGGCTTTCCCAAGCAGCAGAATGTTACCCTGAGCCTTGGCCCGCAGCAGCTGAGGTACTGGAGCGCTGTCTGCAGACTCAGGCAGAGTGAGCTACAACACTCACACTCCAGGAAACGAAGCGCGAAGAAGGCCAGACACGTTGTTTTGAAGCAGACCATACAGACGGCCACGGCGGAGCCTCTTGCTCTCAGCCAGCAGAGCAAATACCCCAAGGCTACAGGCCCCTCCCCGCGCACGCTACCAGGGCATCTTCGCCTCCCACAAGGCACTGGGACTCGCACCCCAGCAGCCCAGAAACTTGCGAATATCGCTGGCCCCTCGGCCAGCCCCCTACCCCCAGCAGTAGGAGCAGGTCTGGGGCTGGAGCACCCCCCAGGCCGCACCAGACCGGACTCCATTTGCCGAGACCGGGAGCCGCCGCAAAGCAATACAATTCCCAGCAGACCCCGCGCGGCGGCCGCGCAGCCCTAAGCCGCGGTGTGCGGCGTGGCGTGCCGGGAGTTGTAGTCTTCCCCAGACCCCTCTTACCATGTCTCCTGGTTGCTGAATTTCTTGGTCACCACCTTGCCGAGCTCCAGGCCCAGGCGGTCGGCGATTTTCTGAGACAGGTCTTGGTGCGAACTCCCGCTGAAGATCTTGATGTTGGGCATGGCGGCGGCGGCGGCGGCCTCCTCCCTCCGCCTCACAGCGGGGCCGGGTTGGGATCCGGGTCCAGTCGCCGCTCCCCACAGGGGTGCTGACGGGACAGCACAAGAGACCAACGCGTGTCTACTCCGCCATCTTCTCCTTCCCGCCAGCCGCACCTCCCTTATAACTTCCCCGGCGACCACCAGCCCCCGCCCGTACCCGGCTCTTATTGGTCGGCTGGCGCGAAGGGGCGTAGTTAAAAAGACCTTCCAGCGACCAAATTGGCTAGCGGTAAAAGTGGGTGGAGCTGAGAGCACGCGCGAGGTCTGGCGGGTGGTGCTGCGCGCGCGGCCTCCCACCCCTTACCTATGTCGTGCTAAACAGCCGAGGCGACAGCGACAGCTGCTAATAGGGTGGCTACGGCACGGGGGCGCGTGGCAACTGAAGGGGCGGGGTTAGAGGCAAGTCAGCGCCGCCGCCGGTGGCTGCGTATCGTTGCGGCTTGAAGCGTGTCGGCTCCCTCCGGGGTGGGGTGAGGGCGTGGATGGGGATTGGTTGGGGGTAGAGCTTCCCTTGCCTGCTATTGGGCAGTGGGGTGGCGGTGGGAGGAGCTTCTCACCAAAGTCGCAGGCGGCCGGGGTACGCGCTGGATAGGAAGTTCCACTATGTGATGGGGGCGGGTAGGTCAGGCTGCGCTCGCTGGCCAGTCCGGGGCGTGTGGCGCATTTGTGGGCTGGGGAAGGATTAGAGGCTCGCGTGATAGGGGCGGGACGGTGGGCACTGCAAAGTAATGCACACTGGAGCGCCTAACCCTGGCTGCAGGGACAGTGGTGGGGTTTGGGTTAGCTGTAGCCTGTCATCACCCAAGAGAGGGACCTTGGCACCATCGTAGCTAGTTCTCTGAAAACGCTGCCTCAGTGTGCAGCACCAGTCAGAAAAGGTAACAGCGCATTAGAAAAGGGATAGATAATAAGACAGAAAATATCATAATGCCACTGTATAAATCGAAGACGGTATGCCCACACTTTTAACACTGCCTGCAGAGCTGGTCACCCCATCTTAAAAAAAAAAAATTAGAGTTGAAAAAAGCCCAAAGACAAGAAACAAAAATGGTTAGGGGTTTGGGACAGCTGCCATATGAGGCGAGGTTAAAGAGACAGGGACTGTTCAGCTTGGAAAAGACAGTGAAGGGGGCATATGAGAGGTGTGTATAAAATCATGACTGGTGTGGAGAATAAGGAAGTGGTTATTTACCCCTTCATGTAACTCATGAACCCAAGTCACCTAATAAAATGATCAGGCAGTAGGTTTAAACCAAACATTAGGAAGTATTTCTTCACCCAGTGTACAGTCAACCTGTGGCACTCATTACCAGAGGATGCTGTGAAAACCAAAAGTATAACTGGGTTACAAAATTAATTAGATAAGCCCATGGAGTATAGGTCCATCAATGGCTATTAGCCAAGATGGTCAGGGACACAACCCCATAATTGGGTGTCCCTAGGCCTCTGACTGCCGGAAGCTGTGACTGGATGAAAGTAAATGGATCATTTGATAATTGCCCTGTTCTGTTTATTCCCTCTGGGGCACGTGGCATTGGCCACTGTCAGAAGACAGGATATTACATTAGATGGACCATTGGTCTGACTCAGTAGGCCATCCTTATATTTAGGATGATGAGCCAGGTGGGAGGGCAGTAGGGGTAGTAGGCCCAGGAAATATAGGGCAAAAGGCCTGGGAAACTAGTTATGGCAGACAGGAGGGCAGTGGGATAGGAGGCCAGGACAATAGAGGATAGGGACACTAGTCATGGCAGGTAGGAGGGCAGTGGAGTAGGAGACCTGGACGATAGAGGTCAGGGACACTGGCCATGGCAGGCAGGAGGGCAGTGAGGTAGGAGGCCTGAATGATAGAAGATGAAAGGACTGGGATGATAGACCAGGGCCAGCAGGAGGAAGGAGGCCTGGGTGACGGTGACTGAGTGAGCAAGAGCTTTATGCAGTGATAGAGGTGGGCCCTCCAGCAGTCTCTCCATCAAGAGGTGGTTCATACTGTGAGAACGTTTGGTGTAATAGGACATTAGTTTCTGGCTCTACTGGGGTTCACGAGATGATCAGGCTTTACAGCAGTTGCTCTGACCACATTTTGACACAGCACAGCCCTCAAACCGTATCTGGAAATACAAAGTGGCATTCCCATTAGTGCAGGGTGAAGCCCCCTGCCATCACCCCAGCTAGGCTCCACGCCAGAAATCAGGTAGGTTGGGGTTAGTGAAAGTTTTACCACAACGGGCTGATGGGACTTATCTAGGGCATGATGTTTCAGGAAAATTACATCTCCCTACCTTATCGGTGCCAGCACTTTCTTCAAAGCCATGCAGGCTACCTGATAAAGCAGGGCAGCAGCATGGAAGAGATGGTGCATCCTCTCTCAAAGGCAAACATGTTGGAGGGGCTGCTGCGCCAAATTTGAATGAGTGGTGTTGCAACCTGGTGCATGGGGTCGCAGTGTAACCCATGTACTTAATAGGGCAATATCTCTTTAAGAGACCCATTGCTGGGGAGGTAGGAGTGAGTTGTGTCTGGGTCATTGTTGCTAGGCAGATTAAGTACTCCATATACAGAAGCTTCTGGAAATGGGTGTGGTAGTTTTGGTTATGCGCCAATAGGTTCCCTGTTACTGGGATCAGACTCCATGAGGGCAAGCAGTCAGGGCAGCTGCTTTGCAGAAGGCCATGTGCCCTGTGTGAGTAGGGTGACCAGACAGCAAATGTGAAAAATTGGGGTGGAGGGTGATAGGAGCCTATATAAGAAAAAGACCCAAAAATCGGGACTGTTCCTATAAAATTGGGATATCTGGTCACCCTATGTGTGAGTTGGGAGAAGCTGAGCCCAGGAGCAGAAAGCAGGCTTGTTGTTCCTAACTCTGAAGTGTTTTGCAGCAGGGTTTTATTTAAATCTATACACTTAACTGAATGTTTGGTTAATGAGTTAGCCGACTGGCTAGCAGTGATTTCAGAAGAGGAAGAGTCTGCATGGATTCCAGCTGAAGATTCCTACAAGCAAATAATATAATATATGGAGATATACCTATCTGATAGAACTGGAAGGGATGCTGAAAGGTCATCAGGTCCAGCCCCCTGCCTTCACTAGCAGGACCAAGTACTGATTTTGCCCCAGATCCCTAAGTGGCCCCCTTCAAGGATTGAATTTACAACCCTGGACTTAGCAGGCCAATGCTCAAACCACTAAGCTATCCCTGTGCAATCCCTGCTGAAAATCCTTAGAGACGGAACTCTGGGTCTCCAGATACTTTCTATGGGATTTTTTTTTTTTTTTTTAAGGCACTGGAGATGGGAAATGACGTGAACTCTAGCCTACCCAAAGGTTACAGCAGCACCACTCAGGTTTCCGGCAATTATAAAAAGTTGCTGTGTGTTGTTAAAAGTTGCAGTTTCACGACAAAATCCCAGCCTGCAATTTTTTTTCCAGCCTTAACCATTATTCTGTTCACACATTTCACTGCAGGAAATGCCCTTTGCTCTCTGTTCTTCCACATCTTTCCTGCCTAGGCTGATAGTGCTTGGATCGCTTTGTCCTTTATTCCATGATGTTTTCTGTTGTTTCTCTCAGGTTTAGTCAGGTCTGGTCTACACTACAAAGTTACTTGGAGAAGTCAACATGGTTTTGCATGTGATCCCCCTGCAGTGTAGCTGCAACTAGAGAGTGATTCTGTTAGCACAGCTGATGTCCTTTGGGGAGGTGTAGCTAGGCCGGCAGAAAATCCGATTGCTTATGCTCTGTGTACATTAGAGGGCTCTGCTGCCGTAGCTGTACTGGCAAAGTATGAGTAGTGAAGACAAGTCCTTAGTCTTTTCTTTGTATGAATCTGTCAACTTTTGAAAAGAACAGAAGCATTCACAGAATTCCAAGGGATAGTCAATGTGATGGACCCTAACATGTATATTATGTAATGAAGAAAAATTATCCCCATAAATGGAATTCCTTCCACTTTTCCTGAAAATTTCATTAACACTTTTGGCTTTTTATTTTCCAGTAGGTTGCCCTTGGCCATACCCTGAGACTTGTTTTAAAAAATCAGATTTGTTGCTGGTGCTCCCTCCAAACCTGCAGTATTGTCTCTAACTTCTTGATCCACTTTAAAACCCATGTGGGTCTAATGCTAACAGGCTGTTTAATTTGATTTCTGTTTTTGTTATTTGGGTGATCACTTTTCTTCCTACATATTAGCATAATTAACTTCTTGGGAGTTTTTCAATCTCTGTGTTATTAAACCATGCAGATTAAGATAGGTTTGTGGTAAAAGTCTCACTAAGTATTTAACAGTATAAATACATGCAAGAAATAAAGACCAATCCAAAGGGAACCATTTTCAAACTGTGGGCCCAATCCTGTAATCCTTACTCATCCCAGTTATCTATTTGTAAATAACAAAGTGTTGCAATTAACCAAGGGTTAATGATGCTTTTCTTTGAAGGTTGAGAATTTAGCTAGAAAAATTCCCTGTATTTCTTTAGAGGTCAGCCACATTCCTTCCAACTATTCTGGCCAAATCTCTATTGCTGTCCCATTAGGAACGCAGTGTTGCCAACTCTCATGATTTTGTTATGGGTCATTGTTTTCCTTAAAGCCACAGCTCCTGGAGTCAAGTGGATATGTGATGATTTCAACCTTCGTTCTTACAGAAAAGGTGAGTGTCTAGGTCTAGTGGTGCTGGAGAAAGCTTCAAAATGTGACCCCAGTGCACTGTAAAGGCTCAAAAAGACGACAAGAAAGAAAAAGAACACCAAATCTATTATGTTTACATAATCTCATGGTTTTAAAGCCATCCTCATGATCTTTTTGAACATTCAGGATTGGCAATATTGGGAACAGGAAATCCCATATTGTGAAGGCCTCTAGCTCTGTTTCATTAAACCTATGTTCCAGATAGGATCAAAAAGATGTTAATTCCTACACTTTCAAGATAGGCTGAAAATGAAAAATGGGGCATCATACTGACCATGATTTCTAGTACTCAGATGTTACTGCAGCAATTTACAGCATGCCTACGATATACATGAAAGCGAGGGGATTAGATGGATCAGGGACTTGGTAAAGAGGAATAAAGTGCTTTAGTTTACTTGTTCTAGTTTTGCCCAGATTGGTAATAAAGAAAAGTCATGACCATGGCTGTTTGGTGGCCCAAGTGGAATGAGCTGGGGTCTTCCAACTCTCTGGCAGACTTGTGTCCACATCACAAAAACCACCACAATAATTGTCTTGAATTGGTCTCCTTGCTGGTCTCAGCAGAGAGGGAAAGATTGAATGAGCCATTGAGTCTCTGAACTCCTCTTGGCTCCCATAAAGATAACCCGTCCAGATCAGGGTTGAGGCACACTGGTAATATACTGCAGGGAAGCTTATACTACTGACCTCAATACACCTCTACTTGCTCTGTGGACAAACAGGACTCCAATAGCCAGAGCTGTTAATCTTGCAACTTTCAGAAGTGCTAACTCCACCTAGAAAGATGTGCCTGACACGGCTAAACCAGCTATGATATTGCCTTTTCTGTCAGCCTTTGTTAGAAAGGCATTTTTAAAAAAAACCCTCTCTGCCCTCAGTCTTTTGATTTGGGCCTTTTACAGAGTACTGTACAGTTTTTAAACTGCCAGTTTGATTGTAATAGTTGGAAGCGTAGGTTTGTTTCTATCTCTGAACCATTTTGCTTTAGCTGTGGGTTAAATTCTAGCTGTTATCTTTTTCTCCTTCTGCATGCAGAAGCAGTATTCTTTTATGTCCGTACTGTGGCCTGCAGCCAGCCCCTGCCCAGTTACTCCCACCACAGACACTAGTAGTCTGAAGAAGGGTACATCAGGTATACACTAGAGCAGGCAGACCATGACTCTGATTTATAAACCCCATCTTAGAAGTCCCCTTACACAGAGTTTGTGGCATATCATTTCCATCGGTTTCTCTTTTGGATGGATCTGCATCTGAAGTGGGTTTTTTTACCCACGAAAGCTTATGCCCAAATAAATCTGTTAGTCTTTAAGGTGGCACCGGACTCCTTGTTGGTCTTTTGGATGGGATTTTCAGGAGTATGCATAGCCCAAAGACAGAATCTGACCCATAATTCTTTAGGTCCATCTACACTAGCCTTTAGTGGGAAATCGCCCACCATTTCACTGGCACGGTGAAGCTCTATCAGCAGTAGTAAGTGCAAGTGCTAGCTAGAAAAGGCTCCATCACCCATGAGTGTCAACTGCCATGATGCCCAGAACTGTGCTTAACTGGCTGAGATAAATTGGCTGCGATGCCAGAAGCCAGTCTACCCCGTGCTTTAACTATTGCTACCACTGGTGGAGCTTTATGGGATAACAATGAAGTGAATTTTAAGGAGAAAAAGCCTAGACACTCCCCCCAATATGTGTCAGCAGGGCCGGTGCTTCCATTTAGGCGGCCTAGACAATCGCCTAGGGCGCCAGGATTATTGGTGGGCGGCGTTTTGCCGGAGGGGGCGGCAGGCAGCTCTGGTGGACCTACCGCAGTCATGCCTGCGGAGGGTCCCCTGGTGCACGGCTCTGATGGAGCTGCCGCAGTGGTGCCTGAGGAGGGTCCCCTGGTCCACGGCTCTGGTGGAGCTGCCACAGTGGTGCCTGCGGAGGGTCCCCTGGTCCGCGGCTCTGGTTGAGCTGCCGCAGTCGTGCCTGCGGACGGTCGGCTGCTCGCGTGGCTCCAGTGGACCTCCTGCAGGCACGACTGCGGCAGCTCCACCAGAGTCGCGGAGCAGCTGACCGTCCGCAGCCACAACTGCGGCAGCTCCACCGGAGCCATGGGACCAGCGCGTGGGGCGGCGAAATTGCCGTGCGCCTAGGGCGCTCAAACCCCTAGCGCCGGTCCTGTGTGTCAGGCTGCAACAAAATATCAGTTACTTCCAAAGCAGTTGCTCATGAGGTTCCCCTCACGTAGCCTGTGCATTGGCAACATGAGCAGGAGCCTGGATTCAGAGGAGTGAGATCCATCTGAAGCTTATATAGTTTTAAGGCAGAGACAGGCCCAGCCCCTAAATACTGCTGAGGACTTGGGCCACAGTGCCTTTGTAATCCAGTGGGCTACTTATTCAGTTGTGTTTGGTACCGGGAAGAGAGAAATAGTGCCTGGATTTGGCTGTGGTTATTAACCTTTGGAGGTTAAGGATTAAATTACTGTCAACACACGGATGATCTGAAAATATTTATTGTAAACCTCCTAGTTTATTAAACCTGATTACATGGAGGTCCACATAATCTGAAATGTCTTTGTCTCTTGGCCTGAAATTGAATTATTTAGGGAAGCCGTAGATAGCACAATTAGTGTTATCACTTGCCTAGCGATGTCAAGCAAGACACTTAGCCCTTTGCTCTTATGGCACATGCCTGAGTACAACTGCCACTCAAACCTGTAGTGTCATAGCGTAGATACTGCCTATATTGATGGAAGGGGGTTGCCTGTCAATGTAGTTAATCCATCTCTCCAAGAGGTGATAGGTGGTAGATGGAAGAATTCTTCCATCGATCTAGCAGCATCTACACCACGGGTGAGGTCAATTTAACTATGTTACTCAGGGTGCAAAGTTTTTCACAGCCCTGAGCAATGGAGCTACGTGAAACTAATTTTTAAGTGTAAATTAGCCCTCAGTTACCACCTAGGATGTATTTTCATGCCAAATGTGTGTTGCTGAATGCTATTTTTTCTGTCATCTCTGTGAGCAGGTGCAATTGCCTGTAATAGACCATCTCTTATTGTAATTGAATTGCACTCAGTATTAACAATTCAATTATATGCACTTTAAATACATGAATTCATGCTGCTGCATTTTGACTACGTGGCTTATTGCGTATTTCCATAATGTTGTGAACTTCTGATTTTTAACTAGGTTTCTGTTACCCCGTGGTATCTTCCTAAAACTGGGTTTCTACAGGGTAGCCAGTTTTGGGAGTGAGCTGCCCATAAGTTTTAAAGAAAATTTTAGTGGCTTGCCCAGTTGTTCTCTCCCACCATTCTTGACTCAAATTTATTCGTAGGGATTTTTTTTAGGGTAGCTCCTTTCTCCCCCACTATCACAGCCACTAGGGTTAAGTCAGAAGTTTCATGCTTTCAACCCTGTGCTGAGTGCATTCAACCACAATGCCCCTTATTTTGTAAAGAAAATCAGTGAGTCAAATCTAGCCATGCATCCAACAAAGTGGGTATTCACCCACGAAAGCTCATGCTCCAATACGTCTCTTAGTCTATAAGGTGCCACAGGACTCTTTGCCGCTTTTACAGATCCAGACTAACACGGCTACCTCTCTGATACTTGAAATCTAGCCTGATCTCCTTTGACCCACATTCTGCTCTCAGTTACAGCCGTGTAAATCTGAACTCCATTAAGTTATGCTGGATTTGCACTGGGGTATGTTAGAATACAGATATTCCGGCCTGCCTATACTTTAAGAACTTACATTTTTTTTTATCACTTAGCTAGTTATAGAGGTATAAAAACAAAGAATTAAAATTACAGTCCACCTGTGTATGGGCCTTTTTTTACAAGGATAGTCTGAGGCCTTATTCTGAGGCTAAGGCCTTTGGCTAAGCAGCAGAGGCAGCCATAGACTGGGAAGCGTATGGTCACATTCTTACATTTCAAACCAGTTATATTCAAATAAGGTGCTATCGGGCTGTTAGGAAGACGATCCTGTCCTGATGGTGCCCATCAACACCAGATAAAGAAACAGTTCTTAAGATGGGTAAAGAAAATATAGTTTGATAGCCACGTCTGGCAAGAAATCACTTATCAATGGTATTGTTTCTGTATTTCTGTATTGTTTTATTTTTATGGCCCTCACTTTTTTATTGTTAATTTGTCTGGTTCTTTAATTGTTTGTCTTCTGTATAATTAATTTTGCTAGGTGTAAGTTAATTAGGGCAGTGGGATATAATTGGTTAAAAATTTATGTTACTATATGTTAGGATTGGTTAGTTACATTTTAGTAAAATGACTGGTTAAGGTATAGCTGAGAGTATTACTATATTAACTGGGGTCAAACAGGAAGTGGGAGGAAGGGAAATTGGAATCATGTTTGCTAAGGGGGGGAACGGGAACAGGGACACAGGCAAGGCTCTGCAGCATCAGAGCTGGGAAGGTGGACAGGGTAAATGCTCTGCGGCATCAGAGATGGAAACGGAACACTGGGGACCTATCAGCATATAGAGATAAGATTGACTGGTGTGAAGGGCTTCGAAATATGCTTGCTTGGAAACTAACCCCAATAACCATCGCATTGTCTGCACTTTGGACTTCTGAGTTTGTCCACTGTTAGTCACGGAAAAGGCTTTCTAGTGGGAAATAAATGGCATTTTCAAGCTTCCATTGAAAACACTGAGAGGTTAAAAACCAACAATTAAAAAGTCCTTTGAGGAAGCACTTGATGGAGTCCCTTTGAATGTGCCGCTAATTATGTTTTCTAGTATAACTGTTATGCTTAGCTACAATAAAAAAAAAAAAAACAGCTGGAGAACTGACCTTTCTATGCAGCGGGCACTTACACCATATCTGCTGCAGTTAGCACTAATGTCTTTTCCAATAGTCTGTTAAAACGATTCAATAGACAGTGCTCTTCCCTCTGAGTCAGAACTGATGCAGTGACCTATTAGAGCATTAGGGGGACCTGTGTTGTTGGAGGTGGCATCTTTCAGATGAGACATAAAACCAAGGTCCTGACCATCAGTGGCTATTAAAGAGCCCTTGATACCTTTCATAATGGTGTTAATTCCAGTATTCTAATTAAATTCCAATTTGGGTACATCATTACTATCGCCTTCCCCATTCACTTGCTTGATTTCCTTCATTTCCTGACCTTAAAACCAGTGTGTTGTGTGGTGCTCTGTGTTGTAAATGGCTACTGCTTTCCCTCCAGAGGTGAGTGTCTTTCGGTGGTGGGGATGTAGGCTTCGATGTTTGCAAACAGCACTGTGTATAAATAATAATAATACATAATCACAGTCCTAAAAACAGACACAAAGTACGAGTTTGGATATTAATATATTTAATCTTTCTTGTTTGTAAACAAGACATAAATTTGTATATATATAATTTATATATATATATATATTATTTATTTATATATACTATATACAGACAATAAAAAAGTCTCTCTATTAGGCTGAGAGATTTATGGAGGAATGATATAGGCATGATGGGGAGCTCAAAGAAACTCTCCGTTTCTTAGTAGGTAATGGATGGGGACAGCTCCCTGTTGGCCTTCAGGACTGTAATAGGTATCACCTGCCATGGACTGAACTCTGCTTTGGCTATTCCACTGCATATTTTGCTACATGGTTCTTGAAAGCCGGAGGCAAGAGGTGCTCTGTCCATATAGTGAGATCCTCTGTTCTTTGCTGATGACAATGGCCAAAGGCTGGTTGAAGCTGCGGACCAGGGAAACGTTATTGCACTACGTAAAGGACACGTGTTAAAAGCACATTGTGCATTTCCATAACTCATATGGAAAACAAGAGATTTCAAATGTATGTGTCTCATATAAAAAAATAGAGATAGGAGGTGATCCATTGGATTGAGATCCCTAATCATCTCTTTACACTCTACAAGTGAGTGTGCATCTCCCTTCTGACACCTGCCTTCACTAGCCAAACTAATTTCTCTTTCTTTTAGACTTGGATGCATATGCTCTAAAACACAGCAACACAGGGATTCCACCATGGCCTGTTCTCACATGCGCACGAGGCGGAGTGGGTGAGGTGATTAGGGTGGATGCAGAAACTTGGGGTTTCCTCTCGACTCTGTTTGGAGGAGAGGGAGGTGCACTGACACACCAGTTAAGGCGCTCTGATTTGTTAGCAACAGATGCTAGGTTTGGGGGCATGTTGGGGATGATGGAAAGCAAGTAGGCACCATTTCACCACGTCTGGAAGAAAAAAAAACCCAAAATGCTAAAAACGACTTCTCTTGGCAATCGATCCAGTGGCATAGTAAGAGAGTTCCCAAGATCTCCCCACCTCGATCAGCAGGCAGGTGGGAATGACTGGCTCAAGAGGTGGAGCCTGTGTATCTCCCTTCCAGAACAGCTGTTGAATTCCAACCTTCTGCTATAGGTGAAAGCCAGTTGGTTTTTATTCTCTTCTGCTCACTCCCTAATGGACATTACCACACCGTCCCACAGGGCTGTGAAGAGAGGGCTAGGACTGAGCCTTCACAGCACTGGAGAGGTGGGTGAAGGAGGTCTACCCCTAACTGCTATAACAAGCCACAGGCTGGGCTAATTATGGAACAGACTGGGTTCCCCAGGTGTTCTGTAACTCAGCTATATCCATCCAGCCAAGGAAGAAAGAAAAGACACCCTGCTTGGATGCATTAAGTTGTAACCCTGGTTGCTACCTTGCACTAGTTAGTGCCTGTGACCAGAGCAAGTGCATGCACATCTGGGCTGGCATTCTGAAATCTGCTAGGGGAACCCAACTCCCTGCATCAGGTCTATAGGATTCCCCCCACCTTGAGACTGCTTCACT
Organism: Gopherus evgoodei; assembly: GCF_007399415.2. NCBI lineage: Eukaryota > Metazoa > Chordata > Testudines > Testudinidae > Gopherus > Gopherus evgoodei. The sequence continues at coordinate 69,236,998 of NC_044330.1, read as the reverse complement.
CCCTCTAATGTGGCCTTGGGGACTTTTATATCCTGCTGCTAACTGAGGGCAAAACTTGTAGTCTGAGGGTCTCTGGAGGCATAAGAGCTGTTTACATGGCAAGACGCTGGCTTGGATCCAAGCAGACTCAGACCCAAGTGAAGCTGGAGGGTCTCAGCTCGGTTCTACTTCCAGACTGGCCCAGTGCACCATGCTAAAGTAAAAAGTGTCAGCTGTTTGCACAGGGGAGACCCAGAACCAAATTAGCAGAGGGAGTGAATTGCTACATCTCCCAGGTAAGGTCATTGATAAGACAGCATGGGAGAGCATGCAGAGTGGCTGCCTGGAGCCCACCTACAGGTTGGCAGACAACTATCTATAGACTTAAATTTCTCCTTCGAACTCCACCAGTGCAGCTATTCACTCCACAGAGAAGTAAAGAATGTCTTTGCCCCTGCAGCCCCGTTACAAACAGGCCTTCCCTACGGACACACACTCACTACAAGAACCACTGACTCACAGCTTGGAATACACTGGCTCGTTCGGTTCCATAGCCGGCTTACTTATTGATCAGCGTCTTCAAGGAGCGGGTGAATGTGCTCATAACAGTTGCAACCGTGGCTGACTGGCGGGACTGCTGCTCCGCCGTCTGGTGGTGACTCAGCGTTCTGGCTGTCGACTCCTCTGCCGCCCTCAGCAAGAAGGTGTAATTCCGCACCACCTCCTCCACCTTGGTCAGCAGCTCCTGGCGCTGGGACTCAGAACGCACGATGTACACTAGCTTCACGAATGTCTCGATGAGGCTGCTCAGCACCTGGAAGCTGCTTGCGATTGCTGAGAGCATGTGCGTCGGGCTCTTGTCCACAGCTGCCACCCTGCGGCAGGATGCCCTGAATTCTTTGAACTTCAGGGCAAGCTCTTGCTTGTATTCGGCCAGGTGAAAGATGTAGGGTTTGCAGTCCCGAATTTCGGGGCTCACCACGCACTGCCTTAGGATGGTCAGGAGCTCATTAGTGTCCAGCTGCACTGCCAGAAACCCGTCTGGCAATGCATAGGCATGGCCTTGAAGGGCATGGACCTTAGCCAGGCTCCCCTCAAAAGTGGAGGTCCTTAAGTCTATCTCTTGGGTCTGGCTGTCCTCAGGACTGCTGCAGGCAGTGGCATCCAGGACCTGAAGGGTCCTGCTCATTACTGGGACCATCTGATTGTCTAGCTTCATGCCTGGCAGGATCTGCATGGGGATGGAATAAGAGAGCTCATCTTTCTCACTCCCGTCATCTGCCACGTCGCACTTCCTATAATAGAAGCAATACCGGATGGAGCAGCACTTCTTGTCTTCCATGTCTTCTTCCGGCAGCTCAGCATGACTAGGGTACATCTCCTCCTGGATGGAGAAAGCCATCGGGCCCTTCTGGCTCTTCTTCTCCTGTGCTATTTGAACGTAAGATGGGTCACCTGTTCTTGGGGATTCCTGGATCTTGCTCTTAGGCGCAGAGCTATGGGCCCCGGGGTCACCCTCACTCTGCAGGCCTGTCTGCTTGGCTGGATAGGTGTCCTGGTAGATGTCAGAGGACAGAGACGTTCGGTCAGTCTGGTCTATTTCACTGACACTGTAGCGGCGCATCAGCTTCTTGTAGTGTGGTGCCCCCATGCACTCTCCATGGGAGGTGCACGTTGTCAAACAAGACATGCCATTCTCTGGATCTGACCGGTAGTCTCTGGACTCTAAGCTTGTGGATCGTATTCGCCTGCTCTTAGAAGGGCTGCTCATGCTTGTAAGTCTACCTGCTTCCGCCTGCTTCTGGTTGTCAGGGGCCTTCTCCCTCCCTCGCCTTTCCAGCTGCGGTGCTGCTATCTGGTTGGGGTGCGGTCTCACCCCTCTACAGATCCGCTTGCAGTCGCAGCTGCGCCTCTGCTCCCTGGACATCCCTGGGACTTTCTGCACAGGGCTGCTCTTCAGCTGACAGCTGCAGCGCCCAGGCACAGAAGGGTGCAGGTATTCCGGTGGCGGGAGGTCACCTTTGGTCTTTGGCTTAAGCAGCTCTTCCAGGAATTCCAGCTCATACTGTTTGACCTTCTGCAGCTGGGCCTGCCGCTCATCTGTCTCCTTCTTCAGCCGCGTCGGGAAGGTAGCAGAAAACAGCTTCCTCAACCTGAAATGGGCTTTTGGGGCTTTGGGTTTAGCTGGAACGTCAGAGTCCTGATGGGTCACCTCCAGGACCTTTTCTGCTTTCTTGGAAGGCACGGTACTAATTTGCAAGCCCTCAGATCTGGACACCAGCTGGATCTGCCCTTTGGGATCCTCGCTGGTGCTCCTGGAAGTACCACTGGTGGACGGAGAGTGCAGACTGCTACCCTCTGTTTTTAAGCTTTTGGCACAACTTTCATGCTGCATTTCCTCCCCTTGGCTCGCAGGACTAATGTGTTTCTGGTAGGCAGGGTTAGCAGCGTCGCCTTTTGCTTTTTGACCTGGCTCCCCACTTGCCAGCTTCCCTCCAAGGTCTCCGCTCACTTTCTGCGGGTAGCTCTTCAAAAGAAGAGTCTTGGGCTGCAGTCTTTCGCCATCCAGAGGGGAGGGATGGAAAGCGTCGCCCCTACTGCCACGAGGCTCTTTCGGGCTCAGAGAGGCTTCGCCTTGCGGCTGTGGTTGGCAGTCACACAAGGTCTCCGCAGCTGGCTGACTCCCTTTAAATTTTAAATGCTTGCTACTGGAAGGCACACAGCTGTTGCTCCCACTGGCCTGCTCGTCTGCTTGAGGACTAGCCACCACGGCTGCCACTTGGGCAGGGGAAACTTTGCTGCTCACCACTTGCTGCGGAGCAGCTGAAATGGTCACTCCACCCTTAGGATCCAGGGTTAGTTTAGGGCTCAGCTGGACCTCTCTGGGCATCTTCTCCCGTAGATCCTGCACCTGGTCCCTGCTGGAGGCAGCCACAGTGTGCAGTGACATCTCAAAGGCTGCTTTCGAGTGGCTGGGGCCTTTGCATTCAGAGCCTGGCATTGTCACGGCTCTGTTCTTCTGCTCATTCAGCTGCGGTGAGCGCACTGGCTGGACAGCCAAGGTGTAACCCTGCTCTCCGTGCTGCTGCTCCTGCTTAGTTTTGCCGCAAGCGAGGTTGGGGGGCTGGTTAGAGAAAGCTGGCTTCAGCGAAGGGCCTGGCTCCTGGCGCCCCAGAAGGTATGGCGAGGTGAGGACGGCTTGGGCAGCACAGCTCTGGATTCGGAAGGGAAGGTCCTTCCTGGCGAGCAGCTTTTCTTTGTTGATGTGCTGGGCCAGGAAGTAGGCTGCGTTCTGGTGCTGCTTCATGGCCGAGACCATCTCTGAGACATCGGTTAGCTCTGAGGAGTTGGTTTCGTGGCCGGAGTCCAAGGAGGACTCGGGCGTGATGGCAGCCAGAACAATCAGCCCTGAGAAAACACAAGAGGAACATGGGAACGTTATGCTCTCATCACCGCTTGGAGGAGTCAGCAACGCACAGGGGTAGGAGAGTCCCAGACACCACAGTACCCACTAGAGGAAAGAGATTTTCAGCAGAGAAACCTCAGCTCCCTCCTCTCACCATCTTCAGGAGAAGCACAGATGGGGGCTAGGAGAGATCTTGACTGGCTCACCTGCTCTGGGCAATGCCTCTGTGAGTGAACTGGAACTATGTCCAGGCAAGCCTAACTGAGATTGATTGCCAGCTTCACTCTGGCTTGCTGACTTAATTCAACAAGAGCATTTAACCTGGAAAGAGTCCCTGGGAAGGGTTCCAGCACTAGGAACAGTAGAGTGATGGGGAGTCGTCTGGTGCACTCAGGGAAACCTGGCAGTAACAACGCTGCTGGAGTGTGGAGGGGGACTTGTGAGAATTGAGGGAGGCCAGTGTTGCTGCCCATGCTCAGCAGGCCTTAGTGCGATCACCCTTTACTCAGCCTGAAGGAATCCAACTGACAACACATTTGCACTTAAAAGGGCAACCTGGCCAAGGTGGCTTACAGCTGCAGAATCTACCAGGGCAGGATAACCCTGTGAACGCCCAGGGCCAAATGTCTGACGTCAGTGGGGTTACACCAGGGGTGAGTTTATCCCACAGCGATGCTCTGATGGCTCATCACTATCATTACTAATCTGCGCACATCAGTCCCACAGAGAGGCATGCTTAGGCTCTGCTTCACCCAAAGGCAAAAGAGCTGCCTCAGGAAAGGCTGACTGAATGGTTTGTGCTTGGGAAAGGAGTGGGCTGTTGATTTCCAAAGCAGGTGCACTCTCACGTCCCATGCATGAGGGGAAGGGGTTATAACAAAGCTTCCCAGAAACAGGTGCAGGCACAGGCGCCAACTTTCCCAAGTGCCGGGGGGTGCTTGACGTTGGCTCTGTCCCAAGCCCTGCCCCCACTCCAATCCCATCCCCCCAGGCCCTGCCCCACCTCTTCCCACCCAGTTCCGCCCCCCTTGCCTCCCTCCCAGGCTCCTGCCTGCCATGACCAGCTGTTTTGCGGTGGGCTTGAGGTTGGGAAGGGGAGGCACCGATTCGTGGGGCCCACTGGTGGGTGGGAGGCACTGGGGGTTGTGGGGGGGGGGAGCTGACAGGTGCTGCTGAGCATCCACTATTTTTCTCCATGGGTGCTCCAGCCCCGGAGCACCCACGGAGTCGGTGCCTATGGGTGCAGGGTAACTAGGATATTACTGCATACTGCCAGCCAGGATTTTCTTCCCTTCTTCATTATGAACAGTGAAGATGCTGCAGAGTACTGGAGACGGATGGCGTCATCTCTACAGGACACCCTGTCTCTGACATCAGCCTTGGGTGCGAGGGAAGTGGGTGAGGGTGTCTCAGGGAACTGATACAGGGTTATGGAGTCTTTCATTTCTAGGTGGCTGGTTCAAATTCACTGGTGACTGAAAGTCATTACCACCTGACAACTGTTGCTGGCTTGTGTGAAATCAATGTGGTCCCAGTCCAGTTCACAGTGGACAGATGTCCCCATCACAACTGACACTGATTGCTGCTCTGAGGGAGCAGATGTGCTGCAAAGATTGAACTCTCCTTCCAGCGTGAGAGCGCATCTGAGGAGGGGAGTTCTGGACCCATGCTGGGCCTGATTTGTGCACAGACAGAGCTCTCAACCCAGCCCCTTTCTCAATTCCCTGGGGGAAGGGAGGGCAGCAGTGCTGTGTTAGCTGCCACACCATGCAGCCAGCAGCAGATCCCGCAGCTTCTTCCAGTGGAACATCATGCTGAGTTTCTTTGAGGGGCTGTCAAAGCATGTTGGGGTATTGGCCATTTGGGCAGCATCCACTGGCTGTGCTGTTGTTGGTGACAGAGGTCATAGATCAGAGAGTCACTGAGACCACCACCAACCCTGCACTGTCTGGAGAGAATTCCCCAAGTTTGCTTGTAATCTTTCCAGCAGCGTGTTGAAGAACCTGCAGCTCTTACCCCACTTCCCCTTCCTTCATGGCTGTCTCAGCAGCACCACAGAGGGTACACCTAGGGTGACCAGAGAGCAAGTATGAAAAATCGGGCCAGGGGTGGAGGGTAATAGGAGCCTATATAAGAAAAAGACCCAAAAATCGGGACTGTCCTTATAAAACCGGGACATCTGGTCACCCTAGGTACACCACAGAAAGAAGAGTGCCAGGACTGGGGGACCCCTCACAGCCCAGGGCACACCCTGCGTGTTGGAGCTCTGCTCTGCTCTGCAGAGCTTTCTTGTGCCCAAGCCTGCATGGCTTTTGGGGTACAGGCAGCTAGGTGGATCCCAGCTGCAGGGAGGAAACCTGCCAGCCATGGGGACTGCTGTTGCTCTCCAGTTCAAACAGGAGGATTCCATCCTCCAGCACCCCAAAAGCTTCTCAGCACCTGCCCAGCTGCTCCCTCTCTGCACTAGTTCCAGTGTGGGGCTCTCACTAAGGCCTGTGCTTCCAGAATCTCCTACAAATATTAATCAAAGCTTAGACAGAGGAAGGAGAGAGAGGCAAGAATGAGAGGAGAGAGAAAGGGAGGGGGAGACTCAGATGGTACATGGAAGCACAAAAGCTCAGCCTACTCTACTACCTGCTGTCTGTTGTGGCTGGGGGTGCGGACAATCCTCCGAAGCAGCCAGGGCTTCCAGAGCCTGCAAGGTGGACACCAGGGCATCGTCCAGCTCCTGGGCGTGGTCTCGGACCGTCCTCGTTTGCACGCTGTCTATCAGCGTCACGGGGATCTCATCGTACAGGATGCTGCAGAGGTGACGGCCCTGCTCCTGGCTCTGTGCGGCCGCCCTGCGCTTGGGGTCATCCTCATCAGAGCTATTATCTCGAAAACCCGGAGGCGGCGCAGCAATAGCGGGGAGCAGGGCAGTGGTCTCGTCCTCTTCCTCATCGCTCCCCGGAGGTGGGAGGGACATCAAGTCCACTATGTTGTCATGGGAGCTGCCAGGCTTGCCAACTTTTCGAGAGGCTAGCCGGCTCTTGAGTTTGGCTTTGCAGGAGTTACAGTAGAAGTGCGTGGCGTCGTTCCTCATGTGGTTGTCCATGGTGTTGGCCCTTGCCCTACTTGCCTGGTGGTCCCGGTCAAGGCCATCCGGGTTGTACTCATTGGCAACACCGTCATAGCCTTGGCCGGAGCTTTTGGAAGTGGGGTCGGATTTGGTTCTGGGCCTGGTTTCCTCAAAGAAGATCAGGTTTTCATTGATGTCTGTCCTGTTTTCTCGCCGCTTCCTCTGCTCCCGCATGTGCAGGTAACAAAAGCTGATGAGCTCCGAGTCCGACCCCTTGGGAACTCGAGGGCTGGATTCCCTGGGGCTGGAGGCAGCGCCACCCACGAACCCGCTCTCTTTCTCTCCCGAGTGCCCCACTGCAGCCGGCCGGTGGGTGTTGTGCGCGTTGATGTAATCTAAACCAAAATAGCAATTACCATGTTAGAGCAGCACCCATGAGAAGGAAGGGACAGTCAGGAAATCTACCCTGTGCTGTAGGGAGCCACCAACACTCACCTGCCTCCTGCTAGTCAACCTATTGCATTAAAATCCTTGGGACAGCACAGTGGGCATGGAACATGCAACAGCACAAAGGGCACAATCTATGGGGACACAGCTACTTGTTCTCCTCTAACACACCCACTTCCCAGCCCAGCTAAGCCAAGCTTAGCCCTCCCTCGCAGTATGCCAAGAGCTTTTCCCAGCTCGGCTGAGATGCTCTCCAGCAATGCACCTGGTGCATTCCCCAACGCAGCTTCTGCAGTCTCCTGCCAGCTCTGGGGCACATTCACCAGTATTCAGTTGGGTAAGAGAATTTATATACAGGTCTAGGACATGCATAAAAGTATCATTTCTGTGTTGGGCAATAGCAACAAAAACAGGTGGGCGGCAACCCAGCAGAAAGGATCCTTTGACAAACTGCACAGTGATGCGTGCCGTGCTCATATGCTCTGTGGCTCACCTCAGATAATGGCACAGCCAGAACACCAGGTGCATTAAGCAGAGTGGCAGATGTCTTCTACGTGAATGAACCAGCTGGGACAGTCAGCAGAACTGGCGTTTCCTACCTAGATGCAGCAGCTAGAATTGCCAGCTTCATTCTAATGGTTCATAGGTTTTAGGGCCAGAAAAGACCATTGTGATCATCTAGTCCAGGCCAGAGAACCCCACCCTGTAGTTCCTGCATCCAGCCCAACAATGTGTGGTGGAACTAGTTATCTGTTGGGAAGACATCTACTTTTAACTTAAAGACCCCAAGTGATGGGGAATCTGCCACTTGGGACTCTACTCCATTGGTTAATTACTCTCATGGCTAAAGAGTTGTGCCTTATGTTCACCTTGAATTTGTCTAGCTCTGGCTTCCAGCCATTGGATCTTGCTGATCACAGAGATGTAGGGCTGGAAAGATCTTGAGCGGCCATTTGATCCAGCCCCAAGCACTGAGGCAGGACCAAGTATACCAAGACCATCTAAACCAACTACAGCCCTCTAGCATCAGTAGTAAACATTATGTATGGAGTGTCCTCCACTCTCCAGAGATTTCTTTGTGCAGGTGAGACATAAAGTCCAGGCCTTGTGGGGGATTTCTGACTGCATTCCCAGCAGACCTGCACAGCAACTCTGCCGAGAACTAGTGCCGGGGACATAGGTTCCTTGTAACAAAATATAAACAAAATCAAATAAATTCTAACTGAATTCATTAGCTCAGCAACTTGGGCAATTTGTCTCCCAATCTGAACATTTGTATTAAACTGTTCATCACCTGTAATATAAAAACCCCAACAAGAATAAATGTCAAGTATCAGAGGGGTAGCCGGGTTAGTCTGGGTCTGTAAAAAGCAACAAAGAGTCCTGTGGCACCTTATAGACTAGCATGCTCCAATACATCTGTTAGTCTATAAGGTGCCACAAGAATAAATATATAATTTAAATGGAGACGTCAGTGGCTAGGGGCGAAATTTGTGTAGCTAAACAGCAACTCCTCCATCATGAACCCCTCTTCTCTTAGGAACTGTATGTCTCTGGCGACTCGGATGGGACTTCCAGGTCACCAGTTCAAAGCCAGCTCCCTCGATGGAAGGCTCAAGAGAGAGGCTGAGGACTGAATGGGACATGGAGACTGAACTATTCCCTCTCTTCCAGAAGTGCGCAACCTCCAGGTCTAGGTTGAAGTGAACAGATGGGGTGAAACGCTCAAGTGACAAACCTGTCTGTGTGGGAGTGGGACCCATTGTACACATCCCTACATCACAGCCACCTAACTTCTGCCTACATGGTCCCCATTCCTGAAATGACCATACTGCAGCATAGTGCAAGGCATTCCCTCCTCCCCCATCTCCCAGTCTCAGGCTGAGCACACTGTTGCACCTGCAGACCCCTCAGCAAGGGGAAAGCAGGAGGGTGGCTCCAGGAACTGAACTAAGGGTGCTTGCCTCCAAGTAAGTATCCTTGCAGGAGCAGGGCCTTGGTTAGTTGTGACCAACTAGGAAAGTTACACTGTTACTTGTTTTTTATTTCACAATGTACACAACCACGTGTGGTGCAAATATTTGTATCTGAATCTAAATTTCAGTTACCTGTGCATCTTTGTGGATGCATCTATGAAGTTAAGTCTTCACAAACTTGTATGCCCATAAACTCCATCAAGCTAATGTGAAAATAAAATGCAGGCAGAGCAAGAGCACAGCCAAAGCAAATTCATTAAAACATGCAAGGCAATGTTTATGAATATTCATGGTGGCAGTATTTCCCCAGATCTAGAAAGTACATCTTCCTTTACATGTAAATCACTGAATAGGTTGCTATTCAAGATGTGGACAGCAGGAAAAAATTTCCATTTTCAGTATTCTGCAGATGAGGAATGTGTATTTTCATTTAAGGAACATACTCTGAATTCTTCAATGGCGTTAAATTAGAAGATTTGTTTATTTACTTTCTGAATGGGGAGAACAAATCATATCAAACATTACTAAGAAAAACCATAATGCTGAATAGCATTCTTTGCCTAATCTTCGGATATATTATATCGCCAAACATCTATTCCCATTGATAAAGTTTGAGGGAAGTATTGACTACACAAGGAAAGTCTTTTATTCAATATGCATTTTTATTAAACCTCTCTGTGCCTCAGTTTCTCTTGCTGTATAGTGGGAATGACAATGCTTACTGTCTTCATAGGAAAGTTGCAAGACCTGATTTATTAATGTTTCTAGAGTGTTTTGCAGAAGACACTGCGTAAGTGTGAAGTACTATTTACCATCATCACTAATTATTATTAGAATATAGCATTCTAGCTTAGGAGACTGACATTGTGGAACACACTAAGCACACATGGTTAGTGTGACCCCACCATCCTAACACAGGAGGAGCATTTCTTTCACTGCCAAAGAACATAAGAATGGCCATACTGAGTCAGACCAAAGGTCCACCTTGCCCAGCATCCTATCTTTCGACAGTGGCCAATTGCCCGGTGCCCCACAGGGAATGAACAGAACAGGTAAACATCAAGTGATCCATTCCCAGCTTCTGGCAAACAGACCTCTGGAGGACATCACTATTTACCTCTCTCCATTCTAAAAAATGACCATTTATCCCTACCCTTTGTTTCCTATCTTTTAATCAGTTACCAATCCATGAAAGAACCTTCCCTCTTAGACCATGACAGCTTACTTTGCTTAAGAGCCTTTGGTGAGGGACCTTGTCAAAGGTCTTCTGAATATCTAAGTACACTATATCCACTGGATCGTCTTTGTCCATATGCTTGTTGATGCCCTCAAAGAATTCTAGTAGATTGGTGAGGCATTATTTCCCTTTACAAAAACCATGTTGATTCTTCTCCAACAAATTATGTTCATCTGTGTGTCTAACAATTTTGTTCTTTACTATTGTTACAACCAATTTGTCCAGTACTGAAGTTAGGCTTACATCCTGTAATTGCCGGGATCCCCTCTGGAGCCCTTTTAAAAATTGGTGTCACATTAGCTATCCTCCAGTCATTCAGTACAGAAGCTGATTTAAATGATAGGTTACAGACTGAAGGAACTCAATTGTGAAATTGCAGAACTCTTGGGTGAATACCATCTGACCATGGTGACTTATTACAGGGCACTAGCCACCTGCCCATGGCACAGAACCAGAGCCCATTTGCTTCAAGGGAAAGCTGGGTGCAAGGAGGGGACCTTTGCTGCATATCTGAATTCCTTCTGTGGGCTAGCTGGGTATGTTTCTGGCCTGGGGGGTAAGGAGGAGCTGGCAAACAGCTGAGCTATCAGCTGTCACCGCTGGTGTTAACACCAGCTTTGAGAGGATTTTCATGGGGGAAGCACACGACCTGACTGAACAATTCTGCAGCGAAGTGTACTGGCTCCTGCTAAGGGCAGCTGATCTGCTGACCTCATCAAAGGTAGGTGGATTTAACTGATAATACCAGCACATGATACTCACCCTTAAAACAGCTACAGTTCCACAGGAGACTTCAGTGGGCCCCAAGGAAGACAGATGTGTTCCTCTCTCAAGCAAAGAGTGAGAACCAGGGCTTGATTTTACAGTTAAGATTTTGGCACAGGCTGACTGCAGCCTGGAAATTCAGAGCCCAGGTAATATGACTCACTCCGTTGGGGCTCTCTGACCCCTCCTGCAGAAACACATTCTCCTGAGGGAATCTCAACTGTCATTGTAGGCTAAATTCCTACCCTTCCGTACCAAACCTGGGCATCTGGGCTGGTGCATCGGGTGCCAGAGGGGCTGAAGGGGGAAAGAATTTGACCCTTTAGGCCACAGGGGCTCCTGCGTCACCATGTTACAGGGATACATTGGCTGTCAGATCCAAACAGCCACCAATGCGTTGCCTCCCTCCACTTCTTTTCCTGTCCTACCCCCCAAATCCAGCTGCATGAGGACACAGAGAGAGCTCCCCAATCCCACCCCCATGCAGTGTGGCACTGAGTCCTTTGTGGCTGCAGAGGAAGGGGCCGGATCTACCCTGACACATGTTTCAGTTACAGAATGGGACCCTGTGACAGGTACTGCCCCTTTAAGGTAGCATCAGCTAGCCCCATCTCAAATGGAGACATGAAACCCTATATGCATCTTAGTTAGGAAGAATCTCCTTGCCTGGCTAATGCTTCTGCTTCTACACTCTGTATTGCCCCCTGCACAGGCCAAGATTTCCAAAAGTGACTGGTGATTTTGGGTGCCCAATACGAGTCCCCTTGAAAGGTGGCATGATTTCCAGATGTTCTAAGCACACATTCCTGAAACCCAGGCCCCCCTAAGGTTCTCAGGTTGGACACCTCAAAATTAAGGCACTCAAAATCATGAGTCACTTTTGGGAATCTGGGCCATACACTTTTGGTTCTAACGCACAATAGCGGCAGTGCCAGAAGTCCCCAGCGTAACTCCTCCAACACCCACTGGAGGATGTCAGTGTGTCTGAATCTGCATCTCTGCAGATCAGTAAAGGCAGCAGAAAAACATTCCCAAGTACGGTCTCTTTGTTCTGCACAGATGCTCAGGACAGTCTCCTCAGCGAAGAACCCTGCAAACTCATGCCAACTGCAGGATCATGAGTCACAGCATCTGCACATCATCTCTGCAGGAACATTGCAAGCTGGCCTGTGGGCATCAAGTGCTGATTTTTGCCGGTGGCACTAAGTCTTTCTAAATGACAGGAATGTGCTGAGCCAGCTTAGATCTTCCAATGTGGATTGGATATAATGATACTAAATGTTGCTTTGTACGTGACAAGAGGTGGGAGTATAATTACTGATACCCTTTCACAGACAGAGGAACCAAGAGGTTAAATGATTTGCCAAGGGCACTCAGTGAGTCAGTGGTATACCCAGAGCTAGAACCTCTGTCTTCTGAAACCTGATCTTTTCCTGCTAGCCAATGCTGCCTGCTGTGTCAAAAGGGCCCCTGTTGGTTTTGCTTCCATCCCGATGCAGAGGAGATTTCAGCAGGAATTCATCTCCTTTCCTAACTATGCTAAACAGCGGGGTAGGGGGCACAAAAAGCAGAGGCTGAAACGTACCTGCCTTGGAAATCTGAGGAGGAGGAGGCGGCTGGCTGGACGGCCTAGAAAAGATCATCTTCTTGGTGTCCACCAGGAGGCGGCAGTAGCCTGCTATCAGGCAGGCAAAATTGGTGGCTTCGGGCCACTCCATCAGCAGCACCAGCGGCTGGAAAGGAAAAAAGGAAAAGCAAATAAAGGCAATGGGTTTCAGCTGATACACAAATTAAGCCAAGTGCGCCAAAGGGGACTGTGTATGCGGGTCCTACACTGGATTGTGTTCTTTCTAGGTGAGAGGGGAATGCTCCCCACTTCCCCCTTCAGCCATGGCTCTGCCACACAACCAGATCCACAGAGAAACAAAGTGACCCAAGAAACACAACTCAGCTGTATAGTGGGGTGAACGAACACCGCTTCCTCTTCCTTTTCCCCAAACAGAAAAACGAGGTGTGAGATTTCACATAGCTCCAACTCTGCCTATGCCCCCCAGTGTTAAAATGAAGCCACCAGGACCTAGAGAGGTCTGAAGAAATGTGAGCTCCCAGCAATGAAACTTCAGGAAGGGTGAATTATTAACTCCTCCCAACTCTTAACCTATGGCAAAGATTTACTGCAAGCCATCTGGAAAGTTAAATCTGTGCCTCAGAAGCAAGCAGTGTCATTTTGTTCAGGAGAAACATTTATTCTCATGCTATGGAAGAATTTTAATCCCTGCTTTAAGGGAAAACTCAGACACAATCTCAGCTATTTTATGTACAGAACAGTGCTCTTGCAACCCTGATATGGTAAAATTGTCATGATCACCATCACCCCGTTCTCCCCCCCATCATCTTGTTTTAGCCACGCTAGGAAGAGGCTGTTGTTAGGAATAGACTTTATTTCCACCTGCAAAGATAAGGCTTTGGATACACTGGGAATCTGCCACAGTCCCTGCCATCACTGGCCTGGCACAGCAAAGCTGAACCAGTGTAAACCCTTTAGGTAGACAGGCAGAATGGCTATTTGCACTGACGCAGTTAACCTCGGTTTCAAGCAGCTCTGCTGATGCAATAGCATCTACCTGTATGTATTAGGGCAGTGGTTTTCAAAGTGTGGGTCGTGGAATGCAAAGCACTGGGTCGCCTTGCTCAGCACCCAGGGACCCTGGCGACCAGCCAGTAAAAACTAGTAGTCCCTAGCTGTTCTGACACTGCACTGCGCCCTGGAAGCAGTGAGTAGCAGGTCTGACTTGCAGGCAGGGGGGCCATGGGGCTCTGAACACTGCCCCCACCCCAAGCACCGGCTCTGCTGGAGGGGGCAGTGCCTGCAGGCGAGAGCCACGCGGAGCTGCTTGTGCGCCTCTGCCTAGGACCTAGACCTGCTGCTGGCCACTTCCAGGATGTAGCGCAGTCCGCACTGCCAAGACAGGCAGGAAGCCTGCCTCTGCACCCTGGCTGCACTGCTGATTGGGAGCCTCTGGAGGTAAGCCTGCACCCCAACCCTGTGCCCCAATCCCCAGTGCCAGCGCTGAGCCCCGACCCCCACAAACCCAGATCCCCTTCCTGCACCCCAACCCCCTCATCCCTGGCCCCATCCCAGAGCCTGCACCCCCTCACACACCCAACCCCCTGCCTCAGCCCCCTTCCAAACTCCAAACCCCTCATCCCCAGCTCCGTTGGGATGCGGGCATCAACAATTTTCTGCAACTGGGTCACCAGAAAAAAAGTTTGAAAACCACTATATTAGGGGTTTGCCCAGGCGCAGAGTGGCAGCTCTTTGATGGCTGGACTCAGGGCAGATCCTCAGTACAGACAAAGCCTATGACTGGCCAGTCCATAGAAGTCAACTTCTCTAGAAGAGAGTGGTTCCAGGCGTTTAAATGTAAACAAATTGAGATCAGTGCAAATGAGAGCCACACATCACTATCTTTCACAACATGAAAATGCCTTCGGTTATCACCTCATCAGTAACAGTACTAAGAGGCCACCGACTGGGAAAAATGTAACATGTAAACATAGAGCAGGACCATCTCAGGTATTCGCAATGAGACATAAACGGTTTATGTCTGAGATGACTTGGTATTTCAGTGATAGTTGTGAACCGAACTGATTAACATTCCTATTACAGTTCCGCTCTATAGGCCCCAACTGAATTGTGGGGCTCTGTTGTGCTAAGTGCTATTCACACATAAAGTAAGAGAAATTCCCTTCCTCAAAGAGTTTACAAAGACAAAGAGCGGGGAGAGATGTGATTTGCCAATGTCACATAGAGGGTGAGTGCTTGAGCTGAGCACCAAGGTCTCCTGGGTCCCAGTCCAGTGCACTATCTACTGGACCATGCTGCCTCTCAGAGACAAACCCGACACTATCCTAGGCCATTTTTGAAGCGCAGCTTGGCCATTTTTGGAAGTATGTGGCTTCATACGCAGAGCAGTCCGTGGAGCCCCAGAGGAAATATAGGGAGTGTTGATTGGTATTTGCTGCTCTTTTGGTTCACAAGCTGTGAACGTAACAGGAGATGCAGGGTTTGGAAGCACCAGTCTGATAGTTATGTCTTTATCATCTTCTCAGAGCCTATACTAGTAGGGCTGAGTAATAATAATAAGGGAACTGACTAGGGATAGCTGCAGTGGCAGCTTCAAAGAATGGCTAATATTCTTCTCTCCAAAGCAAGCAGATGATGACTATAAAGATAATTAAGTCCATCCTGTGGGAGGTGTATTTGCCTGTGACATAATGACAGAAGGGTTCCAACGCCCACAGTTTTGTTTCAGATTAGTGTTCAGGGTGCGTTACCAGATTTGTCATAACAACGCTCACTTTCTAACGTCTTGGGTTGGCTACGAACCTCCATCTCTTCCTGGCTGATGGTGACCTGGCCTGTTATACACACCTTGGTCCCCTCCCTTCCAGCCTCAGCAATGCAGTATTCCTGGGCAGGAAGCCATCAGCCCTTCCAGATAGAACAGATGTTCCTGTTACCTCTCAGCTATGCTTGCATCTGGCTGGGTTTCACTCTCTCAGCTGGAAAGACCAATACTGAGTAAAGAAGTTGGCTCACCAGCAGCTGAGCAGTTGATTTGGCATGTGCCTAATAAGCAAATATGCTCAAGCAGGAATCTTTGCCACCAGCACGGTTTATGGGTTTTTTTTACTGTGGTCACAAATAAACACTAAAACCAAGATTACAGGAATCAAAGAGGGTAACAAGAGAGACAAGGAAATGAAGTGGCTGCATCGTACAACACAATGGAGGGCTCATAGGATCTAGATTCTTCATGCACTTGTGAGGAGCGTGGCCCCTTTTAACCCAGCTCCGAGGTTCAGCGGAAGTGAGGTAAGGTAGCCCATGGATTCAGATTTCTGCTTGAGGCTAGTCCCTTTTCTCCATGCTGAAGACTTCCCAGGTGTTTGAAGCTGTCTGTTGAAGGAGGGAACCCCTGGTTTTTCCAGTCGGCAGCAAGAGTAATCTGAGAGCTAACGAGAAGAAATGACGTGGTGAGACCTGACCAAGGCCGCAGAAGCAACTGTCAGCACCTGATGGTGCTAATGGAAGGGATAAAATTCAATTCAAAGGCCACATTCTGGGTTGTGCGGCGCTGGTGCAGAGGCAGCTTCTGATCAGAGTGTCACAGAGTTTAAGGGCAGAAGGGACTCCCCAGATCATCCAGTCTGACATCCTGTATCTCTCAGGTCACCACCACCACCCAACATCTGCACACTAAACCAAGCAGCCGAAATTAGATCAAAGTATTACAGCCCGCAGAAGATATCATTTTTATGTGCCACAGGCAGAGAAAAGACGGTTACTCACCTTTGTAACTGTTCTTCGAGATGTGTTGCTCATATCCATTCCAGTTAGGTGTGCGTGCCGTGCGTGCACGTTCGTCGGAAGATTTTTACCCTAGCAACTCCGGTGGGTCGGCAGGTCACCCCCTGGAGTGGCGCCGCTATGGCGCCTGATATATACCCCTGCCGGCCTGTCCTCTCCTCAGTTCCTTCTTGCCGGCTACTCCGACAGTGGGGAAGGAGGGCAGGTGTGGAATGGATATGAGCAACACATCTCGAAGAACAACAGTTACAAAGGTGAGTAACTGTCTTTTCTACTTCGAGTGATTGCTCATATCCGTTCCAGTTAGGTGATTCCCAAGCCTTACCTAGGTGGTGGGGTCGGAGAGAGACGTCGCAGAGTGCAACACGGCGGAGCCGAAGGCTGCGTCATCCCTAGATTGCTGGACCAGGGCGTAATGGGAAGCGAAGGTGTGGACAGAAGACCAGGTTGCTGCCCGGCATATTTCCTGAACGGGCACGTGAGCCAGAAAAGCAGCCAATGAGGCTTGAGCCCTGGTGGAGTGCGCAGTCACGCGGCCCGGGGGGGCGTGCGCCAATTCATAACAGGCGCGGATGCAGGACGTTATCTACGAGGAAATCCTCTGGGAGGAGACGGGTAACCCCTTGACTCGTTCCACCACCGCAACGAAGAGTTGGGGGGTTTTGCGGAATGGCTTAGTTCTCTCTATGTAAAAGGCGAGCGCCCTACGGACGTCCAGTGAGTGCAGCTGCTGCTTCCTTCGAGACGAATGGGGTTTTGGGAAGAAGACAGGTAGGAAGATCTCCTGGTTAATATGGAAACCCGATACCACCTTGAGGAGGAAGGCTGGATGTGGTCTCAGCTGCACCTTGTCTCTATGGAACATGGTATATGGGGGATCTGCCGTGAGGGCTCGAAGCTCCGAGACCCTTCTCGCTGACGTGATGGCCACAAGGAAAGCAGTCTTCCATGAGAGGTAAAGAATGGAGTAAGTCGCTAATGGTTCAAATGGAGGGGACATGAGCCAGGTCAGAACCAGGTTAAGGTCCCAGGTAGGGGCAGGGCGGCGAACCTGGGGGTAGAGACACTCCAAGCCCTTAAGGGATCTAGTCGCCATAGGGTGAGAAAATACCGAGCGGCCATCCCCGCCTGGGTGAAAGGTGGAGATGGCTGCCAGGTGAACCCTGAGAGATGATATAGCCAGGCCCTGTTGTTTGAGAGACCATATGTAGTCCAAGATTTGAGCAATGGAGACCTCGGTGGGAACGAAACTCCGTTCCGCACACCAGCAGGTGAAGCGTTTCCATTTTGCCAAATACGTTGCCCTAGTGGAAGGCTTCCTGCTGCCCAGGAGCACCTGTCACACTGGGGTAGAGCAACGGAGCTCAGACCGGGTCAGCCACTCAGGAGCCACGCCGTGAGATGGAGTGATTGCAGGTCCGGGTGATGGAGCTTGCCGTGGTTCTGACTGATCAGGTCCACATGCAGGGGCAGTGGGACAGGGTCGGCTATGGAAAGGTCCAACAGCATGGAGTACCAGTGCTGCCGAGGCCACGCTGGAACTATCATGATCACGCGGGCCCTGTCCCTGCGCACCTTCAACAAGACCTTGTGGACGAGCGGAAATGGTGGAAAGGTATAGAGCAGGTGCGTCATCCACGGAACAAGGAAGGCGTCCGCCACCGAACCCGGTGAGAGGCCTTGGAAGGGACAGAACATCTGGCATTTCCTGTTCCCGCGGGATGCGAAGAGGTCCATTTGGGGAAACCTCCACCTCCGGAAGAGCGAAAGAGCAACATCCAGGCGAAGGGACCACTCGTGGGATAGGAAGGACCTGCTGAGACGATCCACCAGCGTGTTCCGCACCCTCGGGAGAAAGGACGCAATGAGGTGAATGGAATGGGCTATACAGAAGTCCCAAAGTTGTAAGGTCTCTTGACACATGGGGGAGGATCTCGTGCCGCCCTGCTTGTTTATATAATACATGGTCGTCGTGTTGTCAGTGAACACCGAGACACAAGGGCCCTGCAGATGGTGACGGAACGCTTGACAAGCAAGGCGGACCGCTCTCAACTCCCGGACGTTGATGTGGAGGACTAGTTCGCGAGGTTACCACAGGCCCTGTGTTTGCAGGAGCCCGAGGTGAGCCCCACAACCCAGGGAAGAGGCATCTGTTGTCAGGGACACCAAGGGTTGGGGTGGATGGAACAGGAGCCCCGCACACACCATGGAAGAGTCCAGCCACCACTGAAGGAAGTCCAAGACGCCTTGTGGAATTGTGACAATCATGTCGATTGGATCTCTGGCAGGACAGTATTGGGCGTTGATCCAGGACTGGAGGGGTCTTAGGCGGAGCCTTGCATAGTTCGTGACGAACATGCAGGCCGCCATGTGGCCCAGGAGGGTAAGGCAGGTGCGCACCGAGGTTAGGGGCGCTGCTTGCAGTCTCCGCATGATGGCTGCCAAAGTTTGGAACCTCGAGGGAGGCAGAGAGGCTGTGGCAAGGGTGGAGTCCAGGATGGCACCGATAAACTCTATCCGCTGTATGGGGATTAGCGTTGACTTCTCCACATTGATCAGTAGGCCTAGGCTTACGAATAGGTTCGTGACCATGCGGATGTGCCTGAGGACTTGCGCCTCGGAAGTCCCCCGGATAAGCCAGTCGTCCAGGTAGGGAAAGATGTGAATACGACTGCGGCGAAGGTGGGCGACGACTACACCATACACTTGGTGAACACTCTTGGGGCTGTAGAAAGGCCTAACGGGAGGACTGCAAATTGGAAATGTTGCCGGTTGACCACAAACTGGAGGAACCTCCTGGGGGGTGGGAAGATGGCTATATGGAAGTAGGCATCTTGCATGTCAAGGGCGGCATACCAGTCTCCAGGATCCAGGGATGGGATAATGGTCCCCAGGGATACCATACAGAACTTCAACTTTAGTAGGTATCTGTTGAGTTCCCTCAGATCGAGAATAGGTCTCAGACCTCCCTTGGCCTTGGGGATTAGAAAGTATCGGGAATAAAACCCCTTGCCTCGCTCGAACTCGGGAACCTCCTCTATGGCTCCTTTGGTGAGGAGCGCTCGTAACTCCTGTAGGAGGAGTTGCTCATGAGAGGGGTCCCTGAAGAAGGACAAGGGAGGGAGGTGGGAGGGAGGATTTAAAGCAAATTGCAGGTGGTATCCAGATTCCCCCATGCATAAGACCCAGCAGTCCGATGTTAGCTGGGACCATGCAGGGAGGAAAAAGGAAAGGCGGTTGGAAAAAGGAGGGGATGGATCCATTAACAAAACTGGTACAACACCCTCGGGCGCACCTTCAAAGGGAAGGTTTGGGCCTGGAAGAAGGCTTGGAGGGGTTCTGGTTCTGGCCCCCTTGGTTGCCGGATTGTCTGCGGCGACCATTCCTGCCTCGCCGCCTGGCGAAGTCCTGCCTTTGCCAGGGTTGGGGGAAGGGCCGGCGTTGTTGCTATGGCCGGAAGGGTCTGCGCTAGCTAACAGGTGTATGCATCCCCAAAGAGCGCATAATGACCCTATTGTCTTTTAGGCTTTGTAGCCTAGGGTCAGTCTTGAAAGAGAACAGGACTTGGCCCTCGAATGGGAGGTCTTGGATAGTATATTGGAGTTCCAGGGGAAGGCCGGAGACCTGGAGCCATGAGATACGGTGCATAGTGACACCAGATGCCAGAGTACGCGCAGCTGAGTCCGCAGCATCTAGGGCAGCCTGCAGGGAAGTTCTTGTGTCCTTCTTGCCCTCATCAAGGATCGCAGAGAACTCCTGCCGTGCGTCCTGAGGGAGCAGCTCCTTAAATTTGTCCGCTGCGGCCCAGGTATTATAATTGTAGCGGCTAAGAAGGGCCTGCTGATTTGAGACGCGGAGCTGGAGGGCGCCCGCAGAGTAGACCTTGCGGCCGAGTAAGTCCATGCATCTCGCCTCCTTGGACTTTGGGGCCGGGGCCTGCTGACCATGTCGCTCCCTCTCGTTCACAGATTGGACGACGAGGGAGCAAGGGGAAGGGTGGACATACAGGTATTCATACACCTTTGAGGGGACCATATATTTACATTCCATCCCTCGTGCAGCGAGGGGAACAGAAGCCGGAGACTGCCAGATGGTAGTGGCGTTGGCTTGGATGGTTTTAATAAAGGGGAGGGCCACCCGAGTGGGGGCATCTGCTGATAATATGTCCACCACTGGATCCTGTATCTCCGAGACCTCCTCGGCCTGCAGGTTCATGTTCTGTGCGACACGCCTGAGGAGGTCCTGGTGTGCCCTAAGGTCAAGCGGAGGCGGACTGGTTGATGATGTCCCAGCCACCGCCTCGTCTGGAGACGATGACTAGGAGAGACCCGGGAGAAGTGGGTCTGCGGAGGGCTCTGCCTGAAGGACTGCGTCCGACTCCGCAGGCGGTTCAGGGTCTTGAGGCTGGGAAAACCCTTCCTCTGCAGTAGGAGGAGGAGGACGGGAAATCGTGGCCTCAGGAACCCTGTGCTCTGAGACAGTGGAGCGTGAGGGACCTGGCTGAGGGCCTTGGGCTTGGTGGTACGCCCAAGGTGTCCAGAACCCCCACTGCTGCGGTCCATGCTCCTGAGGCTGGGGTTCATGGAACAACGTGGCATGGACGTCTGTGTCCGGGGCATATAGGCTATCCGCCTGGGAGGACACCGATGGCTGGCGAGACGGCCGGGGGAGGGAAGGGGGGCGATCGAGGTTGGTACGGGCCCCCTGCCCCCGATGGTTGAGACCTTCTCGGTGCCGGAGACCGGTACTGGGAGTCATAATGGTGCCGAGACCGCGACTGGGACCTGCCACCAGCGTGGTGCCGGGAGGTCGACCGGGATCGGGAACACCAACGGCGTGAGCGGCTGCGGGAGTCTCGGTGCCGGTAGTTGTGACTAGAACCGGAACGGTGCCGAGAGTACCAGGAGGTGGATCTGCGTCGCGAGTACGACCGGTACCGCCGTGGTGAGCGGTGCCGGGACTGCGAGCGGTGCCTCGACCGAGACCTTCCACGGGACCTGGAGCGGTGCCGAGACCTAGGTGGAGATCAGTGCCGGCTCGTCGACTCCAGGGACGGAGGTCTCATGGCAGCCGGTTTGCCTCTAGATTGAAGAACCCGCACTGGCGGTGCCGGGGGTAGAGGCAGAGCAGACTCGGTCATCGCAATCAGGTCCCTGGCTGACGAGAATGTCTCCGGCGTAGCAGGGACAGCCAGCTCTACCACGGTTCTCACCGGGGAGCTCACCAAGACCGGACTCGATGGACCTCTCGGGCCCGGAGTCGACGGTATTACTGGCGTCGGGGCCACAGCAGGAGTTGGGGCCGGGCGGTCCGTACGAGTCTGCATCGCAGGAGTGGAAGCCGCTGATGATCTTCTGTCGGGACCCGGCGCCGGGGAAGGCCGGTGCCGAGGCGTCTTCGCAGTGCAGGCACAGTCCGGTGCCGGCACGGTGTCGGCACTCGGTGCCGAAGAAGGAGGGTTGAGAGCTGCCTCCATGAGGAGAGTCTTCAACCGATGGTCTCTCTCCTTCTTGGTCCGCGGCTTGAAAGCCTTACAAATGCAGCACTTCTCGGATATGTGCGATTCCCCAAGGCACTTTAGGCAGGCGTCATGGGGATCGCTCGTGGGCATCGGCTTTTTGCAGGCCAAGCACGGCTTGAATCCCGGCGACCCGGGCATGAGCACAGGCACCGGGTGCGGGGAAGGGCTAGAGCCCGAACCCGCTAAACTATATATACAATAACTAATTTACAACTATTAACTAAGTATTCTATACACTAACTATAACTATATACAACAAGTGAACTAGGAGAAGCTAGGTATGTGGAGGACAGCTATGCCGCGCCCCACAGTTCCAACGACCGACACAGCGGTAAGAAGGAACTGAGGAGCGGACGGGCCGGCAGGGGTATATATCAGGCACCATAGCGGCGCCACTCCAGGGGGCGACCTGCTGACCCACCAGAGTTGCTAGGGTAAAAATCTTCCGACGAACATGCACACGCGGTGCGCACACCTAACTGGAATGGATATGAGCAATCACTCGAAGAACTGGAAGGACCAAGGTACACCAGTGCCCAAGGTCCCTGCAATGGCAGGGAAACAATGAAGTGAGATATACCTAGATAATCCTGGCATGTGATTAGCACCCCACACGCTGCAGAGGAAGGTGACAAACTCCCAAGGGCACTGCCAATCTGACCTGGGGGGAAATTCCTTCCTGACCCCCACATATGGCGATCAGTTAGACACTGACCATGTAAGCAAGAACCAGCCAGCCAAGCAATGGTCATAAATGGCTGCCGGAATAGTCCCCTTGTGGAAGGGAACTCCCTACTGGCATAAATCTGATGGAGCCCGGCTTCTGCACCAGCTGCCTGCCCACCCTTGCACAGCAAGAGTGGCAGAGCTCAAGAGATGCCAGAGCTGGGTAACCAGCTCCCTGATACCTCCTCACTCCTTTGTGGCAAGTGGAGCAGATGCAGTGAGAACCTAGCCTCAAGGGTTTTTTCTACTAAAACCAGAATATTTTGATTTTTGGACAATTCCACCATATGAATCAGAGAGCCAGATTGTCCACAATCTTTCCAGTGCCAATCATTGTCAGAGAAGCCCAATCTGTATATTCTATCAGGAACGAAACAGGATTGGGTTCTAAGTGACTCTGCAATCAGCGCAACTTGGCACTTTCTGCAGATAACTGAAAGCAAAAGGGCAGAATGTCTGAGGATTACTAATGCTGAGTGACCCTTGCCATGTCTCCACGTGAGCACAGCTACTCAGTTTTTGTTTTGGTAATTAGTAAGATGCACATCCTAGCTGACTATAGCATTACTATTCTACAAGAAAGAAGTCTTAATATCAATTAGCATTACTAGCTTAGCATTACTGCTTTGTTATTCGGCAGAACACATTGCTTAATTAAATGATAATGACATTTAGGCAAATGATGGGTGCTAGTTTTGTTATATAATTGGTTAAGTGTGAAAGTTTTATTATTGCAAATTAAATTACATTGTTAGTTGTACAACATCACACTTGATCCAGTGGCTTACCCCCTAACCGGGCTGATAAAAAAAAAGAGAAGGTATTACGAATGAGACACAAAGGAGAGGGTAACCCAAGATACTTTAAAATCCTAGCAATCTAGGTCCTTATGTTTCAAGCATGCAAGGAGAATGAGTTATTAAAAAGATGCTTTGTTAAATCAGACTTGGGAATAAATGGGAAAAATTTCCATTTGGAATAGTCAGTTGTTCAATTTACAATCAATGTTGCTGGGGAATTGATGCAGCACTAGCTTTGAACTGCTTTCAATGAGCTGCTGAGTAATAATAATAAAGGAACTGAGCTGTGTTTTATGGCTTTGATTGTTTTCTCTTTGTGGATAACATGGATGTACCATGATAGATTTAGAATCCCACTGTTTGGCAATGTTCTGTAAGGAGCAGCAAGGACTACTGTTGAAGATCATTATTTCCCCCTAGGTATTCCATGTCTGGAAAATCTACTCTGGATTTTTGTGGGGCTTCTGGTATTCTAACTACTACTGTAATAGTCAACACTTATACAGCCTGTGTTGTTCCACATAAACAAATCAGTGCCAGTGGTCTGTTGTAGTCCTCAGGGCAGATCATGTGGTATTACTGATCCTTTTATATTGCCACACTCTTTTAGGTCCCAGTTCAGCACAGCATTCAAGCACTTGCTTAAATCTTTCTCTGCTTAGCAAAACACTTAAGTACATGCTCAACTTTAAACATGTGCTTAAGTCTCACTGAAATAAATGGAATGGAAGTACGTGCTTAAGTGCTTTGCTGAATAGGGTTAGATGCTAAATTGAAGCATATGGGATGTCTTGAGACAAGTTGGTCCGTTTCTAATATGCACCAGTCGATGGAGTATGTCAAGGCCATTTATTTTCCGTTCTCCATGGCACATGCTCCATGTGTCTTCATACTGGTGTATCTTGTCTTCATGCACAGGAAATCTTTTCTCACCCTTAAACTCTACTGCAAGGTTGAGTGCTCATCTCCCTGGCTCCAATGAGAGGCTATTCCTTCTAATGCCTGACCATTTAATTTTCACATTTCACGTGCTGACCTTTCATGGTGGCTTGTTTCATAGCTGCCATCTTCTGATCACTTACTGGCATGTTCTGGGTGCCCATTCTTCCACTGGGATCATTACTGTATCACTGCTGGAGTCTCCTCACCACATATCACCAACAGCTCTACCCTTCCCTGGATGATGCTCTCTATGGACGTTGTTACTGAATTATTTATCTGATTTTTGCCATGCAGGGCAACTTTAGGATGAATGCTGGCTCAAGAGAAACTAGGATACATTTAACGGACCAATCCTATTCCTTTGAAAATGTCAAACTTCATCGTCTCAGCTGGATTTACACATTGCACCAGTTTAGTCCATTCAAGATTTCAACGTCCATCCAGACCCAAAACTACAAGTACATTCATGAGGCAAGGATGTCTGATGCTTTACGCTCACAGATAAAAGTGCAAAAAAAAAAGTTGGCAGAATTTTTCCACATTTTGATTTTTCAATTATTTTTTATGTAGAAATTTCAAATTTTAATGAAAAAAAGAGAGAACGAAATTTTTGAAGAAAATATCCATTAACATTTTCCTATTTTTCAACCAGCTACATCAGGACATTAATATTAGACAAATTCACATGGGAAATATGGGGCAGCTTTTTGGAAGAGCTTTCATATGGATGTGGTGCATTCTTCATCACTCCATGTCTTTAAATCAAGATTTGATACCTTGGTAAAAGTTATGCTGTAGCTCAGTCAGAAGTGATAGGGTTTGTTGGGGGAAACACAGGGAGAAATTCTCTGCCTGCCTTATGTATGTAGGAGGTCTAGTTAGATCAGGGATCGACAACTTTTGGCAAACGGCCCATCAGGGAAATCTGCTGTGGGATGGGACGGTTTGTTTACTTGCAGCTTCTGCAGGTTTGGCCGATCGCAGCTCCACTGGCCGCGGTCTGCCGTTCCAGGTCAACGGGGGCTGCGGGAAGCAGTGGCCAGCACATCCCTTGACCCACGCCACTTCTCGCAGCCCCCATTGGCCTGCAGCAGCGAACCGCGGCCAATGGGAGCTGCGATCGGCCAAACCTGTGGACGCTGCAGGTAAACAAACCGGCCTGGCCTGTCAGCGGATTTCCCTGATGGCCCGCATGCCAAAGGTTGCCGATTCCTGGGTTAGATAATCAAGATGGTCCCTTATGGCTTTAAATCCATGAATCTGTGAACAGACATAACCACAATATGAATTTCAAGCTTAAGTGTTGTTATTTTTGTATCTGTTTCAGTGTACTTTACACGGTCCATCCATAGCCAGAGCGATGCACATTCATGTGCTGCAATAGAACTTGAGGTCTGAATATACATAATTTACATTTTATGGTTTACTTGACTTCTAATGTCAAGTTTATAGTTAATAATCTGACCATCTGGGCCTAACAAGATAGTCAGTTCTTCACTGGTGCCTGACCTTTTTCCCCCTTAAGCATTATTAGCTCTGACTCTATCAATTCAAAGCTCACTGCGATCAGGAACATTATTTCTCTGTCATTTGTTGATCAATAGAATTCCTAGCTTTGTTTGCATACAATCTGCAGGCCTTTGTAAAGTCATTCTGTTTATTCCAGTTTGATCACCAACACCTTTTGCAGGGCAAATTTGGTCATCTGCTTAATTTCTGACAGTGCCTGTCCAATTTCAGAGCCTTGGGTATGAACCCCCATGGGTATATAATTTGGAGTATCGTTCTCCACCTTGATTTCAGTGGCTGCTGTTTTTAGCTGGGCTTCTGTTAACTCATTAGCTCTAGCTATCTCCATAGCTTTTTCTAGGGAAAGCATGGCTCCTACACAGGGAAGTTTCTCTTATTTACACCAACTATACAGTCTCTCACTGTCCCATCAACATCTGTGATATCACTGTAATCTTACATTTTCTTACAGACTAGTCAAATGTCTCTGACTCCTTGTACTTTGCTGTGGAGTTTTGAACTATCAAAAACTGGATTTATTTTGGCATAGTATATGCTTTATATTTATCAAAGCAAGTTCTCAGTGTTTTCCAATCTTCTGCGCCAATGGACCGCATGCTGAAAGTGTCTCTGCTTTTGCCCCTGTCCACAGTCTTGGATAGCGGCATTTGTTTCTTATTCAGATTTGCCTTTTTATGGTCCAGAAAATGTCAGTTCCACAAGCTGTTTGAATCTTTGTCGTGTTTCTGGATGGCTGCCTGATTCCTAGTCCATTTTGAATGCAGGGAAGCCAGCAATATCCATGGTGTTCTGCTCCTCTCCACTAGAAGCCTAAGACAAAAAAAGTCTCAATCTTCCTCTCACTCTCTCCGGAAGGAAGGGTTTCAGCATGGTTCAGTGCAAATAAAACTAATGGGATTCATGCAGTTTAGAGTAGCAGATCCTGTTACTTATACAAATGTACTCCCCCCCGCCATCACCTCTAGGAAGGCCTGTGTATTGCATAACAGGAAGGCCTGCTTGATATCTGATTGCCTCCCGCCCAGTCTTTATAATTGTACCAATAGCTCCTATAAAACAGATGTTGGTAGCAATGTTTGTGAATAAACTCAGTCCACCGCTGTCCCAGAATGTTTTTAAGATCTATGAAGTCATCATAGTACTGTCATGCATGGGCATGGGTGTATGTATACCAATGCCATCTACTGGCTAGAATCAGAACTGCTTCACTGTGTGTCATAGGTACAATACTGCTGGTGGAGAGTGTCTTTTATGTCAGCTGTTTTGAACTTGTGCTTTGGAAGAAGCAGGGTCTTATTTCTGTCCCTGCTGCCAGCATGAAGCTCTGAGTGACCATGGTGAGCAGCACCATGACAACTGGGAAGGCCTAGATCTTACGCTATACTGCAGGAAGTCCTGGCTCCTCCATGTAGCAGTGAGGATGGGCCAATCCTCAGCTGGTGCCAACCAGCATCGTTCTATTGATTCTTCTCCAGGATCTGGCCCAGCATTATTCTACCCACCAGGGAAGGTTCCTCAATGTGCACTGCAACTGTTCACCTGCTTTGTCACTTACATGTGGGAGGGGGCCCTGTGGAAGCAGGAGGGGACATGTTAGCCCAGTCAATGCAAGAATTAGAAAGCTACAGATGGTACTTGTAGAAAGGCCTTTTATTTCCATTACACACTAGAAGCAGCCCCAAGGCGCCTGCAAGACACTGAAATCAATAGCCAGATTCTAGGCACAGTAGCAGCCAGGGATCTTTCTGAATTAATTTTTTTCGTTGTTTTCCTTTGTAAAGTCCTGATCTCTGCTAAGTGCTAGCTGGCTGCAGGCCCTGCTGGGAGACATGAAATCAATTACCCTGATGCTTTTGACTGAACTGTGCTTGGCTAGTCACCAGCCCCTATGCTGCTTCTGTACCTCATCTTAGCTCCTCATTCAGATGTGCAACTAAGCTGGGTACGACATGCTGCCCAGGTGGGAATTTCTACTGGGATAAGATGGACCTTTTTGAACCCACAGATGCCATTGTGAGATTAGCCAGTTCCAACTGGCATCCTGGCTGGATGCACAAATCTGACACCAGTGGTGCTGGAACAATTTTCATAGTGGGGGTGCTGAAGGCGGAAACCACGTATTTGGGTTTCATCACTGCTTCAGGCTACTACACCCCCAACACCCCTAGTTCCTGCACCAATGTATTTTTTAGAGGGATACAGCAGGGTGTCTCCGCTAATATCAATAATAATAACAAAAAGCAACCAACTACAAAGTGGCTGTGTCATAAAAATAAAAATTTATTGTAAACACAGCTGTAATGAGTCAAAACCCAATGTAACGATTGCTTCAACAGAAAGGGATGGATTAATCAAATCATGAGTGCAGTGAGAAAGGAAAGGAATGTCAGATCTGAACTCAAAGAACAAGCCATGGATCGAATCAACTGTCTGTCTGATTGATACTCTTATTTCTAGGGCAACTACCACCCTTCTATGGAAAACCTAGGTTTGAGTTCCTTGGGATTAAACTAACCTGCCTCTCTATCGCCTTTGCACTGGAAATTGGGCCTGGAATAAATCCTCCTGGGATTGTCATATGGATTTTTAAATGGTGCAACAAGATGGTAATAGTCTCATCTCTGTCTGGACCTCGATGCCAGTGTCCCCTCTCACAACACTGGTATGTAGAAGAGATCTTGTATTCCTCAGCAAAAATAAAGAAAAAAACAAACACTAGGGTACTGTGCTAAACAGCCTCTGGGCTGCCTTTAACGG
Source organism: Gopherus evgoodei (assembly GCF_007399415.2). Lineage (NCBI taxonomy): Eukaryota > Metazoa > Chordata > Testudines > Testudinidae > Gopherus > Gopherus evgoodei. The sequence continues at coordinate 69,208,477 of NC_044330.1, read as the reverse complement.
GACACTGTCACTTTAAAAATCATGGCCCAGCCCTGGAGTGGCGAATAGTGAAGCAGCACTCGGTTCGGCTGAGAAAGGTGGCGTGTGAAAGTGGATTTAGGCCACTTCTTTATCCCACTGATCTGGGGCCACCTGCGCACTGGTGTGCCCACAACTCCAATAGGGCATTCCAGCATCTAGCGATTGCTGGGACCCAGGGATGCTCCAGTCACCTCCCTTTTCCACAGCCACATGCCCTGTGCTGTTGGCTGGCAGGTGAGGTTGTTTGGGAGCCACTATGGCAGTGCCTCGCCAGCTGAGGACGGTCCAGTGCAGGTGTCATTCACCAGAGGCCATGCAAGTTGTGTGTTGCATCCTTAGGGTCTGATCCAATGCTCATTGAAGTCAATGGATAGACTTGTAGAGGAAACCCTGGCCCCAATGAAGTCAGTACGAGTTTTGCCAATGTCTACAGTGGGGCCAGGATGTCACCTCTGTTGACCTCAACGTGCACTGGCTTAGGCACTGTGTAGACTTGAGAATCTGGCCCCTTATTTGCTTGGGCACCTACAAAATCCTGACCTTTATCACACCACCATGCTATTTACTTTGCCCTAGGGTGTTTGCAGTACAATACTTGCAATGGGGAAACATCACCAACGCTGCCGGAACATCAGCAACCACCTATAGTAACAGGCATGACTGCAATAGTGCCTGCTGTCTGACATTGGTTTACTTTTCACATTTCTCTCCACTAGTCGGTGTGAATTTCAGGTTCCCGTGCAGGGCACAATGCTGCAATGTGTGAATTGCAGAACCTGCATGCGAAGTTTGACATCTAAGCCAACAACACACCTCTATCCCCAGCTTTCACTGGGACACACCTCGATTTGTAAAACCTTACAGATCTAACTAGCATGTGCTGTCTTTAACTCGAAAAGAGAGCCTGGTATATCAGAGAAGCTTGAGAGCAAAGCAGTTATCTCACAGTGAATAATTCATTAGACAACATAGTTCATGAGCAGGCGTTGCAGCTATCTATGAGTGGTTTACGATATTCTCAAGCGTAACTGTAATCTGAAATTATTCACTGACTCATTTCTGCAAATAACCCTTGGTTTGTAGTTGTGCATGACCAGTTATTAGAAGTCTGAGAAGCATTGATTAGTTTTGTTTGGTCACATAAATCACATGGTAGGTGCCTGTTTCCTGACTGGATGAACGTTAATCCTTAGGATTGGATTTGTAGGGCACCTGACATTGATGTTTCAGAATTCAACATGGCCTTTCTACACAGATCCTTTAACGGTCACTTTAAAATTTGCTGTTTCCATGGTAACCTCAGTTGTTCAAATATCTGCAGAAAGTAATTGCAAAAGGGCCATGGACATAAGCAAAGCAGATTCAATTGTTTATTCAAGTGACTGTACCAAGAAGATTTTTTAAGGTATTCACCTAGTGCTAGTAGATGCCTGTAGCTAATTAGGGGAATTCCTAGAGAAGAGAGCATCACAACCCACCTATGCCTAAAATGAATATCTTTCACATGCCCTCTTGGGTGACCAGACAGCAAATGTGAAAAATTGGGATGGGGGTGGGGGGTAATAGGAGCCTATATGAGAAAAAGACCCAAAAATCGCGACTGTCCCTATAAAATCGGGACATCTGGTCACCCTATGCCTTCGCTGCTGTTATTCTGCAAAGCGCCTGCAGGTTTAGAAGTGTGATGTGGGTTTGATTCCAGGGCTTTAAGTGGAAAAGGCATTATTAGAACACAGCCCTCTAATGGTTTAAAATCACAGAGGAAATGGATTTATTTGCATCTCACTATTTAGTCAGAGCAGGGGGAGTTACAGTACAATAGAATAATTACAGAAAGCAGATTAGCACTTCAAGGTAATAATCTTTCTCCCTCTCCTTTTAGCCTGTCTCAGCCATTGCAGTTCTAAGATTAGCATATGCCTCATTCTGTGCCAGACACTCTGGCTCTGAATCCCTGTCTCTGCATGTGGATATAATTTAAAGATAGGTGGCAACAGCCTCTCCTAGCACATTCCAGCCTTAAGATACAGGTGGACCCTGCTTGACTGTACCAGTGGGATATCTTTCCCTTTTCCTCCTTTGAGGAAGGGATGGGGGCATTTTCGGTAACTTTGGGCAGCCATCTTGAATTTCACAAGAAGTCACAATTTGTGGATGAATTCACTGGGTGGGTGGGTGGAAGTTCTACAAGAGAACTGTTTTCACAGCAGATGTTTGCGCTACGTGGCAGGAACCAGGAGTGGGTCTGCTTTTACAGTGGAGGAGGACTTGGGACCTTATTCATAAAGTTCTTTAAAGCCGAGGAGACTGTCTGACTCAGGGGACTCATAATGCCATACAGAGCATTTCCTGTCCAAGTCGCCAGTTCAAATTTGGGGGGTCAGCGAGGGAGAGCTACCTGGGGGGGTCTCATTCTGGTTCATAGCAGATGAGTATCAACATCACAAACTGCCATCGTATTTGTCATTCTTGTGGCCAGTCTCAGGTGAGTGGCTGAGGACTAAAAGTGCCATAGACAAAGAACTACTCTCTCATCCCAACGGTAGGCATTCCCTCCCTGGGTTGAAGCACACTGTCAGCGGCAAACTGCGTGCTCTATCGCTGAATGTTCAGTGTTTGTCTGTGGAGAGACAGAGGGCTTTGGTTCTCAGGGCTGTTAATCTGGCCTCTTTAAGGAGCACTGAATGCACACACACGAAACGAGGCTGCCTTGAATTCATCTGGCAGTTGGGAACACACTTCACTCCAGTGTATTACCGTCTTTCAAACATTAATAGCTAGTCAAAGACAAAAAGTCAATCAAAGGATGTTTATCATTCTATTACTGATGTATTAATGCCACAGTCTGCCCACAAACAGAAGGGGCGTGGATGCAAGGAAGAACCAGAATGGTTATTCATGATGGAGATCAGGTATTTTTTTACATAGCAAGCATAACAGAAACCTAGTGGGATGATGCTCATAAGTAGAATGGACTGGGGTGCAATCCACATAGACGAAATAGGAGGATATGAATATACCACTATCTCTTCACAAGTATTTGCAACCTTGGCAAGACATAACTAGACAATGGAGAGAGTGTGGTGATGGAATTATTTTGGTAAGAATGCAGAGGATGGAAGATCAAGGAGGAATGACAGGTGGCATCTGCCACAGACTACCAGGACTGGACAAGAGCAAGAACCAACCTGTGAGGCTCTCCGAACCACAGGATGCTGTACTCTCCGGGGATTTTAATTGCTCAGATACCTGCTGAACAACAACTACAGCCAAACAGGCTTCATCAAAGAGGCTCCTGAGTTATATAGGTGGATGCTAAAGTAGAAACTCCAAGCAAAGGGGAAGTCGTCATGGATCAGCTACTTCCCAAGAGAAAGGAGCAGAGAGAATCAAAAGCAAGCTTGGAACCAACCACCATGTGCTACTTGAATTCAGCAGAGTAAGCAATGGGATCACTCGGGGCAGCAACACAAGGGTGTCTAACTTCAGGAGGGCAGATTCTCAGGAATTACCAAGGCTGTGGGAGGAGATATTAAAATCCACCAGCAGAGAAGGCAGTTGGGGAATCCCAAACAAACCCATCATAATTCCAGTTCCACAGACTAGACTGGCTCTACAAATACAGGATGCAAGGAAAGGGCTGCTGAGAGATCTGAGGTTAGAAGAACCTGCCCCAGAGGTGGGGAGGAAACCATGGAAAGACACACAGAGTTCAGTTACTGTTCACAGAGGAAGGATCAACACATCAATAAAGCTGGTGACTCAATGCTAAAGGGGCAAAGGGCTTTTATAAATATAAAGGGGAAAATAAACTCTGTTAGTATTTATTATTTGCATGACTATAATGCCCAGCCTCCCTAACTGAGATTAGAGCTCCAGGGTGCTAGGTGGTGTTCAGAGGCATTGCAAGAGACAGTCCTGGCTCAAAGAGCTTGGAGACTAACTAGACAAGGCAGAGAAAGGGTGGGAATGGGAACGGAGACACAGATAAATGAAGTAGCTTGGGATATTCGTTGGATCGCTGCCTCTCAAACAGACCCATTTATAACTGAGAGGGGAGAATGAAATTAACGAGGGCTCAAAAATAGCTGAGAACCTGAACTGCTTTGTTTGGATGTTTCCAGAAAAATAAAGAAAAGAAGTTGGAAAAACATGGAAACCAGGAGTCCTCGTTAAAACAACAATTATCGATAAAGACCAGATGAGGGAACACTTGGAAAATCTGTACTGATATCAGTCGGCTAATCTGGATGACATGAATGCTAGGGTATCCACTGTCCATGGAAGTCAATGGGAGCATCTCCACAGAGGTAAATGAGTATTGGATCAGGCCTTAAAGGAATCAGCACACAAACCATCTCACCGACAATGAATTTTGAAAAGTTGTGGGAAAATCTAGGAAGTATCAGAAGACTGGCAAAAAGCAAACCTAATATTGAATTTCCGTAAAGGAAAAGAGAGCAAGCCGAGAGATTACAAGACCGTAAAGCTATTCATATGTAAATGAATAGAACAAATAGACAGAAAAATAAACAACCTGGTACTACAGTGGAACCACGTGCAATTGGGCCAGTTACACTTGATTGCTTTTGTGATACAGTTACAGAATTCGTAGAGGTTGGGAAAGCAGAGGATGGGAACTACTTGTAGTTTAGGCAAACATTTGATACAGTGTCCTATAAAATCTCACTCCTCAGTTAATTCAGACTGTTTGGATTATGGACTCTGGCATGTGGGCTGCAAACTGCCTGAAGGACCAGAAAGACGAGGTTATGGTAAAGAGCAAAGCATTGAGTATCCAAGGGGCGAGTTTTGAGCTGGGTGACCCACAAACTGGTGTTAGGTTTGGTCTATATTTAACATGTTCATTAAAGATCTAGAAGAGGGAATAAGCAGCACATTGATGGATTCAGGAGATGATTCCAAATGGTGCATTTCTGAATACCTCTGTGGAGAGACCATTCATACAAAGACACCTGGAGGTTTAGAAACAAGGACAAAAAAATAACAGCATGAGATTTGAAAAACCTCAAGCTAATGCATCATGGGGATGGAATGATGTGAACCAGAGATACTTCTTTCAGATACTAGCCGTGTTAGTCTGTATCAGCAAAAAGAGCAAAGAGTACTTGTGGCACCTTAGAGACTAACAAATTTATTTGGGCATAAGCTTTCATGGGCTAAAACCCACTTCATTGGATGCATGCAGTGGAAAATACAGTAGGAAGATATATATACACAGAGAACATGAAAAAATAGGTGTTGCCATACCAACTCTAATTAGACTAATTAATTATCTGTTATCAGCAGAAGAAAAAAACATTTGTAGTGATAATCAGGATGGATGGTGTCGCTGATGTGATTAGGTTCTATGATGGTTTCCCTTGAAAAGATATATGGACAGAGTTGGCAACAGGCTTTGTTGCAAGGATAGGTTCCTGGGTTAGTGTATTTGTTGTGTGGTTGCTTGTATTTGCTTCAGGTTGGGGGGCTGTCTGTAAGCGAGACCTGGCCTGCCTCCCAAAATCTGTGAGAGTGAGGGATCGTCATTCAGGATAGGTTGTACATCCTTGATGATGCACTGGAGAGGTTTTAGTTGGTTTAGTTTAGGCTGTAGGTGACGGCTAGTGGTGTTCTGTTACTTTCTTTGTTGGGCCTGTCCTGCAGTAGGTGACTTCTGGGTATTCTTCTGGCTTCGTCAATCTGTTTCTTCACTTCAGCAGGTGGGTATTGTAGTTTTAAGAATGCTTGATAGAGATCTTGTAGGTGTTTGTCTCTGTCTGAGGGACTGGAGCAAATGCAGTTGTATCTTACAGCTTAGCTGTAGACAGTGGATTGTATGATGTGGTCTGGGTGAAAGCTGCAGGCATGTAGGTAAGTATAGCAGTCAGTAGGTTTCCGGTATAGGGTGGTGTTTATGTGACCATCACTTATTAGCACTGTAGTGTCCAGGAAGTGGATCTCTTGTGCGGACTGATGCAGGCTGAGGTTGATGGTGGGATGGAAATTGTTGAAATCTTGGTGAAATTCCTCAAGGGCTTCTTTTCCATGGGTCCAGATGATGAAGATGTCATCAATGTAGCGCAAGTAGAGTAGGGCATTAGGCAACGAAAGCTGAGGAAGCATTGTTCTATGTTAGCCATAAAAATGTTGGCATACTGTGGGGCCATGCAGGTACTCATAGCAGTGCAGCTGACTTGAAGGTATATATTGTCCTCAAATGTGAAATAGTTGTGGGTGGGGACAAAGTCACAAAATTCAGCCACCAGGTTTGCTGTGACATTACTGGGGATACTGTTCCTGATGGCTTGTAGTCCATCTTTGTGTGGAATGTTGGTGTAGTCTACATCCATAGTGGCCAGGATGGTGTTTTCTGGAAGATCACTAATGGATTGTAGTTTCCTCAGGAAAGTGGTGTCTCAAAGATAGCTGGGAATGCTGGTAGCAAACGGCCTGAGGAGAGAGTCTACATAGCCAGACAATCCTGCTATCGGGGTGCCAATGCCTGAGACAATGGGTCATCCAGGATTTCCAGGTTTATGGATCTTGGGTAGCAGATAGAATACCCCTGGTTGAGGCTCTAGGGGTGTGTCTGTGCAGATTTGTTCCTGTGCTTTTTCAGGGAGTTTCTTGAGCAAATTGTGTAGTTTCTTTCGGTAACCCTCAGTGGGATCAGAGGGTAATGGCCAGTAGAAGGTGGAGTTACAGAGCTGCCTAGCAACCTCTTGTTCATATTCCAACCTATTCATGATGACAACAGCACCTCCTTTGTCTGCCTTTTTTATTATGATGTCAGAGTTGTTCCTGAGGCTGTGGATGGCGTTGTGTTCTGCATGGCTGAGGTTATGGGGCAAGTGATACTGCTTTTCCACAATTTCAGTGTGTGCACGGAGGTATTGGCAGGGATTTAGAGGTGTCTGTGGACAGCAAGTTAGACCTGAACTTGCAATGTAATTCCACAGCAAGCAATGCCAATGCAGATTCGGGCTGCATATACAGAGGTCTCTCATCCCACAGCAGAGAGGTAACAATCCTACTACTCTCTCTATAGATCTGTGCCTGGAATATTGCTTCAGTTCTGGGTGCCCTGTTACCAGAAGGATTGTGCCAATTTAGAGGCAGATAAGAGGGCTGCTAGAGGAATAATCAGGGGCCAGTGGCAGAGACTGATGGGGAGAGATTAAAAGTACTAAGGCCTGGCTAAGTCGCAACTGAAGAGGGATGACATGCTAACAGTCCACAGATCTCAGCAGGATGTTCACACCAAGGAGACAGACCATCTGCTTTGAACAGTACATGCGGGTTAGGGGGAGAGACTCAATCATGGACTGATATTAAGAAAGGGAACCTTTAGGTTCAGTATCAAGAATACTTCCTGACAGTGAGTTCTTGGGGAAGCATCTCCCAGGGGACGATGAAGATCCTAGCGCTTGTGACTCTGCAACCATGATGAGACACATCCCTAGTGAATGGAATCAGTCATCATTCACTGGCAGAGAGAAGGGTCTCTTCTGAATCCAGCCCCTAGGATTCTATGGAGATCACCTGTGTTTGCGATTGCCAGGCACAGCTGGAGAATCTGGCCAAGCCAACAGAGGCTGAAAGGCCTCGGAGGTGATATTCTCAAAACAGTTCCTTCCTGCAGCCTCTCTCAGAAGGCATGGCCGCTTGTGGAGGTGAGGGGCTGACTGCAGGGGTTCAGTGAGGGCTAAAGCAGTGCCAGCTCCTGCCAGTGCGCCTCTGTCTCGATTGCAGCACCTCTGCTGCTCCCACCGGGCCCTCAAACAGCATTGTCAATGCTCTCCAGTCCTGATTGACACTTTTTCAGTTCAATTCGATGAGGCTTCATTGGCATGCCAAGTTATTCCAATGTTGCTGATGTGTAAGAAAGAGACAGACCCCTCGGGTACCTGTCAGAGGGGTATGACCACCCAGGACATGTCCATGTCTGTTCCTGGTCTGGTGGCAGACAGAATTTCCTGCTACTCATGTCCTGAATCTCCACCCAGCTCATTCATCTCAGTCCCAACCTGCAACCCCACATCTGGTCAAAGCACACAGTATCACAGTAGTACTTAGGAACCCCAACCAGGACCAGAGCTCCAGACACTTTACAAACACATAGCGAGCCAGTCCCTACTCAAGGCAGCTTACACTCTAAGTGGACAAGACAGACACAGGGGAAACAGAGGGGAATTGACTGGCCCAAGGTCACCCAGCAGGCCAGCGGCAGAGCTAGGACTAGAACCCAGGTCTTCTGACTCCCAGTCCAGTGCACTCTCTACTTGACCCAGTGTCCAGGAGACATTAATGATGAGATCAACCAACACATTTGCACTCATGCCACCTGAAGACAAGTCCTCAGAGGAGCCCTGACCCTTAGCCTCTGAGCCTCCTCGTGTGAACCTCCCTGCTAGCCCTTCTCCCAGCTGAAGACCATGACTCCTTCTGCACCTGCCCTGGGAGGAAGTTGTGCCTACCTTGGCATCCAGGATGCTGGTCTCCACTCGTGCCACACCCTGGTTTTCCCTGAACAGCTGGATCTTGCTGACCTTGCTGAACTCTGACAACACCGTGGTGAGGTTGGTCTTCAGGTCGATGACATGACTGATACCGTGGCGGGGGCCCACCAGGAGCATGGTGGCCGGCTGCTTCTCGTCCTGAGAGGGAGGCCACCCCAGCCGAATCAAAAGAGAGAGACACACGTGTGAAAAAATGCCATGCAGCTGTATGTGAAAAGGCTGCCTGCCCAATCCCAGCTGAGCTCTGTTCCTTACACCGAGCCAAGCCTGTAGCTAAGACGTTATTTACTCAGCTGGCTGAAGTCCACCCTGAATCTGGGCTGGGGGGAGAGGTCACAGCACCAGAGATACTTAATGCATGGCAAGGGGGGCAGCCAATGTTGAGAACACACCTGGAGCTTGCCAACAGTTTAGCTCCCTTTTCCGCAGTGCTGGGAATGGCACCTCGGAACAGCATGCAGGTTGCCAAGACTATTTAAAAATAAATAGCAGAACTGATTGTCTGCATGAAATATTCAGGCCTGTTGTCATGCTACAGAAAAGTAAAAGCATGTTACAGAGATGGCAGGTTTTAAATCACCTCTGAGGAGGAGGAAGCCAGTGAAAGGGGAGGACGATGAGAGGGGCTGGGGTGGAATTTTACAGAACAATAAAGGAAAATAAAATGCTGATCTCTGATTAACAATGGCAATCAGTATTGACCTGGCCATTCCAGCCATGATACATGGTACTAAACTGGAATGTGAAGGGAAAGCTACAGGTTGGACAAACATACACAGGAAAATAATGATGAAGATCACACTGTTATTGCCCCAATGCATATATTGCACCTCCACTGAGCCTTTCATCTGAGCATGTCAAAGTGCTTTATAAGCATTAACTCTCTGGGCCCCTCCTGGACATGCTAGATCAATATTCCTACCTTCATTTTACATTTGAGGAAACTGAGGCACAGAGAGATGTCACTTGCTCAAGGATATGCAGCAAGTCAGTATCAGAACCCAGGAATGGGAGGCAGGAGGCCTGACGCCCACTCCCCTGCTCTAATCCCTCAACCACACTGTGCTTAATATAGTCTGGATCTTTTTTTATGGAGCACTTGGAGCTGTTGGGATAGGTGCTTTTGGAGTTTTTACATAATTATGAAGAAGCAAGTAAAAGCATGCTGCAGACCAAACCAATGGGGAAGGAAGCAAGGTAAGAGGATGTTGTGAAAGTGGGTACAGCCTGTGTGGCAGGAAGGAACAATAGCAGATGGATGAAACTTACAACAGAATGGAGAGCCATGGATGGAAGGTGGCACAAAGGCCACTAGAGATGGAGATGAGCCAGGCAACTTGGAACCTTGGCAGGTCCTATGTGCTCATGGTTTGGCTGCGTGGCCTTCATCCTGCAGTGAACAAAATGAGGCTGTGTTGATGAGGATGATTTTAATGGGGATGACAAGTAGGTGGAAGGAGTGGACTATGCTTAGGCAGATTATATCACTGTAACAGCTTCTGAGACACTGCAGACCAATAGACAGGCTGGGATTGCTAATCACAGAAATTTCAAGGCTGTCTGATGTATTCATTGCAAAGACAGGACAGGGAATGTTTCCTGGGATTCGGTCCTCCATTGAGGATCCCGTCACATGCTTCCAGGCCTCACAGACACTCATGGAGGGGGAGGGAAAGATGAGATGTCCAAGGGCCAACAACAGGACAGCCACTAAACTTTTACAGTTGCAAACCCTGACAAACAGGATTTCTATAGTGGAGCTGGGATTTAACAGCATGGCTGAGGCCCTTTAAAATTAATTGAGTAGAAGATAATCTAATTAAACAACTACGGACACAAAGGGCCTAATCCTCATCTGGTATAAACTGGCACTATTCATTGACTTCCAAAGAGTTACAGTTCATACCAGCTGAGGATCTGGTCTGTAGTCAGTGGAGACTTTGAAGGTTTCATGGGCAGACTAGTATTGTCACCTCACACAGGGGGAGTTCATTAGAATCTGGGAAATGTCCTGTCCTTTATTTGGAGATCATGGACACCTGTGCACATTCGTGCATGTGCATGCGTGTACATATGCTGTTGTGCATGCCAAAGGCCAACTGCCCATTATGCGGCACCCTCAGAACCCATAAAGACCCACCCAAAATCATGAGGATGGTCTACTCTGTATCGTACTGGAATTACCATACCAGTCCCACTGTGTTGAAGAGGACTCCTGCAAAGGTCGGAAGCTCATTCAAGATCCGCAGATACTGGAGCTTTGCCTGGGTTGTTGAAACCTGAGGAAATACATCAGTGTAACAAGGCAAAGACTCAAGAGACTGAAAAAACTAAGGAGGATCCCGAAGGAGGAGTCAAGTAAGGTCCTCTCTAGAAGCTTGGGGAGTGCTTCGTGCATAGTTTTTGGGGGTTTAGAATTTGCCATTGTGCCTAAAATGATTAGTGACATGGAAACATCCCCAGGTGATGTGGAAATGGCAGCTGTGCTCCCTTAACAACTGATGGCAAGTAGCTGCTGTTGTTGGAAACAGATATTTTATTTTGCAGTGGGACAGGGCAAACGTCTAAAAGTTTATTGGCCCAGAGAAGAAGAACGTCCATTCAAACATGCAGGCACTTCAGTAAACCCTTAGAGGATGATGTGTCCTTCTGGGATCTACAGCTCCTGTGAGAAGTGGCTTCCCTCACAGGAACTCCAGCAATGGCAGGGGCTGGATGGGTAGACAGGCCCCTCTCCCGGAGCATTGCCACACATCTGGCTTGAAAGCACAAAATGGGAAAATAATCCTAAAGCCAAGTTAACTAAACTGGTGACTTTTTGGTCAAGTTTCAGGTTGGTTCTTAGTTTATCTGAACTGACTATGCTCCACCGTTTACTGCTGTGAAATCCAGATCACCCTGGCAAATGGATTAATGAAAAAGAGCAGGCAAGCGGGCTTTCACCCCCAGGGATTTACAGCACACTGTAATGAACTTAAACATCAATTGCATACAATAACATGAATTCCTGGCTAGCCATGCACACTAATAGCAAGTGAAAAACATAAAAGCTCCTGCTGGCACATACCAGCTGCAGCACTCCCCACCCAGAACCCATGGTGGGGCTGCGCTGGCTTCTGCTTACCTTGGTGCCACTGGGCGGCTGGTTCTGATGGGCCTTCAGCTGCTGAGAGAGAGATTTCCGAAGGCTCTTCTCTTTGATGAGCTGCAGAAGTGAAGGAGGCAGAAATGGCTCCAGCCCCCACTCCTTCCTGCAAGCAGAAATGACTTCAGAGAGAGGAGAGAGAACGGCAGGTGCTCAGAAGGGAGAGAAGGTGACAGAGAACAGAGGGGGAGGAGAACAATACATATGGCCAGAACCTGAGGGCAGGTGTGGGTGGGTTGGGAGCAGCTCTGAGACACCAGTGGGCCTCCTCTAAGCCCTCCTGCTACCTTAGCAGAATGAATCAGGAAGTGGTCAGATGCAGATCCGACCGCTGGGGAGTTCTGGTGTAGGGGATGGGGATGGGAAGCAAGGCAGGGTTTCACTGCAAGACATAAATCTGGGGCCAAATTCAGTCAGTGGGTGTAACTACTCTGAAGTCAACAGAGCCTCACCCACTGATATCAGGTCTGAATTTGGACCACGGTTTCTAATGCTACTGCTGGTTTATAAAGACCCAGCCACATTTATAACCAAGTAAGTGTTGATCCCCCACTTCACGACATGGTTTCTGCTTCCAAACCAGTAAGTACCTAAAGTCCACTCCAGAGAGGCAAACAAATCCAGAGCTTGTCCTTACTCCAAATGACTGGACAGACAGGAAGAAATCTCTCTCATTCCACCATTATTACAATCGTGTATTATTTTTAACTTGTTAGGTGCTTTACAGACAAGGTCTCTGCCTCACATGGCTCCCAATCTCCCAGTGTGATGCTAGCACAGAGTCTGATAGCTCATACGCTTCACTTCAGCCTGCATCAAGTGGGCTAGAGTTTTGGGATTCCTACTGTGGAGATGAGAAACCTCAGTCTGCCAAGGACTGGCTGCCTAGTGCACGTCCAGGATGATGGCTGGATTATTCCTCCCCTGCTTACATGGGATGGCACATATTCTGCCTTGCAATCTACTGCACGGGAGGAGGGGGAACGTTCTGCAGGTTGACTATTGACCCCAGACCGCGGTGAAGATGATTCTGAACTGACGAGTTCCCAGCTTGCGCTCTCCTCCCCTCCCCTCCTGCGCAATCTGCAGGCATTGCCTGATGTGCCACAGCTCCTTACTTCTGGCCATATTTGGCTGATCTCAGGGAGCCAGCTGGCAGGGTGCAAAGGATGGGAGTGGAGAGGCAGACAGGAGCGGGAAACAGTTACTGGGACACTGAAGCACCCTCTTGCCAACAGAGGGAGCCAAAGCCATTGCTAAGCATCTACAAGGCACAAGCAGTGAGGAAGGCTGAACCTTGGCCGTTTTGGTCTGCCAGGGCTAAGAGAATGGATTCTTTGGCCTCCCTTCAAGAAGTGCTGCACCCATTGCATTTGGGGGTTGAACCAACACTGATTTCAAAGCAACATTCAGAACCACACAGTTTCAGCTAGCAAGGAAGGATTGTCTAATGGTTAGAGCTGGGAACCAGGACTCAGGAGAGCTTGGGTCTACTTCTGACTCACTGTATGGCCTTGGCCAGGTCCCTTAACCCCTGTATGCCTCAGTTTCTCCATATGTGAAAAGGAGATAATACCTACCTACCTCATAGGACGGGCAGGGCAGGACTGTGAAGGCTAATTTGTTATTGATTGAAACATAATCTGGAAGCCTCAAATGACCCGGGACAGGGAAATGCAAGGCATCGCTACAATTGTATGCTGGAATTATACAGCCCCAACAGGTTTGCCTGCTTTGGACGCTAAGCTGTGAATCAGGAAATGGATCCAGGTTCACAGCAAACTTCTCCACCAGCCTGTGCTGGGTCTGGCGTTTGTAATGAAAGCCTGCTGGTTTCAGGCATCTCTTTGCAAATGTTCTGTGTGTCCTAACAGCGTTGTGCTGGGCCTGCTGCCAAACCCACTTCCCATCAGCTGATTCTGACCTGTGTTCCAGCTTCACCCTACATCTCCTCATCCTGAAACATTCACCTGCAGAGCCCCAGCAACAAGGGAGGACCCCTGGCCAGGTAAAGATATATGGCTGGGGAATGGGGGCAGGGCTGGGAAGGAGGCATTGGGAGAGCAGGACTCACTCCACAGTTTTGAGGGACACCTTCTGGGCTGGCCGGGTGGCGGAGACGGTGATGTAGATATGGAGGGCAGCCAAACCCAGTAGCGTCTCTGGCTTGGGGTCCGTCCCAAAGCGCTCCCTGATCACGTCATTGCGGCTCTGGGGTAAGAGAGGAGACCGCTCAGAATCAAACTGGAGCTGGCCCCTAGGCTGCTTCACAAACACAACACCTGAGCATCCCAGTGTTGCTGTCAGATAGTTCTGCCTTGGGAAGGCAGTGCTCTGAGCTGCCAGGCACAGGCCGGCTGCTCTGCAGACAGCAATGGACTGGCTGGCTTCTTCTTCTACCATCTGCCACCTCAGCCGATCTGCCAGCCTTCATGGTATCAGACATCTCCATCAAACACAGGGGAGGAAAACAACGTTACAGCCATCCCGGACCAGATTTACTTCTGGCAGGGCACTGCTGGCACTGGCAGGGCACCGCTGGCAGGAAGCTCCAGTGCCACTGTTCTGAGGGGCACTGGCAGGCCCTGCCAGCAGGAAGCTCACACTGCCAGAGTTCTGAGTGGCACTGGCAGGGCACTGCCGACAGGAAGCTCACAGAGCCAGTGTTCTTAGTGGCACTGGCAGGGCACCCCTGGCAGGAAGCTCACAGTGCCACTGTTCTGAGGGGCACTGGCAAGGCACTGCCAGCAGGAAGCTCACACTGCCAGAGTTCTGAGTGGCACTGGCAGGGCAATGCAAAGCACGTTGGGTAATGCTGGGACTGAAGTGACCTGAGAACAGCAATGAGGCTGTATTTCTATCGGCCACTGGCCTGACCTTTTGTCTGTCCTTCCCCCTACCTGGATGTACAGGTACTCAAACGCTGCTGGGTCTCGATGCAGCAGCTCCACCGGGTCTTTGGGGAAGAAGCTCACACGAAAGAGGCATCGCATCCCCTGATAATGTGTCCTCTGCACCACCTGTCCCAGGGGATGAACAAGAGCAGGTGAGGCAGGAAGCAGGAGTTGCTGTCGTAAGGCAGCAGAGTGGAGAGCAGTCCATTATCCAGTTCTGCACCCCGTGCATTTCACAGCCCCCTTCCCCTGCTGTTCCCTGTCCTTCCCTGCCCACTTTACCCACCCTGGAAATTGAGATCTGCCCATACTGGTACACTGGGGCACAATGGAAGCTCTAGGGAATTCAGAGCTGGATTAGACTTTCACAGCTCAGCCCATCTCTGCCAGGGAGGTCAGGCAGCCTCACTGAGAGGAGCTGACAGCATTCAGGGCCATTCCTGCAAGAAGCCGTGGGGCTCTGGCAGAGTTATAGAGGCATTACAAGCCCAGTTTTGTAGGCACTTATAGACCAAGTTCATATCAACCCCATAGATCAGATCAGATTCGACTAGATAGGTGCAGATGCACAAACTAACACTCAGACCTCCTGCTACCTGACTGCACCCACAGACCAGGCAGTTAGAGGTCTACAATCGAGGATTTGTGCCTGCAAAATTGGAGCCCAAATGGAAAGCCTTTTGGGAATGTGGCCTGCCATCTCTTAATCTTCTCCCGGGTGAGGCTGTCCCAGAAGGATGCTGAGGATTCCCGGTTACACTAAGCCAGTGTTTATACAGCAGCCCGAAGATGACATTATTACTACTCTCACTAAAGCCGTCCTGGAAGCCCCTGCCCTTTGCCAAGGAGAAATGGGTCGGGCTCTCCTTGCAAGCCATCAGAACTGCCCCTCAGTTGGCCAGAGGGGGCGCTGCAGAACAGCGTGAGGCACACCCTCCCTATCATGGGGCTAAGGACACTGCTTCCTTCCACGCCTTTCCCAACCTTATCCAGTCCAGGTATCAAGCCTGAGTCTCCCATGGATCTGGGCAGACCCACAGGCCCCTCAGTCAGCCTCTTTCCTCTGTCTTACTGGTTCTAGTGCCTGCTGAAGTGCCAGTGGGAGCCTGACAGCGAAGGAGCTGCCAGTGGAAACCCTTCCTTGCCCATGTTGCACTAAAAGTGTCTCCACTGCATCAGCTAACCAGAAAGTACAACTGCGAGTCTGAATGCCCTTCACTCCAGGGCCAGTGAGCCCCCAGGACCCCAGGCTGGATGGACCTGTAGACTGGATTCCCCTCTTGCCCCAGCAGAAGCTCATCCCTCCGGGGCAGGATTAAAGCATATCATTCATTTAGGTCTAACACTGTAAGGAACCATGCCTGGCAGCTATAACCAGCAGTCCTGGATTCATCTCCTGACCACGCGTGAAGGCAGCTGCCTAGCTCTCCTATGCTCTGCCAGGGATGTTAGTTAACACTGGCCTCCCAATTCTCCCAGTATTGGGGGCAAAAGAATCTCCACGCTGCCATAGGAGAATGTATGACAGATGTTCCTCTCCCTGGGCAGCCCCATCAGGACCTCCCCAGAGCACTGACTCCCACATGCAGAACTGAGCCTGTGGGACCTTTTCCAGCAGTGACTGATGGCACCAAACTGATTCCATCTTACACCTTCAGCCTAGGCCTGAGCTCCTTCCTCCTAGGTAGAAACCTCCCCACCCCCACCCTCATGGAACCAGACCTCCTGCTACAAGTACAATGCTCGGCCTGGTGGCAGGTGTCCAGCCATGCAGCTCAGAAGCTTACGTGGGCCAGGGGCTGCTTCTCCTGGAGGAGGAGGAACTTGTGGCTCTGCTCTGGGCTGGAATACTCCAGGACCAGGGCAAAATGTTCAATGTATCTCAGGGAGAGGCGGTCCTGTAGCGTCACCATCACGTCCTGGCAATGTAACCCAGAGAGAGACACAGGCAGGGTTACATGGGCCCAGCAGGTAATGTCTGTATGCATGTTTGCAGGAGGTCCAAGAGCTGCTGTTCCAGGTATAACAGGACACTGTTGTTATGCAGCCCAGCTCCGTGTTCCTTTCCATAGGCTACACCCTGGGAGAGTGTGATCTGAGAGCTACTAGCTAAATAGACAATGGCCTGTGCAATAGCAATGTATTATTCTGCACCTAGCTCAAAGGGAGACTAAGGGGACCTCCTTTACAGCAACAGTAAAGGAGCGATCTCTCATTGTACTAGGGGACATCTCTTTAGAAAAGAGACCTCGGGCCATTCAGCTACCTGTGGGAGGACAGAAGGCAGAGTATTAGCTGGGCAGATGTAAATCGCTGACTGGTCAGTACTGTTACAACACAGGGGATGTGTCTTTACCATAAGGCTGTGCTGGGAATTAGGAGAACAGCCTGTTATTGTTAATGGGCTTTACAGGCTTAATAATAATCCACATACCATGCTGCAAATGTATCCCCACCCCAGGCCAGCTGTGTAGAAGGAATGTCAGACCTGGCTCTGAAGAGCCATAGCCAGTGCCAGAGTGGGGATCATGAGGGTAGCACAACAGGGTGTGTAGCACAGTGCATGCCGACAGCCTGATTCAACAGCAAATCTCCTGTTGACTGGAACAGGTTCAGCACTGGGCCCCAAAACAAAGGTGGAGGCTGGTGAAATGGGGGAGGGAGAGAAGACGGGGGTCACAGAAGGGCAGAATATTGTACCATGGAAGATACAGCACTCAGGGAGGGAAACATGCTATTTATTATCTGGGATCAGTGCACAGACAGCAACGGGCTTTGTGCAAGGCCGCAGGAGACTGGGAAACAGAACAAGCAAATGTGATAAGGGAAACACAGAAGCCAAGGAAGGGCCTGTGGGGTCAGAGGAGGGCTCGCACCTTGACGGTTGTTCGGCCATCAAATGTGAATGACTTGATCTGCCCGTTCTCCAGGAAAACCTTCAATACATTGGGGATGAGGAGGAGAGCTTCCTTCTTCAACATCTCCTGTCAAACAGGGCCAGGGGAAAGGCAGACCCCCAATGGGTGTGGAACAGGGAGGGAATGCAGCAAAGAAGGGGGGGGGGGTGAAAGGAAGAGCATGAGAACAGGAAATTGGGGAAAGAGAGGGAGTGAGAGGGGAGGCCCATGAAATATGAGAGAGAATGTCAGTGATATACTAGTTAGT
The DNA here is from genome assembly GCF_007399415.2 of Gopherus evgoodei. Lineage (NCBI taxonomy): Eukaryota > Metazoa > Chordata > Testudines > Testudinidae > Gopherus > Gopherus evgoodei. Next base: position 69,190,730 of record NC_044330.1, on the reverse strand, counting down.
GGAGCCTCTGCTCCTTCAGAATTATGCACTAAGAAAAGGCAAATTTCCCGTGAAAATACAGCATCTGTGTCGAGCTCTTTGAAAGCACAAGGGCTGAGAATTTCAGAGCTGTCTGGTGGATTCACATACATGAATCTCCCTTGATCCATCTCAGCCCCCAGCCCATCTCAAGCTGTACAGGAACCCATCTGTTGAACTGCACATCTCATGCGGGCAGCACAGCGAAGAATGATTTTATTTAGCAAGCAATGTTTGAATCAGATAATTACTTAATTGATATATCTTAAAAATAGAATTTGCTAGAAGCACTTTAAGATTTATTTTTACTAGCACTGCTTAACAAAATCTTTCTGCAATTAAGGGATATCACTGGGATAAACATTATCGCAGGAGTACAGTCTCTCATCGCTATGCAGAAATACCCAGGCAAAACGGCCCCATTCACAGGCACAGTCTCAAAGCCCTTTGCACTGGGGTTTAAACCATATAACTCTTCATTAAAGTCAACGCCAAACCCCACACAGTGCTCTGAAAAACACCCTCCTGGTCGAAGCAAGAGACCTTGATCTCACGGGAACCTTCTCAGCCAAGGATTCAGTTTCTTTGACACCAAATGCCTGATCTGGGTGACATCGTTTTGATGAGCATTCCATCACGAAAATATCGTAACAGATCTTCTGCCGTCTGACTGGCTCAGAGGACAGACTTTCTGGGTGCTTCAGCCTATCAGAGCTAGACTTCTCTGTGCAAGCACAGCACACTTAAAGTGTACTGTCTTGATAGGACTAAACAGGCCTGGGACCAACTTAAGTTTTTAGGATGAGCTGTAAAGAGAAAGAAAATTGGGCTTGTGCCCTTTTTTAATTCCTTATGAAGGAGGTTTGCAAGGTTAAAAAAAGTTGCACACTCTTTACATGAGAAATCAGATCTTTTCTATCCGTTTTTCCCCCCCGGGGAGATCCTGTGGATGACTGGAGAACTGAAATGAAACCTGATGATGGGGATACGGATTGTTTAAAAGTTGTTGTTTTTTGTTAACACCTGTTTTACTCAAATGCCTGATGAACACCTAGAAAGAAAGATCTGGTAAATCTCAAACACCTGCTGTTCCGCCACATAAGGGCAGAGACCTCCAAGGAGTTCTCCAGACAAGGTCAGGCTTAACACTAATGATATTTCTAATATATAAACAAGCAGGAAAAAAAACCACCCTCTTACCACCACTAAACAAATATTAACCTATTACAGACATTAGGCCATGTCTGTATAATGTTGACACCAATCATTACTACAACTAAAGAAAGAAGCTCAGCTAGCCCTGCCTGGTGGGCCTCCTCATGAATGTTGGTGTCTGTGCTCTCTCTCTATGGGCTATCTGGTCCTTAGGGCGCTGAACAGGCTGCTGGTGCATCTAAATAATAATCTATGTACTCCGTGCTTCTCTTGGAGTGATAGTCAGGTGCTCTGCGATCCTGTCATAGGGCAGCACACTGTAATCTGCACTGCACACACATGAATACAACCTGACATTCACCAAATGAGAGAGTCACTACCTACTTCCCGGAGTGGTGCATCTGCAAGTGAAACCAGTCAATCTATGCATGTGTGCAGGGGAAGCGAATCCATGGAGCGAGCTACAGCCTTGCACTCATAGCCCTGAGCCACCTCCCAGCCTGCTTTGCTCTGCCACAGGGTAGTTCCAAGGCCACACGCTGACATGGATCAATGCTACCCTGAGAGACAGAGACCCTGCCCCTTCACTTGTGGCCTGATCAACCACGGGTAAACGTGAGAAGAACATACCGGTCTACCCATCCAGTTTACAGAGAGCTACAAAGCAGCTGCATCTCCTTCACAAAAAGCTTATCTAGGACACAGGTGGACCTTACAACTAGATCAGACTCCTGCAGAGTGCTGTGGATCACCTGCCAGCCCTATTACCTGTACTCATGAATCCCTCCATCATGACACACATCACAATCCTTTGTCCACTATAAGTGAAGTTAGACGGACCACAGTCCACCACTTACAAGTTGATTAGCAGAGGTCTCTCAGGCATCATTCAAGAACCCTCTGGCAGGAATGGCCCACAGGAATTGCTGCACCAGCCCAGCAAGAGCCATCTTTCAGAGGAGCAGACTTACAGCAGGAATACTCACATCAGTGCAATGGTGGACAAAGGAGGAACAGCACTTACTGGATCTGTCTCACCAACCGTGACCTGTTCTGAAAATCGGACCTTCACTGGATTGGACCTCAGTTTTGCCTTCTTGGCTGCACTGATGAAAGCAGATTTTGGGGACTGCAAAGAGAACACAGGGTGTTAAACATCTGTCCTTGAAGCTGGACCTTGGGGAGGGGAAGAGAGAGACTTTCCTTGGAGGCAGTGCAAGAGAGAGGCAGAAGAGAAGCATTGATAACATTAGGTAACAGAACACATGCAGAAATTCTTCATGTTTTCACATGCCCTGCTGGAGAGACAGGCCCCCTAGGGAACACCACCACTTCAGTCCCATAGAAGAGTAGGCATGGTACTGGGGCAGGGATGGGCACAATCCACAGGGAGGGAAACAGCCATAAATTTCATCCTTAGTTTCCTGAGAATGTGGGGGAGGACAAGGACCTGCAAATGGCTGCCTAAATCAAAGCCCAGTTAGCATGCCTTGGGCTGCTCCATCCGACACAAACCTCACCTCTGTGTGACATGTCTATGGCACTCATAGTAGCAAGGTGAGGCACACAGCACAGTGAATGAGAGCACCTGGTACATGTTAGCAGTCATGGATCCATGCCTGCAGTGCACTCTCACTACCAGCTGGAGGCACTAACAACATGATGGGTGTCTATGTCCTAGTCACCTCCCCAAGCTGGGGTCACCATCACAACCCACTGAGTTTCCACCTGCCTGATGATGATCAAGAACCCTCAGGAACCTGTGTGGAGAGGGGAGGGGAGGTACAAAGGCACATTGGCAGAAGCAATGTATGAGTCTGCAAGCACCGGGTGGCAGCAGAGGAGACTGATTGAGGAAGAGAGTTGGAGCTTTTGGATCAGAGTATCAGGGAAGTTCCATTGAAGTCAGTGAGACTGCGCTGACTGACACCAGCTGCAGATGTGGCTTTCCACCTCTAATTCACTGGTTCCTAAATACAGTCCAGGCTGCTAGTGAGTGAATTGCATTGCCTGGTGATGGCCATGTGAAATGGTCTGGTGGTCTCTTTCCAGGGCCTGGTGGTCAGGTGGCCTCCTCACAAGCATCACTGTGGCACTAAAACCTCACAGGCTCAGCACACAGGCCCACAGACCAGAGCTCGGCAACATTGTTTGCCAAAATCTTTTTTCGTAAAAAGTGCAGATTTTGGTTGACTGAAACATTTTGCAAAATTGTGGTGATTTTGCCAAATTGTTTCATTTAGAAAAAAAAAAAAGCCCTACAAAATTCAGAAAAAATTGCAATGTTTTGAATTTTTGATTCTAACCACTTTTCATTTAGAAACTTACTTCAATTGTAACAAGAACCCAAAATGTTTAAAAATAGCTCAAAAATGAGGAGGATTCTCAGCAGCTAGAGGTCTTCAAACCACAATTTGAAGACTTCAATAACTCAGACATAGGTTAGGGGTTTGTTATAGAAGTGGATGAGTAAGATTCTGTGGCCTGCAGTGTGCAGGAGGTCAAACTAGATGATCATAATGGTCCCTTCTGACCTTGAAGTCTATTAGTCTATAAATGCTTAGTTTAGATACAAAAGAATTTTTTTTCAACTTTTCAGTTTGCCAAAAAATGTTTTTAAAAATTTCATTTTGGGTTGACCCCAAATAATTTTTTTCTTGATTTTTTGAAACACCCAGTGAAACAAAACAAAACAAAAAAAAAAAAGAAATCAGTTTTTGGCATAGCTCTCAGGCTGGACGGAACCCTGGAGTGCTACCGATCTGTGTTGCCTTTACTGGTGGTCTCTCCTGGTCTGGAGTCACACTGTCAGGGGTAGGGGACAGAAGTTTGCATTGCAACGGCCTGCACAGGTTGGATTGATTTACATCAAGGTGAAAGCCTCAATTTAAATAATCAATTTAAATCAATTTTTCCATTTGCACTGCACATTTCTTTAGAAATAACTGAATTCTCATTGGTTGATAGAATCATTAAAACATGTTGATTTAAAACTAAAATAGAGCCTTTACACTAGATTTGGTACATCTTCTTGCTACCTACGAGGATACACTATAACTATACACATTTAATTAAGCAATTATCTAGCTTAATATTTCCAGATTCTTATTATACATTTTTAGCCTGATAAGCAATATACCATATTCTATTTACTCTATTTTTTCTCATGATTCAAGCTGTATTAGAATGGTAACTAGAATTTAATTAAGCACAAAAACCAGTATATACAATTTATTTTTATTAAACAAACCAAGCCCTTAATACGCTACTGTTGTGCCATATTTATAAAGCTTGATCTCAAAAGTTAGATGTTTCCCCTGATTCTCTCTTTATATAGAAAGACAGCTTTCAACTCAAAGTTTTTTTATTTAAATGTTTTAAGAGACTATAATAAATGTAGGCTTTTAATATAGTTTGTGTTAAATTCAGATTTCATTTTAAATAGGTTTATTTTTAAAAAGAAAAAAAGTGATTATAATGTAAATGACAAAATTAAAATATCTGATTTAAATTAAAAAAATCTATTTTTGTATTTAAAAACAAAATCATTGATTTTTATCCACCCTGGGCCTGTGCTGCCCTGGGTCTTCAGAGAGAGGACTTGAGTCTCTGGAGCTCTCAGCCTGGCACATGTCACCAGCACACAGCACTTCTCTCAAGGTGTACTGCAGGGTGCGAGCCGTTCTTGTGGGTGTCTGAGGTTTCAGTCTGAAGACGGCTGGCCCGGGGCTAACATGCTGCCTCGCCCAGTTGCTTTCCAGAGGAAGGAGAAAAGCTGTGTCAGAGGCCGGCGCTCACACCATTCTTTAGGGAGCAGCATTGGGCAGTGGCACCCTCCTTTCAAGAGAACAAGAAAGCAGGAGAGAATGGAAGCGGCTCTCACACGTCTCTCTCTCACCGAGATCAAAACATTCGGGAAAGCAGAAATGACATCCTGCCTTCACTGCTGGTGGCATGACAGTTCAATCTGTTCCACGGCCACAGGCTCTTTGCGCTCCACTGCAACTTCACCACTCAGTGCCAGACCTGTCACTGCTGGGCAGAGTCTCCAGCAAGCATGGCATGCAAATGAGGCGAGAGGAATCAGGGAGCTCAGTGGCTCTGTTTCTCCAAGGGATTCCCACCAGGTGTCACCACACCAAGTCCACCACGGGTCCTGGGCCTGACCACAAACATGCCAGATGTGCATTTATGGCTGAAACCCAGGAAGGCGCCCAGCACCGCTGCACCACTTTCCCCACAGACTTCCACTGAAGGAGGCTCTTCTCCTTCTACCACGCCTATGCTATCCCCTTACGACGACTCCTGCTGGGGGAGGCTGGTCCTGCAGTAGCTATGTGCTCCCCAGTGCTCAGCATTCCTAAATGCCATTCAAGGCAGCTGTAGCCTGGCGGTAGGATGGGTCCATCCTTTCTAACTGCAGTGAGGTTTGGCTTCAGATACGGTGCTGGAATATGTAACTGCCTCCTCTGCTCTTGCAAGCTACTCAGGGCAGACAGTCAAAGCAGCCACTTGGAGAATGCTTTAAAAAGAACGGCCCTTTCCCCTGCTCTACCCAGGCATCCAGAGGTCCAGATGAGACACAGGAAAATACAGCACGGTCACCCTGGCAAAGGAATCACCAGGCTGAGATTTGCTGTTAGATCTCACCAGAGGCTAAAGAGTCAAATATTTTCCCTCTGGCATCACTGGTGGCTCTGTAATACACACCAGGAACCCTGGGGAGTGCAGTCGTCCCAGGGACTTTTTTATTTTTATTATTCCTTCTCATGGAGAGAGCATTTCATGGCCTTACTAGCCACAGGAGATGGGAGAGCTCGAGAGATCCTCTCCCTCAGGTGGGATGCTGGAGCCTGGAGATTATTCCTGGATTATTTTATCCAATTGTAATAAATTCCAGTGAGTACGGAAGAGGTAATATCAGTGCTGAAAGCCAGGAATGATGAGGGTGAGCAGGGTTGGATAAGCTTCCCCAGAGGGTTGTGAAATGCCCCTCAAGCCTGACGTGCAAAGCCCAGCCTTGCTTTGCCAGTCCTGGGCCCCTACAGTCCAGCCAATGCCCCTCAATCCTGACCTGCAGCACCTGCCCCCGCTGTGCCAGTCCTGGGCCCCTACAGCCCAGCCAATGCCCCTCAGTTCTGACCTGCAGCACCTGCCCCTACAGCCCAGCCAATTCATTCTGGCTGGCAGTGCCACTTGGTATCCTCTCCTGGGTCTCTGTCGTGCACATCCTGCTGCTCTGATCAGACTGGACGATGAACTTCTGGGATTTGGACAAAGGTTGGTTGAGAACGAGGCTGAGCATATTCATCTGGGGCCATCACAGAACATAGGATCACGTCTCCAAAGGGGAAACTCTAGTGCTCTTACCCTGTGCACTCACTGGCTCCCTGCAAAACCGTGCTTCTCTCTCGGAAGCATCAGTGTGACCTAGATGGAGCAGCCGTATGTTCTCTAGGTCACATCCTAGTTCAATGGCCATCTGCATAGGCCTGGATTTCAGACCTCCCCAGCCCTGCAGCAAACTGTGTCTGCCTTGTCAGAGCTGGAGCCCTGTGTTACAAGAGCATGGGGCTCCCGGAGCTCACCTGGTGAGTCTGCAGCACAGTGAGGATGATGAAGTCCTTGGAACTCCTACAAGAGAGAGGACAGGAGGGAAGGTTAATGGACAGGTTTGCTCTCAGCCCCACGACACAGGACACGTATGGAAACGATGGGATGAAAACACCACTTGGAAGAGCCTGGTTGAGAGTTCAGATAGCAAACTCTCTGCCCAGCCAGCGGCTCAGATTGTCTCGGTCTCCTACAGCAGCTTTATGTGCCAGGTAATAAGTGTGCTGGCAGCGCCTCATACAGCTGCTGCAAACATCTCTGCCAGCTGGAGATGTTTGGATCTCTGTAGTTTCTTACTCTGCTATAAAGATATTATTGAATAGACTGTTAACTAGAGAATCATAGCTATTCCAGAGCCCAGCATGACTTGCTCTGAAACACACACAGTCCAGGTGGATAACTGTCTGAGGTGTGGCTCCTGGGCTTGGGCAGGGCTCAAAGAAGTGAGGATTGCTGGGGATTCCCCTGCTGAAATAAAGATCCTTCTCTTAGCACCTAGGTCTTTCCCAGCTGTGACACCAGAGCTGAGAATAGGCAAGTTGGTGGGGAAATGGGATAGGATGAAGGGGCCAAGTTCCCCTCCCTCATACCAGCCTGAATCTCCCCTAAAGCTCTCTGCCTTTCATATTCCAGTCATGGTCTTCTCCAGAGAGCAAGCAGGGACCCGTTCCAGGTTTCAGGCCATTGCTGAGAGGGGTTCCTGGATGAGCTTTGTGCACAGCAGGGACCGAATCTCACTTGTGTTCTGACCTATATAAAAATCCCACGGCTCCATAGCCCTCAGAGCCGGAAGGGTGCCAGAAAGGGTAATGACTTAGGTGGACAAGTGTGTGGTGTGAGTGAAGGTTAATCAAACAAACTGCGTGTCAGTGCCAGCCTTCAGGGGGTAGGCTTCCCCACAGTACTGCCCTGCTCATGCTAACTCAGTCTCTGGCAAGGTGCGCTTCCTTACAGCAGTGCTGAGCCAGTGCTGACTCCAACAGGGCCAATTTGATCACTGCAGTACCTGAAAGTGGCTGCTGAGGCTGCAGCCGTGCAAATTCCATTGCAGCGGTGCCCAGATTCTGCCAGTTATCAGCTCTCTTGGCTAGGGGTTCTGGGATCACCCCCTCCAGCCCTTTGAGAGATGTAAGTGCTAACACTCCTTTCTGCCCACCGTTTCCCCTGCACCCAGGATGAGGTGGGGGAGAAGTTCATTACCTGACCAGATCAATGAATCTCTCTCTGGGGGCTTCACTCACATCCTCATCATTTATGGCCACAATCTGATCTCCTGCCAAGAGTTTATCCTCAGAGGGGCCTCCTGCCATTGAGAGGAGAGTAGATGTTAGAGCCCCTGCCTGCAGCAGGGAGCGTGCCCTGTTTCAGCTTGGTGCGGGGGAGCAAGCAGGGGAATGGGGCTCTGTGCTGTCTGGAACGAAGGGAGCAGGCCTCAGGCCCCGCCATTCTCAGAGCCCAGTGACGGGGCTCTGTTCTCAGCTCGGCTGGCCTGCACACAGTTCCTACTGGGATGAATGGCAGTGGCTCATCTAATAACCCACCTATGTGGCCTGCTCCTGTTGTTCAACAAGAAACCGGTGCCACGTAGAGGGGCTAGTTCCAACGTCTCAAAGAACTGGGCTGGGAAGGCCAGGGGCCCGGTCACAGGCTGGGCTGAAACCCAGCGGGAGGAACTGGCTACGTGTCTACTGGTATCCCGGAAAGAAGTGATTTGGCTTCCCCAGTTACTCCATGCTCTCTTCCTCCACCAACCCACTCGGTGTAACCCATCCAGTGTTTCTGCTTGTGGATCTACTGTAGCCACTTTCCTCCACCAGCCTGCCCCAGAACCCTTCGCAATGGCATGGCAGGGGACTTGCTGTGCCTGCAGCTCCTGACTCAGCAGCAGCAGAGATTCTTTTGGAAGGGGCCCTGGAAGTGAAAACTCCCCTGGGTCTGGTGAAGGGACAGGTAAGCATGGCGCTGCCGGTGCCCACTTACAAGTGGCATGTTGTGTGCCCCCCATGTCCTCAGCTGCTCTGCCACCTGTCTGTGCTCTGCATTTCTCTAGTGCTGCCCTCCTGGGTTCTGCTCTTTCCCCTCAGTGGATGCTCTCCATCACTCCTCCTCACTCAGCTCCAAGCGACTCGATCGCCCTGTTCGCCAGCATGGGCTGGGGCTGGCTCACACAGGTCCTGGCTGCCGCGGACCCTGTGGCTGCTGACGGGCAGTATGAGGCCCCCTTCTTCCTGCTGCCCCCTCTCCACCATGGGCAAGGCACTCTGGGGCACAGGGCATGGAGGGGGCACGGTTGCTGTACTTCCAAGATCTCTCAGACACCATCCTGTCAGTTGCAGACTGTGTGTCTGAAGACCCCTGCCTTTAAACAGTCAATTCCCCCCAGCCTCTACCCCACTGTCAGCTACAGGCAAGAGAACTACAACACTCACAGCCTTCCCACTCTGCACTCCAGTGTCTGCCTGACGGTTCCAGCTCCCAGCTTGCAGCGCCCATACCCCAGGCAGGATGGCAGTATCATCCCAGCCAAGCAGTTCCCACTCCTTTGCCTGTTCCTTGCTTCCCACTTGTCTGATCTGCTCCACTCAGAACAGCCCCTTTCCCCAAGGTGGCTGTGAGCCAAGCACATACCTGCTGTTACCGAGCGCACCACCACTGGCCTCTCGCTGCCGGCCACAAAACCAAAGCCGTAGAGGGGGTCACGCTGGATTTTCACCTGTCGGAGAGCGTCTGAAGGCAGCTGACCACATTCCATATCATCACAGCTCTCCTCCTGCATCACATGACTGGAGAGGGAGACAGTGCGTGTAACAGAGCTGTACCCTGAACACAACCTGGTGACAACGCAGGGCAGGGAGCTGGGCGCCAAAAGGCCACAGGGCACTAAGTCATTATACTGACCTCCCTCAACCAGGCTCATTCTCCACCAGCTTCGTTCCGCTAGGGAGAGGAGCTATGCTGCTTGCAGGAGTGCAGCTCTGATGTAGTTCAACCCCACGGGACCAGTGCCTTCCCTTCTGAGGAAGTGTGCTTCACGTCTTAGGTGCCCCAAGCCAGGAAGCAAAGGGAATCAAGGATGGGATCTGAATCCGGGAAGGCCTGCTGGAAGTGCAGTTCTCCTTTCTCCTTGGCTTCCCGCTCAGCTTTACTGAATTTATGCATCCAAACATTTTGTGGCACCCCTCCCGAACTGCAATCACTGCCAACCCTTTCCAGGCTCTGAACAGCCAGCCCCGTTCTGCCTGCCTCCTACATCACCATCAGAAATTAGGATTCTGCTGCTGGAATTTAGCTGACAATTTGGTTGATGATACCTGAGGCATCCAGCCCCAACTCTCAGAGTTGTACGAACTCTGCAGGGCTCCTGGGAGCCAATGCTTGTCTCTGTCAGCAATGTCAGCAGCATGGACTCAGAGACACACAAGGAATGGATCTGTGATGTAAGGGGGTCTGACAGTCACATCACCCTTCTTCCAGCTTAACCTCACTGGAGTCAGATCTTTGCACATCATGTGACCTGGGGCACTGATTTCTGCATCATCTGTCTCATTCTGTGTCATGAACTAATTCCCTATGGTTTGCACCTTCTAACTGCCACATTTTCAATGCCCTACCCCCTGTAGCAAATGCCACGATACAAAACAAATACATGCTGACACCTATATTCTTCCCAGACCACTAATGCAAAGGATAACAATCTCATTGGTGACTTGATTGCTAGAGTGTCTTGCTATGAAAAGGTGGTTTTGGTGCACAATTGTACCAGAGACAGATGAAACTGCATATGGTTGCAACCCGAAGAATAAAATGATGAATGAGTTTCACAGATTCCTTGATTCCAAAGCCAGAAGAGACCATTGTGACCATCTAGTCTGACCTCGTGTATAACACAGGCCAAAGAACGGCCCCAAAATAATTCCCAGAGCAACTCTAAAAAAACACCAGTCTTGATTTAATAATTGTCAGTGATGGAGAATCCACCACAACTCTTGGTAAATAGTTTTCAAGTATCTGAAAGTGAATGTTGCTTCTGTGCTGTTGGTTGAGTGTTACTGTCCAGACTATTTAGTTTGCTAGATTCTTCCTGGCCATTTGGCTACAAGTCAGTTGTTCCCGCTTGGCAGTTTAGCGTGTGATACATCCTCTATCAACTCCAATCCATCTGCATTTCCAATGGCCCCCAGCACTGTGATATTTTGACACCAGATACAAAATTAAGAGTGACAACACAGCATGGCTGAAACCAGAACTGAGCTATTTGTTTGAAGATGCCTCCTCAGACGGGATTCATCTCGGTAATTCTCTTCCACGAGCAATGCTGCTGAACTACACTGCAGCTCCGTGATTACGTTAAGATCCCCTGAATGAGACGATGACTCAACTCCGGCTCATTCTGATTTTCAGTAGTAGCATGTTGACCAGCTGGCTGCCCGTTGCTGAGAAAGCTCTGACCCCCAGCCCTTTGGCCCAAAGCATCTGTCCTGATGGGAGCTAGTAGGTCTTTTAGATCCCCAACACCTACAGCCCATATCTGTGGATACCTAGGTATATAGCAAATCCAAGTATATGTGAATTAGATGCTATGTTATATCTATGCTACTAAATTAATAGTAATAATGCAGCATAGGTGCCGCCATTGCAATCTGTTGCTATTGTCCACATCAGTGATTTTCAACCTTTTCCACTGATTGATTTCAAACCATTCCAGTGCTCACAGCACCTTCTGTCCCACCTCTCATCCAGCTGGGATGCCCCTCTTATTTTGCAATTTGGGAAGGGCGGGGTGGTTGCAACCCCCTGATATCTGTTTACCCCAGTCGTAACCCCCAGGCTAAGAACCCATGGTTTAACTTCCCCATTGCATAATAATGTGTCAAATGTATTTGGTAGGACGCAGTGACATAAATGATAAAAATAAGAACAGATAAAGAAAACTGTTGAGCAGAGGATGGGTCATGGCCTTCCCTGCAAATGGAGCCATTGTGTGTACATGCATGTGAGCTCAGCTCTGGGTGAGTTCTCTGTGATATGCACTTTCCTGGGCCGAGGGAGAGAGAATGGAGGGTGTTCTGCAACTTTGCTATCAGTTCTCTCACCTTCTCAGCGGAGTTCTGATGCCTTAGAAAGAGGGAAAGAAAGAAAAAATGAAAAAAGGTCTTGGGAAGGGGGAGGGAGGAGAGTGCCATTACTCACCCCTAGAGCACTGGTTGCACTTAATTGGCCAATTCACTGGAGCTGTAATTACCCTGAGGTCATCAGGGCAGAATATGGCTTCCATATAAAACAGTCTCCATACCTAATTGCTGCTTGAAGAAGCACACCCCGATTTTACTGGGAAAAAGGCCCAGGAGCCAGCACACCCATTGTTCATGTGCAGCTATTCCAAACAGGGCGGGCTATGTAGGGGCTGAATATATGGCTGGAACTGCAGGGTCATTGGCATGAGCCAGCTGTCACTCCACAAACCGGGTCTGCCATACTTTCATGCTCCTGAGCTGGTTTGCAGCATTATGGAACATGCCAGGCAGGGGGAAAGGGGTGGGCATGGCTGGGCTGCAGGTTAGTAGTATTGCTTCAAATCGTTAGCTTTTCATCCCTCGGGGATACAGCAGGTCAGACCTGAGGGGCACTGGCAGAGCTGTGGAGTTCAATGACTGGAATGACAGGCGTCTACAGGTCAGACCTGAGGGGCACCGGCAGAGCTGTGGGAGGGCTCAGGTGTGGGACACAGTAGCAGAAGGGGCTGCAGGTCAGATTCGCAGTACAGGGACAGAACTGTGGAGGGGACGGGGGCACAGCCACTGGTTCTATGGTAGTTCTGTGCCTGGCTCTACAGTAGCTTGTTATCAGCTTTGCTACTCTCATGAGTATTTTAAAAACAAAACAATATCAAAAACAAAGGTGGGAAGGTGAAATGCTGACTGAAAGCATCACAGCAGCTCCCGCTCAGCCTGACTCAACAGAAACTCCTGCTGTCGGGGGGCGAGGGGGACAACTGTATCTACCAGCCTAGACAGCACATCTGAAAGCTTCTCTAGCCTGAGACCTCCTCACTTTACACCCCTCCCCGAACAATTCTACACTCCGCCATATGAATCCCACTCTAGCTATCTGCCATCTGAGACTGACAGATACAGTGCTCAGCTGGGCAGCAATATACAACCCCAGATAACAAAGCCCTTCAGGAGCATGGCTGAGTTTAGCCTGTGGGGCCTCCATTTTGCAGATAAGGAAACCGAGGCACAGAGAGATTGAGTGACTAGCTCACACAGCAGATCAATGGCAGAGTCAGCAACAGGACCCAGGATTCCTTGTTGCCAGTACTGTGCTTTGAGCACAGGACCATCCCCTTGTGCATTATCCCTGTGCACTGCTCCTCCGAGGCTCCTGTTTGACGTAACAGCAGGGAAAGGCACGGGGGCACCTTTACTTTCTCTAGCCTAGTGGAATATAATGAGAAAACTTTTCTATTTTGCTTTGGCAGCCGAGCTGGGATTTGCACAGCTGTGGTGCTGATAAAATACACCTCAGTCCCTGCCACAAACATGAGAAATGAATGTTGGAATCCCCCCTCCCTGCTAGAACCACATTGCTCCTTTATCAGCAGATATGAGCTGCAGTCAAGTCCATTAAAATGCTAATCCCCGACACTGTAAATCCAAGGCTGCTAATCGCCTGGCTGGGGCGCCCAGTCCAGCGCCAGCCTCAGCCCTGGGGATGGGCTTTCAGGAGGTTCACAGGGGACAGGGACTGGCTGGCATCACCTGAGTGGAAGGACTGGCTCAGCAGCTTCTCAGCATTTTACCACCGCTGGGGGTGACAGCTGGTTTCAAAGCCAGTCCAATAGCTGTCTCTCCATGACAGCATGACTCTCTCTCCTAGGTGTTCCCCAAGCTTCATCCCTGCTCCAAAACCCGCTGGCCTCTGGGCCTGCTGGAACTTAGCACTCCTGAACCAGGCCACTAGGTAGGGAAAACTTGTCCTGTAGCACAACTATCCCTAAGCAAGGAACGACTCCAGGCTGCAGCATGGCTTAGATGAGGATTGTTCCTGTACCTCTTCGCCATGCCAGAGGAAGCGTGTTCTCATGGCTCTCCAACCGGGAGGGTGGATGCTTGGGAACTCTGCCTGGCTCTGCACAGACATCCTGTGGGACCTCAGGTCGCTCACTGGGCCTCAGGTTCCCCACCTGTACAATAGGGATAAATCTGACCTCCCTCACCAGCACGCTGCAAGGGTTAATCTCTGCACAGGAGAGCCCTGAACGAACGGCCTTAAGAGACAGGCAGACCCCTATCATTCTTATTATGAGCCATCTTCAGAGCCTCCTTCCTGCTGGGAACAGAGCCACAGCTCCCTGAGAGCTCTGGGCTCACCCCTTTCATTCAGCGCTCCCACCACAGACCAAGTACTACTATCCCTGGTCCAGAGGTGAGCTCTGGACTGGGGACCCGGACTGTATGGTGCCCAGATGGGCTAGTCTTAGACTAGGGCTGGTCTTAGACTGCCTTTACTTCTCAGGCAGCAAACCATCAGCTCAACAAGTTAACGGCACTCAGATTAAAGGACCCAATTTTGTTAAAAAAAGGCCTAATTTCAGCTGTAATGCAGTCAGCTACCATGAAATGGAAGAATGGAATAAAATGCACGCAATGCTGGATATTAACAATCAAACGCCTTTCCCAGCGTCTTAAGCTGCCTCTGCTCTGATAAGACTTTGATGCAGCAGACACACTACAAGTGTAATTAATAATAAAGGACCAGCGTGACTTAATCCAGTAGTTCTGGAGAAGCAGTAACATCTCATCAGCAGGGGAGCAGGGTCTGCCAGAACCTCCATGTCAAATTGGCCCCCTGCTAGCAATCCTTCAACACTAATGTAGGAGAAGACAGTAGGGACAGAAACTGCTAGACTGGATGGGACCAATCAGCCACCTAGTCCAGTATCCTGTCTCCAAGAGGGGACAGCCCAGACCTGCCCAAGGAAGAGTGTTCTCCTGCCCCCCAACAGAGGCTGGTTTATGCCCTGAAACAGAAGGGTTTAGATCCCTTCTAAAACTCATGTTTATTTGTTTAAATACTTCCTATACTAACTCTAGATAGTTTTGTTTTCCCTATAAATGCCCAGGTTTTTTTTGAAAGCTGCTAGGCTCCTGGGCTTAACGATATCTTGTAGCAGTGACTTCCACAGGCTAATTGTGTGGAAAAAGTTCTTTTCAGTTATGAATTGGCCACCTTTCAGCTGCATTGCCTGTCCCCCTTGTTCTAGGAGACAGGGGAAGAGAAGTCCTCAATTTCTCCTCTCTCTACCAATCATTAGTGATATACTTTTATCATGTCCCCTCTTATATGAGTCCTCTGGAAGGTAAACAGGTACAGTATGACAGTATTCCATTGCTTTGGGATGAGAGGCAGCCACTAATCGGCTTTAGCCTCAGCACAGCTGTAAAGGTTCCTTCCCTACTCTGAACTTTAGGGTACAAATGTGGGGACCTGCATGGACACTTCTAAGCTTAATTACTAGCTTAGATCTGGTAACTCTGCCACCATCCAGAAATTTCAGTGTCTGGATCACTTCTTGTTCCCCGCAGAACCTTCCCCTCCCTGGGCAGCCTTGAGAGGCTTCACCAATTCCCTGGTGAACACAGATCCAAAGCCCTTGGATCTTAAAACAGGGAGAAATTAACCATCCCCCTTTTTTCCCCCCACCAGTTCCTGGTGAGTCCAGATCCAATCCCCTTGGATCTTAAAACAAGGAAAAATCAATCAGGTCCTTAAAAAGAAAGCTTTTAATTAAAGAAAGAAAAGTTAAAAAAATCATCTCTGTAAAATCAGCATGGAAAATACATTACAGGGTAATCAGATTCATATAGCCCAGAGGAACCCCCTCTACCCTTAGGTTCAAAGTTACAGCAAGCAGAGGTAAAATCCTCTCAGCAAAAAAGGACATTTACAAGTTGAGAAAACAAAAATAAAACTAATCCGCCTTGCCTGGCTATTACTTACAATTGTGAAACATGAGAGAATGATTCAGAAAGATTTGGAGAGCCTGGATTGACGTCTGGTATCTCTTAGTCCCAACAGCGAACAACCCCCAAAACAAAGAGCACAAACAAAGACTTCCCTCCACCAAGATTTGAAAGTATCTTGTCCCCTTATTGGTCCTCTGGTAAGGTGTCAGCCAGGTTTACTGAGCTTCTTAATCCTTTACAGGTAAAAGAGACATTAACCCTTAACTATCTGTTTACAGGCACAGTATGACAGTATTCCATTGCTTTAGGATGAGAGGCAGCCACTAATCGGCTTTAGCCTCAGCACAGCATCACAAAAGGCAGCAGGGAGTGAGCAGGAACATCCTACTCCAGAACACAGGCCTGAATAAAACAAGGAGAAACCAGAGTTTCCCCACCTATATTCCATAGGAACACAGAGGATTTGCTCTACTAACTCAGATCATTGTTCCATCAAACCCAGGCAGAGAGCAGAGCAAGTGGTTAATGACTCTCTGGCTGCATCTGCACTTCTCTGGGGACCCTTTCAGCATCTGCCAAATTTAAGCTTACATTTAAAACCAAAAATATCTTTTGTCCCTTATGGTTGTAAAGGAAAGCTGAGCGTGTCAGAGTCTGCAGGCAAGCAAACTGTAACAGCAGCTTGAAATTGCACTGAATAGGGACATGGGGTGTTTATTCTGAAGCCTACTGATGACACAATGGACAACACCATTATTAACTATTTCAGTGATTATCAATTAGCAGAAATATCCAACTGCTCTGGTATTACAGGGAGAGCTCATGTACAGAACCAGCACTTCCCCAGAGCCCAGCATGACCCTTGCCCTCAGTATCCTGCGCCCAGTTGTGACTAATACCTGATATTCAGAGGAATAGTCTCTTCTAATCTGGTTCTTATTCTGTACCAATAAATAACTGTAGTGTCTGAGCACCTGAGGGAACTCTATGAAATGCTACCATAATGTACCTAGGTAATGGTACTATGGTGTTTGAAGAAAATTCCTTCCTGATCCCTGCAAGTCATCAGGTGATGTTCTGAAGCATGAGATTGGGTAATCCTCTTTACTGGTGGTTAAAGCAGATCCAAGCAGGAAGGGGAGCTCAGCAGTACTGGTGGCCACCATACTGGGTCTCATCATCACACGGTGCTGTATGAATGAGGACAAACGAAGAACTGTGTCTGGAACGCACACATCCCTGAGCCACTGGATAGCCAGACAAGCAAAAATATATTCCTGTCCAGCTACACACACTGATATCACTGGTGTTCCACAGCCCCATTCTTACTGACAACAAGATTGGGAGCCTGGTTCTCCTTTGCCCTGCACCTTGTGCAGTCCTCTGCAGCAGTGCAAACTGCATGTGAATGATCACCATTTGGAGCATTTTACCAGAGCTGTGAAAATTGTCAGGATTTCAGAAATTTTTCCTGACCCAAACTGGGATGAAAAGTTGAAAACTTCAAAAATGTTCATGAACCAAAAATCCCCCTCTCCACAAAATGTGGTTCAGGTCAGTCACAATGTTTTTTGAAACTTTTTGGTTAGATTTTGAATTTTTTTCCCTCACATTTTTAATGCTATCATTAGCTTAAATTTTGAAGCAGAAAGGCATTTCCAGTTGGAAAACTGAAAATTTTCATTTCAAAGAACGTTGCAATGAGATGTTTCAACAATTTAGAAACTTCAGAAATGTTTCAAACTGAGAAATTCGTCAAAGTCAACCCTTTCCCATGAAAGTTTCGGTTTTGATGAATTGGCATTTTGCAACAAAAAAATAAGAGTTTGGTCAAAATATTCCCAACCAGCTCTGCACTTTCCACCCACTTTGCACTAATGGAAATGTCTGTCCAAGGAGCTGGGCAGCAGTGAATCTAGCACTGATGTAAAAACAGCTGTTAAGGAATAAAAGCCCCAGCATGGGTTACCTCTGTAAACTTCAGAAATACCCGGTGCGACTCCTCCCATCTCCCAAATAAAAAAGCAAAGCCACCTCACAGCTCATTGTGACTTGCCATTGACAGGTTATGTTTCATTAAAAAAAAAAAAACAACAAAACAACAACAACAAGCATGCTGCAAACCCAACAAAACCACTGGACCCCAAATTTACACACACCCCTCCTATCAGAATACAGAAAAGCATGCTAAATACCAAAACTGGTGATATAAATCCAACGCAAGCTAATGCATCCCTGATATAATAACTAGCTCTTATATAGCCTGTTCCATCAACGGAGCTCAGTGCTTTACAAAAGAGATCAGTATCTTTAGCCCTCCTCCCCTTTTTTACAGATGGGGAAACTGAGGCACATAAAGGCAACATGATCTTGTGCAAGGTCACCCAGCAGACCAGAGCTAGGAACAGAACCCAGGTATTTGAGATCCAGGTCCCAGTCCAGCATTCCATCCATCAGGCCACGCTCCCTCCCCAATCCATGCTTCCATGTGGAACCCAGAAATATATGTGAGAGTCCCTGTTCCCCATCCAAACCCAGGTCCTCTCAGAACCTCTCCTCCTACTCAGTCATGGCCACGGCTTCTAAATGGAACCCATCAGGTTTTCTGCGCAGCAATAAAGCACCATCACCATCTTTCTACGTCTCTCAAGTCTGCTGTGTTTCCTCTTTGTTTCATTTCAGGCTGGATCAGACCCATCTAGTCCAGCCAAGGTCCATCTAGTTCAGTATCGTGTCTTCAATAGTGGCCAGCACCAGCTGTTCTAGAAGATGATGCAAGGAACTCCCTGTTGGACAACTGTGGAACAACCTTCCCACAGAAGTTTCTTCCTGACCCCAGAAGCCAGTGATTGGGTCATTCCCTGACCATGAACATTTATAGCCCTTATACCTTTTGATCCTCTGTGTAACTCTGGGTGCTCCCCGCAAGCCAGGAAGAGGAGGGGAAGCTATGCTCCCCTGCACTCCCCTCACGTTGCCTCCTGCTTGTTCCCATAGCTTATACATCTCCCATGTTAGCATTCATGGAACAAGCCAGCCCTTTTAAAAATCCAGACACAGGACGGCTGGCAGGATTTCTCCATCACATCAACTGCCAACTGGGTAGCTGACCTCAGGTCCCAGCAAACAAACAGAAGCTTCTCAGGGAAAAGCAGCTTCTGCCTCCTCTGACTGAGCTGAATTCTCCTCTGTGCTGCCCACTTAGGTAGGAAGAGAAATTTGTCCTTCTCCTTGTGGAGGAGGCCTCAGTCTGTACTAGCTTCTCTCATGTGGCACCTGCACTCCCTACCCCAGCCAGTAACTAGCTATGTTCATCTTCTGCATGTATAGACCTCAGAGGGAACTAGAACATCTCCTCAGGTAGAGGGAAACCTCCTGACAGGACAAGATTTAATGCCCAGACAATAAATTGCTTAGCAGATGCAACTGGGTCTCCTGCCTGTGTCACTGGGGAGAAGACACATATCATGGGTCTGCCCTTGCTATACCTTACTCATGTAAGTAACCCTTACACAAACATTCACATCATGTTCAGTGGGGCTACTCACTTGAGTAAGATTCTCTCATGTGAATGAACCTTCCAAGGACAGACTTCCTGTGCAAGCACACCCATTTGTGGAGCTGCTGCATTTTCCTTCCGAGTCAATATGGCCTGTGTCACGGTTTGGTGCGAGCAGTGGGCTGAAATATCCCACACGTGGGGTTCCACACCTCTCCTTCCACTTATTGGATCATGATGGGATGCTCACCCCACTGCACCCACCTGTCCTGGTACTTCCTCCTTGCTGACCTGACCTCAACTTGGGAACATGCTGTAGGAGCTGCCACACCGTATCACACAATTGTCCATCTGGCCCAGTGTCCTGCCTTTGGGAGTTGTGCTATGTGCTTACAAGCAAGCATGTGTTGTTTTTAGCTGTTCCTCTCATGGGGGCAACAGCCATCTGGATAGGGGCCTACGTCCTGCACCACCCGTGTGTCCCCAGATTCTGTCTGGCCTAGTAGTTCCTGTGCCAAGCCATCTTGCCGGAGATTTGTCTTCTGCAAGTCATCGAAGCAACCTAACAGCCTGTCTAGGAGCTAATAAAGCACAGAGCCCTGCAGCAAGGAAGGGTCTGCCTCAGACTATACAAAAGGGTCCTTGTAGACGGGTTCCGCCGGGGCTCGACCCTCCCTGAGGGGGAGGGGAGCCACACCAGCCTCACTGTCGTCCCTGCAGTTACAATCAGCTCTGGCCCTTTGGGGCAGGGCAGAGCAGAGGCAAAGTCAAAAGGGGCCCAGCCCTTGGTTTGAGCAGGGCACCAAACACAGTTACAGTCAGCTCTGGCCCTTTGGGGCAGGGCAGAGCTCTTGACCTTAGGCCGGGGAGAGGGGGAGTCTGCCACCCGGATACGGGTGGCAGGGGGAACGCAGGCCCACCCACTCCTCTGCGTTCCAGCCCGGGGCCCTGGTAGCGGCTGTCACTGCTACCAGTGGGGTCCTGACTGAAACACACTGACATGGGCAACGGTAGCTCTGCAGCCTGACTGGAGTCAGGTGCCCCCGGGCTACTTCCTACCTCCCCCTCTATTCCTACCTGGACCGGGGCCTCCGTTCCGGGGACATCCAGGACCATCGGTTCCTCCCAGTCCAGGCTGGGCGGCAGGTCCAGTAATATTTCTGGGAATGCGGGCCAAGCCTGGTCTGGGGGCTCCTCAGGGCTGTAGTAGGGGCGAGGCAGCTCTGGCAGCTCCTCGTCGTCGCAACCTCGAGAACGCTCCGGCGGCTCCTCGTCGTATCGACCGCGGGGAGGCTCTGGCAGCTCCTGGTCTCAGCCTCTGGCTTGGGCAGTCTCCCAGTTACGGACATCGGCGGACATGTCTGCTCCTGCCAGTGGCAGACCTGCAACTGAAGGCTGGGGCCCAGCTTTTATTCTTCCGGGTCGCTGCCTGACCCTCTGAGGGGCGGGACTTCTGCCCAGAAGCCCAGCCCCCATGGATGACTGACGGGGCTCGACCCTCCCTGAGGGGGAGGGGAGCCACACCGCCTCGCTATAGTCCTATATCCAGAACTCAGGGGAAGGCTCAGCTTTACTTGTTGTCCTGTTTCCCATTGCATTGCCTCTGAAGATGTTATGTTGGGATGCTGCATTGTTGCCTGCTGCCCTGCCATGGTGGCTGTTGCACAGATGCATTACAGGACACAATTACACGGCCCGACATCTTGACTCCCAATGAAACCTGCCTCTGTACAGTGCTCTGAGCAAGTGAGTGCTTCATGCTCTGGACATGCTAAGGATTTCTTTATTTTCCCGCTGGTGCAATGCACTTACCACCAGCCTCTTACAGGCCGAAACCAACCAAACCCCCAAACACCTCTCCAACCCTGTCAGAAAAGCGCCAGGGTAAGCAGACAGGCCCTGCAACGTGTCCTGAAGATCAACAGGCTCAGGGCTTTGCTTGTTCACAGGCGGGATGAGTTCCAGAGTCAAGGGCCCTTCCCTGAACGCTCTGACAGGAAATCCAGGGCCTGTCAGCAAAGTGTCCCAGTTGATCTCTGCTGCAGGGCAAGGGCAGAGAGAGGCAAGGGCCAGGTTCCCGCTCCCCTTCTGGCCCCTTGACCCTGCCACAAACCCAGCAGAATATGTCTTGGCAGATACCCTGGTGTAAGGGTCCCCCTGGGCTGCGAAGAACCGGGCCCAGGGCTCCACACTGCCTGCCCTATAGCTCGTGGCATAGAAACATGCTGAGGGAGGGGTTTGACTGGGTACTGCTGTGCTCTGGTGATTCAGGGATGTGGGATGGGCCTCAGCAGACTGCTTTAACCCAGTGTAAACAACAGCAGGTACAAGGCTTCTTTAATATACACCGGGGCCAAGAAGGCCACCCAGCAAAGCCAAGAATGTGGGAGGCACAAAGGTGGCTTCAAGCCATCTCCCATCCAGTTCTTGTGCTCAGCACAGCTCCGGATGATGGGAGAATGGGACCCATGGGACATAGGGCCCAAAACACACTGACCCCTACAGGGTGGGTGGCTGCTGACCCATACCAAGAACGACCCAACCCTAACCACTCCTAGTATCAGGGTTATAATTACTGTCCTGCAGGGCACGGCTTGGAAGGTGCCAACCATACTTACACCTGACCATTCAGAGGAAGGAGAGACCCACAGAAACCTGGACAGTCATATCACTGCACACAGCATTAAAAAAAATCCTTCCTGTCCCTGGCTGGTGACCAGTTTGTGCCCTGTAGCATGACAGCTGATCACCCTTCCATCCCCTTTGCTTACCTCACTGAGCTGTGAGGACCACTGATGATCATTACACTCTCTAGCCCTCTTCACATCCAGGTGCAGCACTCACTGGTGGCCGAGCTATCACCGCATGTGATGAAGGATCCCCTTGTGGTTATTAAAGGAGCCACAGAGACTTGTGACCTTTCCCTTCTAGCTCTTCTTTCACCGACCTCTCCTTATTTAGCACCACAGATGGGGGAGCCGTCTCCAATGCAGTAAGGAAGATGGGGCCTGAATAACTGCTTGCCACAATTATATTTTGAAGACATCTGCATTCCCCAGCTAGCTCTTCTTCCCAGGCATTATTCACCTGCCTCCAGCACTAGATCCTCTCAAGAGGAGACAGTGTCACGCAGAAAAAGTGAGCTCCAGAGAGATTTATCACCTTGGATTTTTAAAATATCCTTCAAGTCTCAGAGCATAACTCAGGCCTGTGCATCCCAAGTGTTAGAAGCCAGATGCTGCCCCTTCAGCTCACTGGAGTGCACGATGGCTGGTGAGGGAACTTTGGGAGACAGGCCTGTGTTATGGGACAGTAACTAAAGCAGTGTTTCTCAAACTGGGGGTCCTGACCCAAAAGGGACTTGCAAGGCTTTTGTAGGTGGGATTGGGAGATGGCCAGAGAGTGGCAGTTGCTGTCTGACGACCCAGCTCTGAAGGCAGCGCTGCCACCAGCAGCAGCAAAGAAGTAAGAATGGCATAGTACGGTATTGCTGTAACCCCATGCCCAACTCTCCCATCCCCTCGGCCGTGTCCTCTATTTGGGAACTTGAAATAAGCTAAGCCCAGGGCCAGCACAACCCATTAGGCAACCTAGGCAGTCGCCTAGGGTGCTAACGTTTGGGGGGCGGCAGCTGCCCCGGTCTCCGGCGGTATTTCGGGGGCGGGACCGTCCACCGCCTCTATCGGGGGCACCATTTTGGGGGTGGGACCTTCCGCCGCCTAGGGCGCCAAAAAAGCTGGCAGCGCTCCTGGGTAAGCCTACTTTACGCTTTTTGAAAGGCTTCAGCACCTTCGACTGCAGGGATGATGACTACATGCTTAATTTAGTGCTATGAGTATGTACAGTAATTTGCTATCACTTTTTTTTCAGGGGTGGGAGGGGGGTGTCATCACAGCCTGAAATATTTTCAAAGGGGGGCCCAGCAAAGAGTTTGAGATTCCCTGTATTAAAGGGATGCACATGCAGTTCCCTCTACTACTCCATCATGGGACATTAACCCCGACATGGAAGCACTCCTTCCACGGGAGGGGAGAATGAGCTGCCATGACCATTCAGTACTGGGCTCTTCTAAATCTATCAATGGATCCCAGCTCTGGCGTGAAGACCTCACCCTCTCAGGTAACGTAGCTTCCATGTTAGTATCTGAGTGCCTAGGATGATGAGTGTGGTGTAAATTCCAGATAAGATCAGACAGACATTACTTTAGTCTGGTCTTCCTCACACATTGCTTTACTTCACCCAAGGGTAGGGCCCTACCAAATTCAGTCCATTTTGGTCAATTTCATGGTCACAGGATTTTA
Organism: Gopherus evgoodei; assembly: GCF_007399415.2. NCBI lineage: Eukaryota > Metazoa > Chordata > Testudines > Testudinidae > Gopherus > Gopherus evgoodei. The sequence goes on along the minus strand of NC_044330.1, from coordinate 69,167,175 downwards.
AAAGTAATAAATTTCATGATTTCAGTTATTTAAATCTAAAATGTCATGGTGGTGTAACTGTAGGGATCCTGACCCAAAAATGAGTTGTCCAGTGGTTGCAAGGTTACTGTAGGGGAGGTTGCAGTACTGCTACCCTTACTTCTGCATTGCTGCTGATGGCAGATCTGCCTTCAGAGCTGGGCAGCTGGAGCACGGTGGATGCTGGCTGGGAGCCCAGCTCTGAAGGCACAACCACCTCCAGGACCAGTGCAGAGGTAAGGATGGCATGGTATGGTATTGGCACCCTTACTTCTGCGCTGCTGCTTGCAGAGCTGGGTCCTCAGTCAGCAGCCACCACTCTCTGGTCGCCCAGCTCTGAAGGCAGCAAGTGCAGATGTAAGGCTGGGACGGCATGGTATTGCCACCCTTCTGTGATGCTGCTGGCATGGCACTGTCTTCAAAGCTGGGCTCCCGGCCAACAGCCGCTGCTCTCCTGCCACCCAGCTCTGAAGGCAGTGCAGAAATAAGGTTGGCAACACTGAGATCCCCCTTCCGCCCAAAATAACCTGGTGACACCCCCCCTCCTGCAACTCCCTTTTGGGTCAGGACCTCCAATTTGAGAAACACTGGTCTACCCTGTGAAATCTGTATAGTATAGAGTAAAAGCACACAGGAGATTTCACAGGAGATCAGATTTCATAGTCCATGATGTGTTTTTCATGACTGAATGTGGTAAGGCCAACCCATGGGAATACCTCTCCACCTCCTAAGCACAAGATGCACAGCAGGGACCTTCTAAATCTATAGTAAAGGATGGAAATTCAGAGCAATCCTTCTCCCCTCCTCCGCCTCATAGCACGCACAGTGGTAAAGTTACACCACTTCCAGTGATGCGGTACATTCTGCAGCTTCCTTACTGCGATAAGCCTACAGTCTCTGTATGGTTCGGATTTATCTAGTTATTTTTAGTGCTGAGCCAATGTCTTCACTGGCAAGAATAGCTGCAGGAACAGCAAACTATTAGATAATATTTGAGAAAAAAAATTTTCACTCTCAGGCCAACATGGGCAAATTGCACCAGTTTAACTTCAAATGGTTTTTAAGCCCATCCAGTTAAACTGGTACAAACCCATGTGGACACACTTATTTCAGTCAAAGAAGGGAGATGTTGATAAATGCAAAGCAATGCACATTGGAAAACATAATTCCAATTATACATATAAAATAATGGCATATAAATTAGCTGTTACCCCTTAAGAGAGAGATCTTGGAGTTATTGTGGATAGTTCTCTGAAAACATCCACAAAATGTGCAGCGGCTGTCAAAAAAGTGAACACAATGTTGGGAATCATTAAGAAAGGGATAGATAAGAAGACAGAAAATATCATGTTGCCTCTATATAAATCCATGGTACTCCCGCATCTTGAGTACTGCATACAGATGTGGTTGCCTCATCTCAAAAAAGATATATTGGTCTTGGAAAAGGTTCAGAAAAGGGCAACAAAAATGATTAGGGGCATGGAACAGCTTCCATATGAGGACAAGTATCAGAGGGGTGGCTGTGTTAGTCTGGATCTGTAAAAGCAGCGAAGAGTCCTGTGGCATCTTATAGACCAACAGACGTACTGGAGCATGAGCTTTCATAGGTGAATACCCACTTCGTCAGATGCATTCGACAAAGTGGGTATTCACCCATGAAAAGCTCATGCTCCAATATGTCTGTTAGTCTATAAGGTGCCACAGGACTCTTTGCTGCTTTTCCATATGAGGAGAGATTAATAAGACTGGGACTTCTCAGCTTGGAAAAGAGACGACTAAGGAGGGATATGATAGAGGTCTATAAAATCATGACTGGTGTGGAGAAAGTAAATAAGGAAGTGTTATTTTTTCCTTCTCACACCACAAGAACTAGGGGTCACCAAATGAAATTAATAGGCAGTGGGTTTAAAATAAACAAAAGGAAGTATTTCTTCACACAATGCACAGTCAACCTGTGGAACTCTTTGCCAGAGGATGTTGTGAAGGCCAAAACTATAACAGGGTTCAAAAAAGAACTAGATACATTCATGGAGGATAGGTTCATCGATGGCTATTAGCCAGGATGGGCAGGAATGGTATTCCTAGTTTCTCTTTGCCAGAAGCTGGGAATGGGTGACAGGGGATGGATCACTTGATGATTACCTGATCTTTTCATTCCCTCTGGGGCCCCTGGCATTGTCCACTGTTGGAAGACAGGATACTGGGCTAGATGGACCATTTGTCTGATCCTGTATGGCCATTCTTATTTTGGTTTGACATAAACTGTTCCCAGTCAACTGAAGCTAAACTAGAAAAGCCTCTTGTCAATCAGCGTCCACACAGGGGTTTGAACAGGTTTAAGTAAATTGGTTTACACAGTAGGTGCAGCTTTCCCACACAGCCAAGCCTTCAACTGTGAGTCTCTGAACCAGTAACCTGGCCCTAAGAGTTACAGTCAGCCAACTGGGGAGCAGAAGCATCCCCTGTGACCTATGTTGCCAATCCAAACTAACCAGCACTTCTCACAGTTTGAATACCTGCACGGAACAGCTTGGGAAGAATAATTCCCTGACCATATTCCACAAATTTTCATTAACATTAGTCAGTTACAGGCTGTTTAGGGACATTTTGCAAACAGAAAGGAGGCAAAGTTCACTCTAGGGCAGCATCTCTTCCAAGTTACTCACCCAGTTCTGGTTCTTTTTTTGTTGCAATAAAGAAGAAGTATAGTCTGCACTGGGCACTCATTGATTGTTCATTTCTTTCCCCCATCATCATGTTGTCAATTGTCAACAGATTCAAACCCTGCCTCTGCTTCTTCCTACGGTGCCCAGACTCTCCCCTGCCAGACTTCCCTCCAGGCTTTCCCTGCTCAGTTGCGTTGTCATGTGGGAGAGGAGAAGCATGTGCCTGTTCTGCATTGACCCTCCTTGGGTGTCTGCTGTCTGGGCAGCAAGGACCTGATCTAGCCAAGCACTCATGCATGTGAATGCTCCCATTAGCTTCAGTGGAACTGGGACCAGGTTTAAAGCTAAGCATATGCTTAAGTGTGTTGCTGGATCAAGGCCACTCCACTTGACCAGGAGAACTAGTGAGGTCTGCCAGTGGAATCTGCCCCGCTCTCCAGGGATTACCTGCTACTGGAGGGTAGGAGAAGTGGCTCCATGAACATTATTCCAGAGAAGCCACCATTAAGGATTATATTATCGTTATGAGCTGGCGGGTCTGTATCCGTGCAACACTGCATTCTGTGGGAGGGAACCGGAACTGCTCAGCTGTGCATGTCATGGGCCCTCTACTGCCAGCAGCTAAATGAGATTCCTCCTCTAGCCCATATGGAATGGGCTGCTGCTCTTGGAGATGGAGGCCAGATCCTCAGAGGTACTTAGGTGCCTGACTCCCACTGAATCAAGAGAACCTGGGCCTGATTTCTAATCCCACTGCAGCTGGTGCCAGGGGTTTGCTACAATTAACCATGAAAAAGGGAGCAAGAAGGGAGGTTACAGTGTCAAGGTAGAGGGCAGACGTGCTAAGCAGTTGCAATGGCAGCTCACGTTTAGCTGTGCTTAGGGCGGGTGCCTATGTTTGCTACGCATTTACCTGTCCTTGTTCAGTCTCATCCTGGGAGACCCAGTCTCATCAGGAATGCTTTAAAATTCCCCTCAGCTCCTTGCTTAATCTCTCTGATAAGAGACAAACAACATTAGGGGTTTTATTTACTGGCCATCTGCATTATCATTGCAGCAGAATGGCACGAAGCAAATGCCCTGACGTTGGGCAGAGTTTGGGACACTCAGGATGGAAAGAAACCAAACACCTCCACCCACAGCTTTCATTCACGGACAATGGTCCAAATGCAGCCCCGGCAAAAGCAGGCATGGCTCCCGCTGACATCAAAAGGAGATGCATCCCCTGGTGTCCTGAATGAATCTGAACAACTCGGGATTGGTGCCCGAAGAGCCAGTGACACTTTCCACACACGAGCTGGCTAGTAGAGTCTCAGGTTGCACCAATGCCTCCCCTTCACACTGTCCTAGCTCCTGCTGGCTGGGAAAAACACATCTGTCTGTGCCACATTCTCCAGTACCTAGGAAACATCTATGGCCTCACACTCTCCCCTGACTTAAAATCCTCTAGCCTGCATGGGCACTCAGGAGAGAGCGTCCCAGGGCAGCCTCAATGAGGGCAGTACCTGCCCTACAGTGGCTCTGCTGATCATCATGTCTGCGGTGCCTCAGCAGCCATTCTGCACTGGCTATGTTCCCAAATCCTGTCCCAGGACTCCAAGCCCTGTTCAGGAATACAGTGGGGATGCTCCCAGGGTGTTACACAGTTCACAATAGTGCTGTCCTTACCAGAGGTAGGCTGGAGGCCAGAGGCTGTCCATATCTCTGGGCCACAGAAGGAGCCTGAAAATGGGTTTCAGCAGGGAAGGCACCGATTACAGAGCTGAAGCCCACAGTAACTCCTTGCCCTCTGCTAGCACCTTCCACCCCAGCAGCTCAGCGTGCACTACAAACCTTAATAATCTGGCATCATAGTGAGGCAAGTCAGCACTATTCCCAGGTAACACATGGGGAAACTGAGGCACAGAATGGTTTGGTGATTTGCCCAAGGACAGTGACATACCTGGGTCTAGAACCCAGGAGTCCCGATTCCCAGTGTCCCACTCTAACTGCTAGACCACACTCCTGCCCCGTAATTGTTGGGAACATTTACTTCATGATGACCACGCAGCATAAAACACACTGCCACCAACACCCAGGCATCACAAGATGCAGCAATGGGGTGGAATCAAACTCCTCTGAGATTTGTGTGGCGTGGAGATGACACACCAGCATTGGCCTGCTAAACCCAGGGTTGTGAGTTCAATCCTTGAGGGGGATATTTAGGGATCTGGGGCAAAATAGTCAGTCAAGGACGGTACTTGGTCCTGCTGTGAAGGCAGGGGACTGGACTCGATGACCTTTCAAGGTTCCTTCCAGTTCTACATTTCTACGATTCTAAGCAGGTAACACTCCACTGATTCTGTTGGAGTTGTGCCCACTTACACCACGTCTGAATTTGGCCCAGGCACATTGCAGCTGTGGAGTGAGAGGGCTGATGGGCTCAGATCTCGTAGGCTTCTGGGTGGTCGGTGCTGTGTCAGGGCTAAGGGCAAAGTGCAGGGAGGGTCCCGGAAGCTCTGTTCACTGCCAGCTAGCTGTGAGATACCCATGGGCCTGCTAGTTAACTGTGTCACACATAGAATCTTCCTCCCAGATGTTCAGCAGGGAGGGGGGAAGCGGACAGACAGCAGTGAAAGAGAGAGGAGGAGATGGAGAGGCACAGACAGAGTGATGGGGGAGAACAAGACATGCAGGGCACAGAGCAGGGCTGGATTCAGGTGATCCTGTGCCCTGGGCACACTATGGCTCGCAGCCACTCATGGCTGCACCTTCCAAGCCCATGCTATGGCCCCATCCAGCACTTGCAGTGGCAGGAAGTCCATCCCCTCCCACACAGCCAGAGACAGGGGTAATGGCAAAGAACCTTCCAGTTCTGATTCCTGATGCTGGGCTGTATCTGCTGGGGTGGGTGAGCTGGCCCTACTGCATACTACTCTTCCAGCCATACTCAGACTCCTCTAGCGGTGTGGCCCCCCTACTCTCCCAGGTGTAGCTACCATCCCACTGGAGATGCATGGGGCAGCTGCCACCTCTCAGAGCGATCAGAGCAGGCTCTCTGCAGACTCAGGCAGACAAAACAATTTATTTTTCAATGCAAGTTAAGATTCTGATCACATCACATGAGTCCAGGAGCTGGGGTCCCTGGCACAGCCTTATAGTAGACTTGGCAGAAAGTGAGAAAGGAAGCGTGAGGCACAAAGGGAGGGGAAGAGAGACCAGTGTAGACTGTGGGTACATCTGGGCAGAAACCCTCAGCATCACAAGCCTTGGGAGCAGAGGGCCCAATTTTACTGACTGCTAGTCGCAGACACACAAGACAGCACCAGGCCCTGATTTCTGCCCCTGAAGCTGAACACTGGAAAATAAATCTTCCACGTTGTGGGAAATTATGACATTTTAAAATTTGTATTTGTTCCAAATTGGACCAAAACATTGACATTTTTCAGGGAATGGAAATGCCAAAAATGTTTGCTTTGGAAACATTGAATCATTTTGTTTTGCTATGGTAAAAACAATTTGTTTAGATAACATCAAAACAAATACATTTCTTAATATGTCAGATACTACTAATATGCTATTATAATTAATCATATCTACATTGAAACAAAAGGAAATGAACTGATAAAATGGAAATGAAACAAGAACATCAAAACCATTTGTTCTCATTTCAATCCTTTCCTGTTAAAAATGTCCCTGAAATCGACTCATTTTCACATAATGTTTTGAGTTCAAAAAAACTGCATTTGCCAATGGAAAACTGTTCCACTGGAAATTGTATACCCAGCTCTACTGAAAACCCACAAGCTGCCTTCCCTCCCCAGCATGGAGCTGAGACAGACTGAGCAGATGCATGTTGCTCTGCGTGGGAGCTCTGGGTCTGCCATACTGAACCAAGCGTCTCGCTCACCCTGGTCAGAGCTACCCAAGTACATGAGCTTGTGGAAAGAGTCCCAGCTCTGAGCAGCCGAGGGAGAGGAGTATGGAAAGGGACTCCTCTGGCAGGTCAGCTGGTGAAATCCTCTCCCCTCTGCTCTTCACAGCACTCAGCCAGCCAGCCTGGGGTGGATTCTTACTATTGAAAATTACCTGGGGAAGTGCTAGAGCCGGCTCCTGCAGTTGGTCCCCGATAGCCAGCCCGTCTCTCTGAGCCTGCAGTACAGAAGCTGCAGCCTGCATGGCCTGGCCCCGGGCGCCCGCCTGATGGATGGGGGATGTAACCTCAGGTTATTTTAGAAAGCAGAAAAAATCCCCAACATGTTCATCAAGGCTGGGTCTTTTTTCATCACGTTGGCAACCCCGGAAATGTTCTGAGCCAAGCCAGGCCAGAAAGACCTCCTGACATCCCAGCTGCCCCTTCTGGGGAGCCCAAGTGCTGCTAACAACATGGCTGCCTCTTCTTCATTACAGGCCCCTCTTGCTGCCAGGGGGTAGTGCTGCTGCTCCCTGGCATGAGGAGGAATGGACTGTGGAGCCCTGGGGCTAAGGGACAGGGCAGAAGGAAGAGTCTCCATAACAAGGTATGCTCTCTGCATGGCAGCCTGGAGACCCTCAAGGGAAACCCCTGCCTCCTAATGGTGGTGGCAGCCATGCAGGGACCCAGTAGCAGCCCGGGGATTCTCAAGCAAGAGCCCTGCTCTCCAGCCCTCCTGCCAGCAGCATACAGGAAGCCGCAGGAGAGGGCCCTTTCTGAACCACAGCTGAGGGAGACATGCAGCAGGCTCCCCAGCGGTCAATAGGGCATTGCCAGATCACACCGAGGGTCAGGCCTGTGGAGTTCCTCAGGGATGACTCCAGCTCCAAAAGATACGTGCTGGCAGCATGGGGCTGAGGAGAGAACTTCTGTTCTGGAGCCAGCTATGGTAGCACAAAGCTTCCTGACAGAGACTCTTTCTCAAGCCTGGATGCCAGGGGTGCTGGCAGCTTTGGGCCAGACCCTGAATACTGAACAAATGTGGAGATGTTACACGGGCCCAGGAGAGAGACTCCAGATCCTGATCACAGAAGCTGCTGGTGCAGAGACTCACCAGGCACATCCCCAGGCCTGAACAGATCTACTCAGGAAGGAGTCCCATTCCCAAACTCAGGTGTCAGCTGCCATGGGGTGCTCAGGGAGACACTCAAACATAGGGGTCAATGGTCAGGCCTCGTCCCTGCCAGGTGATGCAGAATTTCCATTTTCTAGGGGATCCACCAGGCAGGCTCTCCATCAGGCCTGCTATTAACCTGAGGCAGGCGTGCTCGGGCTCCTCCTGCTGTGTAAGGGTATGAATATGCCACAACCGGGAGGTGGAACAAAGCTGGCTTGAGTACCAGCATCAGTAAAGCCACGGCAGCACAGGGGTGTCAGCCCAAGTATGAATGCAGGGCTCTAGGCAGGGCTGTATAGCTCCTGAGCTGCCGCAACTTCCCTGCTGTTGTTACTTGAGCTAACTTCAGTCAGCATGCAGTGCGCAGGGCCTAAGAGTACGTCTGCCTCCACTGGGGAAGGCTTGGGGCTGCTGCTGAATAGGAAGCAGGCTGCAGACATGCTACACACCTCTGGCACACATCCCCGGCTCCAGAGGGGTATGACAGGGTTGCCAATGGTTCCACACAACCTTGCCGAGGCGCCACTCTCTAAACCTCATTCTGAGCTGGAAAGGGTCCCTCCTCTGGCATGCCCAGCTCCTGGGAGGACTCCACTTCCAGCCCCTCCATGAAAGGGGAAGAGCAGGACCGAGCACAGCAGGGCTTCGTTTTGGTCTGTCTCGTTGCCTCCAGCGAATTACCCAGTAACCGGATCAGCTATTTTCAGTGAAAAGTGTCTATTTCTTGGCAATCTCCCTGGAAGATAAAAAACCTAAGAAGCTCAGGAGGGAATCATCAGAAGGAGCAGGAGCCCATGGATAGATATTTAAAGGTCTCATCTCTTTTCCAATGGACCCAATCTATGCACAGAACTCTCCCTGAAGTTCACGGGCATTTTGCATGTACAGATCTTGCAGGATCGGGCCCAAAGTTACTGATCCTGCTCCCCTCAACCCTTCTTTTCTGCCCAAACACCCCAAACACAGCAGCTGAAATTCTGGCTCTCCCGCAGAACACGGTCTGGCTCTTCCATCTGCCCGTCTGCACTCGGCGTTCTGCTTGCAATGCATGTGGGATCCGGAGCACGTGCGGCAGGAGAGCTGGGAAATAGCCAAGAACCATTTTTATAGGGAACACATGGCAGCACCAGCCTTATGTCCTGATCTCCATCTTGGATGGGAGCCCACAGGCGCCCTGTTACTTAGGCTCTAGAGGACTGATAGCTGGGGAGAGGCTAATTCCACAGAACAGTGCAGCCCTGATGCTGGTTGTGGTGAGGCAGGATGGGTGCTCTCATGAGAATATGGAATCCATCCTCTTCCTCCCCACCTGCTGCCAAGAGAAATGGCAGCAGATCACCCCACCCAATGGAGCCACATCACTCTGGGAGTTGCTCCCACAGACTCAACGAGGCACAAGGAGCTCACCCGCTCTGCCTGTAGGGTTGCACGACGTGTAAGATGCCCACAGTCTGGCCTGCGTGCAAAGAATAATCTACCCCTAGGCCAGCGGGGAGCTGGATTGGTGCAGAAGTCAGCGTTCCAAGGAACAGCAAGGACAGACTGCAGGATCCAGGCACATCAGTTAACAGCTGGAGCAAGAAGAGAAGTCTAGAGCTGGGTTCTCAGCTGATGTGTCAGGGGGTGGGACCACCCAAGCCCTTCCCAGATTGCTCAATGGGAGGAGGGGGTTCCAGGAGGGCCCCAGGATGGAGAACACAGAGATCCAGTGCTCTAATATGACATCAATACACAGTACATCTTTGCAGCGCCTTCCACACATTATGTAATCACCCCTCGCATGACCCCAGCCACGAACTAATGTCCCCATTTCAAAGGTAGGCGATCGGCAGCCCAGAGAGGCACCTTGTCCCAGTGCCAGGGTTAGAACTCAAGAGGAGGCCTGTCTCCCCAAACTGTGCTCATGTCACCAGCTCACGCTGTCTTCCTGCAATGAGGCGGGAGGAGGAGGATAAAAAACAGGAGGCTGCTTGAGTCTTTAAACAGAAAGCCAGACTGACCTGCATGTAATGCTGCATTTCAGGTCCCTGCTTCAACTTGAGCTGCATATGTAAGCGTCAGCAGGGGCAGTCCCCTTGCAAAGGACTGGGAAGGGGTCAGACGGTGGGGCTGGAACGGGTAGGTCCCAGAGAGCTGAAACCTGTGTGCAGCTAAAACAGTCATGACGCCAGGGAGAAGAGGGCTGGCTGGTTAGGCTTTCACTAGCACCAGCATCCGCCGCACTAGTCGGGATTTATAGGGGTGTTAGGAAGAAAGATACAATCAATAAAATACTTCAGGATCGTCAGTTATCCTGCATGCCCTGCGTCTTGGGTGGTTGGAGACACTTCGCTCTCAGCTTCACGCTCCACATCACAGCCTGCATTCAGGTCTGGCCTTCAGATTTCCCCTCCATGAACCGGCACTCCCAGCTGCTCATCCCTCCTCACCCCCACCACGGCTACTCAGCTCACCGAGAGCTGCATGCCCCCCAGCCCCAGAGAGCACTCAGTGAGCCAAGAACCTCCAGCTGGGAATGAAGCCACCGATTTTGTCCACCCTTTTAGCCAGCTCTGCCTAGGCCTGTGTGAAAGGGCAGCACTGAATTCACGGAGTCCCAAGCTCTATGACTCTCTCTGTCCTCCCCAGTTAGTCTTGGCCCCCAGCCGTTTGGTCAGTTTCTTATTCCCACCGTGGGTGCCAACCATATCCAAATACTCCATCGTGTGGTGACAGCAGCTCCAGGAGGGCATGCTGGGAAGCTGCCACTCAACCCCCAGACTGTAATAGTACCCCCTTGTGCCTGCACTACCATCACAGCCCCTACCCTGCCTCATTAGAACAGCGCCCCTTCAGCCTGAGGGTGTATCTAACTGCTGCTAGTGTCACATGCTTCGACTACCAGCACAGGAAGGGTCAAGTTGAGCTCCCTGCCGGAGTCAGCTATGCTGCTGGCATCACTGTGTGCCAGGTCAAGTGCCAGATGGCAGCCATGAAAAGACAGACGTGTTCCAGGCTTTTAGCGCCGGAGCTAGCAGAAGGCAAGCAGTGTTCCCCAGCACAGCCAGAAGTCAGAGGTAGTGGAGAAGTTAGCAAGGCAGCCAAACGCAGCTGTAAATAATGAAGCAGAAGAGGCAGCCTGGCTCCCAGCAATGAATTCGGCACCTGCTGCTCAGCCTGCAGTTTTTAAAATGAAATGGAAATCTCAGCTAATGATGTGAGCAAGAAAATGGTTGGAGGGTGCAGTTTGCTCAAGACAGGTATGATGACATCACTGCAGCTCTCAGAAGGAGCCACGCATGAGTCCAGGCAGCAACACCTCATGGTGGGCCAGGCCATCAGTCCCCAGAGGTCAGGTTTCCTCTGCCACATTCTGCCCTGCCTTACCAATCTGCTAGGCACTTATTACCTGCTGCCTCACTGATCCAGTTGGGCCGGCTCCTCCACCTCACAGGTGCTCAGAGTTGTATGTATGAGTAAAAACCACAAGTGCTGAGCCACACTGGGAGCCTGGGGAGCTTGATCCTGCACTGATGAGAGCACTGCTAGGACCCTCCAGTTACTCCTGCCTCAGAGCAGAAGCAGAGGGGCAGTGCGGCCCGGTGCCTCTGACACTGGTATGGGAGGCACGAGACCAGGGTTCTATGCCTGTCTGCATTACTTACCGGCCATGGAACCCTGGGCACGGCACCTTCTCTCTCCATACCTCCGCTGCCCCCTCCCTCCATTTCGATCAGAAGCGCTTTGTAGCAGGGACTGTGTCTCACTGAGTGCACAATGGGACCTCGAGGGGCTACTACAGCACAGAGAGGAGCCCGGGGCCTCAGCATGGTGGAGAGTGGGTTTAAGTCCATCTTCCCTCAGACATGCCCTTGCTCCTCCCTTTCATTACCCTGCAATAAGGGGGTGAGAGTCGCTGTGGCTCAGAGTGGGATTATAGCTACGACTGAACCCTGCACTCACAGGCAGCCTCTGCTCACGCTCGCACTGAGCACAACCCCCTGGTTTACCACATAAGGACAACGTGGGTCAAGCTCACTTGCTCTAAGAGCATATGTAGGGGTGGAGCCTGTACTGCTCAGAGCACCAAGAGACTGGGATCAGATCTCAGCTCCTCAGCTAGCTCAGAAGACGTTACCTAACCTGGCTGAACCTTAGCTTCCATCTTCAGTGAGGGTCTTGTGGCTAAGGCACAGGGCTCAGCCGCTGACTCAATGTGTGACTATGGGGAGGTCACTGCTCCTCTCTGCTTCCTGCAAACTGGGAATAAGGCCACATGGGATGCTGGAGGCAAAGCTGACCTTTCCAGGTCACTGAGGTCCTTGGCTGAGAGAAGCACCAGGGTGCACAGGGCTATCGCCAGGAAAGCCCATGCTGTGAGCACAGGATAGACAGAGGTCCAGCAAGGGAGGGGATACTATAAATCAGCTGATCCTGTCTCCAGAACACTGGTCCCTATTCTTCCAAAATCTGGGCAGCCCAGGGGACCTCCACTGCCATAAGTGGCAAGAGTCTCAAGCACTGTGCATGCTGAGGACTGAGCTCTTTGGGAAATCTAGATCCTGGGGCTGTCCGCACAGCAAGAAGCCAACCCCCCTTCTAAAGTGCTGCGTTGTTCCCAGAGGAACAGAGCTTTAACGAAGAGCAAGTACTGCAGGAACATAAGAAATGAAGTAACAGGCACAAAAATAACCTCTCATTTTGATGGGCAACCCAGCCCCCAGATCCATCCACCAGGAGCAGGGGCCACAGCCTCTCAGGCAGGCATCCACAGTAGTAAATACTTGACAAACTAAGCCGCAGTGTGAAATGCCCTCTAGTGGCAGTTTAATTATTACATCACTTAGGACTGGAAATTGCCTTATGGCTCCAGCGTAGTGGTGTCCATTAAGGGGAGATGGGAGGGGCTGTGTTTTTGGAGAGTAGGCTGGTGGATTGAATGCTACTCAGCCATAGGCTCTGTGATTCTTTGCTCTGGCACGTATAGCCATCACCACAGGAATGCTCATCTCATGTAATGGCAGGTTCCCTTCTTTAGCGACTCTAGCGGTGGTAAAGGCAATACCTGCCAGCAGCCCTGGTTTGGCCACACATTGGAATCCATCTCAGCAATGTGCTGTCCATCCCTGCTGATGGGCCAGGACTGTGTGGCAGGCAACGGGTACAGGCAGATGGCTCCCAGCTCTCTAACTACCCCTGCCCCGCTGTAGTGAGCATAGCCCTGGTGGCCACTGCAGCGGGAGCCAGCTGCCTGCAGCAGAGAGGCAACCAGTAGGGAGCGACTGCTCCTCTTTTTAATCTCCCGCCCAGCTGCAGCCACAGGTAGGGTGACCAGATGTCCAGATTTTATAGGGACAGTCCCGATTTTTGGATCTTTTTCTTATATAGGCTCCTATTACCCCCTACCCCCGCCCTGATTTTTCACACTTGCTGTCTGGTCACCCTAGCCGCAGGACAAGCATTCCCCCCACGGTCATGCCAATGCGCCCCATTCGTGGCTGAGAAGGGAGCTCAATTTCCAGGGCCTACCCAGTCACTGGCCATTCTGTGAGACTGACAAGGAAGCCAATCAGTGCCCACTGTGCTGAAAGTGTTTGTGATGGGGCCAAGTGTCTCCCTGGGGACTTGACTGAGATCCACCAAACTCATTGTACATAGATGGACGGCAAATGGGAATGACCTTCAGTCACTGCTTCCTGGCCTGCATTCACCTCAGTAAGCCCATCCCCATGCCGGTTTCCCAAGCTAGCCAGAGCCTACTTCTCTCTCCTTCCTAATTCTTGGTCATACTTTACTACTTTCCTTTGCCAGCCAGCACCTCACCCTTCTCTATGACATTATAAGGCTAATAAACCTGCTTCAACCAGAGTAGCAGGTCCACGGAGAGGAGGTGATGGCCAGAGAGCTAGCAGCATCTTAATAACCCTGTGAGCAGCATCACATCTCAGTGAAACATCATCTCCTGCTTAGGGCCAACATCACGGGCAAGTCTGCAATGCTCACAGCTCTGGGTGGCCGTGCTGGTGATCACATGTCCATGCATGGGTATGTCTGCCCCAGGGGACTCCATGCCTGACTGCATTATTACTACTGGGATTACAGGAGCACCTAGAGACCCTCACCTGAGATCAGTGTCCCACTGGACCAGACACTATGCATATGCACATAGGAAGAGACAGGTCTTGCCCTGAAGAGTTTACACTCCAAACAGACACAGAGAAAAGGTGGGACGGGAAACTGAGGAACAGAGAGGGGAGGGAACTTGTCTAAGGTCACCCATCAGCTCAGTGGCAGAGCTGGGAATAGACCTCAGATCTCCAGAGTCCCGATCCAGTGCTCTGCCCCTGAACAGACGTGTGTATCTATGTGTGTTAGACCAGCCTGTCCATTGGCGCATGTGTGTTATAACAGCACATAGGGTTGTATGTTCACATGCTAGAGAAGTGTCCGTGTGGGGCAGGGACACTCTCATGCATACATGTATCCAAGGACCCTGGGCATGACCGTATTCTAGGGAGCAGTGTCTCTATGCAGAAGCATATCAAAGGCTCCATGCAGTGTGCTCATGTGCATGAGTACAGGATGCTTGGATATATTTGTAAGAGTCCTGGGCAATGTGTACAAGGGGTGGCCATATGGACTTAACCCCATGGGTGTGCATGGGTATAGGGGATCTGTCTGTATCCAATGAAACCTGTCTGAATGCCTCTCAGAGAAGGGGGCTTGCCTGATTTGCAAATCCTTCCAGTCAATGTTTTCCTATCAATACTGGAGGCTCCCTGCATTTCTTCTCAGATTTGGAGAGGTTTCAGGGTTTTTGTTCTCCACAGTTAGATGTACAGAAGCACCGGATCAGAGTGAAATCCTTAGAGCTGCTGTTATACCTAAAAGGCTTACCCTTCCATTCCATACACAAACAGAAAGCAGAGGGATGGATTACCATGGACCTGGCTGGGGAATCCTTGGACTGAACGGTCCCTGAGCCCAAATTCCTCTCACCCTTGGAGAGCGGGAAAGGCCTGGAGGGGACACTTTGACAGCCTGAATTCCCCCTGCGTCTGGAACAGAGTGGGGGGTCTCCTGATGGAGCCATGAAGGGAAGCCCGGGACTGACTGGGCATGGAGAACGAAATCCCATCCTTGATTAAAATAAGGAGGTCTCAAGTGGGGCAAAGCTGAGTGCCTTGGGGGAGGGGGTACAGACAATACCAAGCCTCAAAAAGACAAACAGCCCACACCCTCCTCCCAGCACTCTTCTTGCAACGAGCAGGAGGCGAAATCGGCATTTGATTCCCTCTGCTCCTTTTCCCCCCTTCAGCATTTTGGTGTCTCCGTTTTGCTGACAGGTTAAGTGGCCGACAGCCTTCCTGGCAGACCATTTCATTAAGGACTTGATTTAGTTTTTCCCCCTCTCTAATAAATCTGATTCTAATGAACAGGGACTAGTGGTGCTTTAAAGGAGATCGAGCGCAGCCACTCATCTGCCTGTGTGACAGACACACACACACACAGTGGAGAAGGGACACACGGCATCTCGCTGCAACATTCTAGCCATCACTGAGCACAGTGGGGACTGAACCCTGCTGCCACGTCTCCGCCAGCCCCAGCCTCTCCCCTGGGCTCTGCAGAGATGGAAATATTCCCAAAACAAAGCCAAACACAATAAAAGCCAAGAGAGTCTTGTCTACTTACGAGCTGCTTCGTGGTGCATGATACTCACTGTCTGCTCCCTCTGGCCGAAGCGGTTGGCGGGATATTTAACCTCTTCCCCTGTCCCTTCTCTCTTTGCCCAGCACAGATGGACCACAGTGTCTGTGTAGAAAGAGGAAGATCACCTCAGCCTTAGAAATTCAGCACCTGCTGTGACCAGAATCTTAAAGAAGCCAGCTGGCTCAGCCCCAGAAACACGGCAGAGAGCGAGCTGGTAAACACAGCAGCCTCTCACTCTTTCTCAAATCAGGAAGCCTACACCAGGAGCTAGTACATTATATCCACCAAGGAGCAGTGACCTGCAACTCACCAGCTTCTAGGTGGGGCCGGCAGCTAGACCCCAGGACTCACACTGTAGGCTTAAGGAGCAGGTGTCCCCTTCAACTGGTTTCTATTGCTTTGTTTCCCCAATGAGGGGTGGGTTTGGGCTTATTCTAACAAGGGCCAAGGGCATAAAAAGCCAGAGCTGATGGGGGACTGGAATGGCTCAGTCAGAGGCTTTCAGCTCTGGGCTGAAGGTTTGAATTCAGCCTGGGGGGCATGCACCGAAAGCCATGTCTGTTTGATGGCAACGTGAACTGAGTTGGCAGCTCTCAGCGCAGCTCCTCGTGGGCAGGGGGGCAGCAGCACAAAGGCCAACGAGCGAAAGGGTCGTGGAGACTGACCTGCCCTGGCACCCCCTATGGGGTCCCTCCAGGCCAAGGCAGGGAGAGACTTGCAGTGCTGCTGCCAGCACTGTACCCATCTTGAGGCACAATGCCCTGGAGCAGGCGCTGGCAGCAGCATTCCACTCAGGAGATCTTTATGCAGTGAGAGGTGAGGAAGGCCCTTCCTCTGTGGGGCTATGGGGTCAGACTGACCATGAAGACATGAGCAGAGGCTTATGGTGGGAGGCACTGGCCTGCTTAAAGCAACATCTCCCATCGCAAGAGTGGAAAAGGAGCGGCTGGAAGGGGGAGAGGCCACTGCTGCGGGGAAGGTCACACTGCATGACAGGCACTGCTGTAACTGTGAGGCGGCTCACACTGCTTGGACAGGGCATTGCCTAGCTGGTTTCCGTGGGGCACTGCCACGGGGAACCTCACACCTCTGGAGGCTCCTAGTCAGCTCTCTCAGGGCACTGCCACGGGGAAGCTCACACTGTGGGGGCCCCCCTACCTGGCTCTGTCATGACACTGCCATGGGGAAGCTCACACCGCACGGGGCCCCGTAGCTGGCTCTGTCAGGGCACTGCCATGGGGAAGCTCACACTGTGGGAGCCCCCTAGCAGGCTCTGTCAGGGCACTGCCATGGGGAAGCTCACACTGTGGGGGGGCCCCGTAGCCGGCTCTGTCAGGGCACTGCCATGGGGAAGCTCACACTGTGGGGGGGCCCCGTAGCCGGCTCTGTCAGGGCACTGCCATGGGGAAGCTTACACTGTGGGGGGGCCCCGTAGCCGGCTCTGTCAGGGCACTGCCATGGGGAAGCTTACACTGTGGGGGGGCCCCATAGCCGGCTCTGTCAGGGCACTGCCATGGGGAAGCTCACACTGTAGGGAGGCCCCGTAGCTGGCTCTGTCAGGGCATTGCCATGGGGAAGCTCACACTGTGGGATCCCCCTAGCTGGCTCTGTCAGGGCACTGCCATGGGGAAGCTCACACTGTGGGAGCCCCCCAGCGAGCTCTGTCAGGGCACTGCCATGGGGAAGCTCACACTGTGCGAGCCTCCTAGCCGGCCCTCTCAGAGCACTGCCATGGAGAAGCTCACACTGTGGGAGCCCCGTAGCTGGCTCTGTCAGGGCACTGCCATGGGGAAGCTCACACAGCAGGGGGCCCCTACCTGGCTCTGTCAGGGCACTGCCATGGGGAAGCTCACACTGTGGGAGCCCCGTTGCCAGCCTGTCAGGGCACTGCCACTGGGAAGCTCACATCGCGGGGGGCCCCATAGCCGGCTCTCTCAGAGCACTGCCATGGGGAAGCTCACACTGTGGGAGCCCCCTAGCCGGCTCTGTCAGGGCATGTCATAGCATTCTTTCTCAGATCTGAACCTTAGAGTTCAGAAAATGAGATACTAGCATGAAATTTCCTAAGCTTAATTACCAGCTTAGATCTGATTGCGCTGCCACCACCCAAAAATATAGTGTTTTGGGGCACTCTGACCTCCCCAACCTTCCCTGGGGACCTCAAGAACCCAGATCCCTTGGGTTCTTAAAACAAGGAGAAATAAACTATTCTCCCACCTTTCCCCCTCCCAGAACTTCCCTCCCTGGGCTATCCTGAGATACTGATCTAACCTCTTAAATCACCATACAGGGAAGCATCTCCCTTCCCTTTCACAAAGAGGCAAACAGATTCAAGGAAAATAGAGAGAGATTTTATCATTCCCTCCTCCCATCTCCCCCACCCCTCTTGGTGAGTTATCCCAATCCCCTGAGATAAAAACAAGGGAAACCAAAAAAAAAAAAAAAAAAAAAATCAGTCAGGTTCTCTAAAAAGAAATCTTTTAATAAAAGAAAGGAAAAAGTAAAGAATTATCTCTGTAACTTCAAGATGTAAATATTACAGGGTCTTATAGCTTACAGACACCAGAAAGAGACTTTCCCCCCAGTACCAATACAAATCAAAATATTCCCAGCAACTACACATATAAAAGTTAACCAGTCAGATCCACAAATGCAAATAGTGTAAAACAATTAAAAAGCCTAAACCGCCTGTTTTACTTACTATATGAAAAGAAACTTAGAGAGCTTGTAGTAATGTCTGGTCTCTCTCAGACCCTCCGAGAGAAGAACAAAGAACTCACACCCAAACTTCCCTCCACCTGAATTTAAAAGTATCTTGTCTTCTGATTGGTCTTCTGGTCAGGTGTCCAGTTTCCTGCTTGTAACCCTTTACAGGTATAAGAGACATTAACCCTTAACACTCTGTTTATGACAGGGCACTGCCATGGGGAAGCTCACACCGCAGGGGGCTCCTAGCTGGCTTCAGTGGGGCATTGCCACAGGGTAAATATTTGTAACCAGCTTGATGTTGTGCTCTACAACCAGCACCTCTCTCTCTGGCGGGGCGGAGGGAGAGAGATTTAGGGCAGGCTGTCAACTCCTCACACATTATCCCAGAGCCCAGATCTGATGGGGGAAGCGCCAGGAAGAACCACTGCAGGATGGGCGGGGCTGGGTACCTCAGACGGATCGAGGTTTGTCCAGCGTGTACAGATCATTGCTCCAAACCCCCAGGCTGCTGTCCTTGGCCACGTAAAATATTACTGACAAAAACCATCATCCCTGCTCATGAATATGTCAGCAGTGACCCTGCACTGCTGCTCTGCTACCACTAGACCAGTTTCACAGAGGTTATCATGGCAAAGAGCTGCTGCTCTGGGTCTGGGACAGCTGAAGGCAGTACAGACCAGCAGCAGACCCACATCCTGCTTGTAACCCTGGGGCCCACCGCATTGGGAAGGGAGCCGCTGCAGTGGCTGTAGTTTTGCTCTTGCACTAACCAGGGCAGCCCAGCATCTGAAGCTCAGTGCAGAGAACGGCTGGAGCAGCTGCAGCTCTGATCTCTGCACCAGCCAGATGACAGAAGCTGCAGTGCTCAGGGTCCAACAGCAGAGCTGTTATAAACAGATGGTTAAGGGTTAATGCCTCTTTTACCTGTAAAGGGTTAAGAAGCTCAGTAAACCTGGCTGACACCTGACCAGAGGACCAATAAGGGGATAAGATACTTTCAAATCTTGGTGGGGCGAAGTCTTTTGTTTGTGCTCTTTGTTTTGGGAGTTGTTTGCTCTTGGGACTAAGAGGGACCAGACATCAGTCCAGGCTCTCCAAATCTTTCTGAACCAGTCTCTAATGTTTCAAACTTGTAAGTAACAGCCAGGCAAGGCCTGTTAGTCTTATTTTTGTTTTCTCAACTTGTAAATGTTCCTTTTTGCTGAGAGGATTTTACCTCTCTTTGCTGTACCTTTGAACCTAAGGCTAGAGGGGGTTCCTCTGAGCTATATGAATCTGATTACCCTGTAAAGTATTTTCCATCCTGATTTTACAGAGATGATTTTTACCTTTCTTTCTTTAATTGAAAGCCTTTTTTTTCTTAATACCTGATTGATTTTTCCTTGTTTTTAGATCCAAGGGGATTGGATCTGGACTCACCAGGGATTGGTGGGGGGAAAGGAGGGGGGATGGTTAATTTCTCCTTGTTTTAAGATCCAAGGGGTTTGGATCTGTGTTCACTAGGGAATTGGTGAAGTCCCTCAAGGCTACCCAGGGAGGGGAAAGTTTTGGGGGGCAGGGAGTGATCCAGACACTGAAATTCTGGATGGTGGTGGCGATACCAGATCTAAGCTAGTAATTAAGCTTAGAAGTGTCCATGCAGGTCCCCACATCTGTACCCTAAAGTTCAGAGTGGGGAAGGAACCTTGACAAGGGCATGTAAAGTTTTGAGCCTGACGGCACTGTGGAATGCAGCCCTGGGCATGGCTGGGAAAGCAGGAAACATTGGCAGTTCCTGCCCAGTAACCACCAGATGGGCCCCAAACCTCTTCTGTTAGGAGGACAAAACCCCCATGAGTTAAAAATTAAATTACCATAGGGTTGTTTGTTTTTTTTTAAATAATAAACCTCTTTAAAATTAAATTTCAAAATATGGCAACCTCCGTTAAAGCCTAAACTTATTATAATAAAATCATTTAAATTAATTACAAAAAATACTATTAACTAATACATTCTTGCTGCTAAGTTTTAAAGTAAGCCAGACCACTGAACTGGGGGAAGTCACTGGTTATGCCCCTGGAATTAGAGTTTAAGTGCTAAACCAGCTTTCGAGAACAGTATCCTCTTCTGCGGGTGCAGAGAGAATATTTTCTTAATTTCTGTTTATTCAGCTAGTTCAGATGAATGACTCATAGGGTATGTCTACATCTACAATTTTGCAGCGCTGGTTGTTACAGCTGTATTAGTACAGCTGTATAGGGCCAGCGCTGGAGAGTGGCCACACTTACAGCAACCAGCGCTGCAAGTGGTGTTAGATGTGGCCACACTGCAGCGCTGTTGGGCGGCTTCAAGGGGGGTTCGGGGAACGCGAGAGCAAACCGGGGAAGGAGACCTGCTTGCTCGGGGATTCGGGGAACGCGAGAGCAAACCGCAGGGAAGGAGACCTGCTTGCACGGGGGTTCGGGGAACGCGAGAGCAAACCGGGGAAGGAGACCAGCTTCGCCGCGGTTTGCTCTCGCGTTCCCCGAACCCCCCTGCAAACCGCAGGGAAGGAGACCTGCTTGCTTGGGGGTTCGGGGAACGTGAGAGCAAACCGGGGAAGGAGACCAGCTTCGCCGCGGTTTGCTCTCGCGTTCCCCGAACACCCCTGCAAACCGCAGGGAAGGAGACCTGCTTGCTCGGGGATTCGGGGAACGCGAGAGCAAACCGCAGGGAAGGAGACCTGCTTGCACGGGGGTTCGGGGAACGCGAGAGCAAACCAGGGAAGGAGACCAGCTTCGCCGCGGTTTGCTCTCGGGTTCCCCGAACCCCCCTGCAAACTGCAGGGAAGGAGACCTGCTTGCTCGGGGATTCGGGGAACGCGAGAGCAAACCGCAGGGAAGGAGACCTGCTTGCTTGGGGGTTCGGGGAACGCGAGAGCAAACCAGGGAAGGAGACCAGCTTCGCCGCGGTTTGCTCTCGTGTTCCCCGAACCCCCCTGCAAACTGCAGGGAAGGAGACCTGCTTGCTCGGGGATTCGGGGAACGCGAGAGCAAACCGCAGGGAAGGAGACCTGCTTGCACGGGGGTTCGGGGAACGCGAGAGCAAACCGCAGGGAAGGAGACCTGCTTGCACGGGGGTTCGGGGAACGCGAGAGCAAACCGCAGGGAAGGAGACCTGCTTGCTTGGGGGTTCGGGGAACGTGAGAGCAAACCGGGGAAGGAGACCAGCTTCGCCGCGGTTTGCTCTCGTGTTCCCCGAACCCCCCTGCAAACTGCAGCGAAGGAGACCTGCTTGCTCGGGGATTCGGGGAACGCGAGAGCAAACCGCAGGGAAGGAGACCTGCTTGCACGGGGGTTCGGGGAACGCGAGAGCAAACCGCAGGGAAGGAGACCTGCTTGCTTGGGGGTTCGGGGAACGTGAGAGCAAACCGGGGAAGGAGACCAGCTTCGCCGCGGTTTGCTCTCGCGTTCCCCGAACACCCCTGCAAACCGCAGGGAAGGAGACCTGCTTGCTCGGGGATTCGGGGAACGCGAGAGCAAACCACAGGGAAGGAGACCTGCTTGCACGGGGGTTCGGGGAACGCGAGAGCAAACCGCAGGGAAGGAGACCTGCTTGCTCGGGGGTTCGGGGAACGCGAGAGCAAACCGGGGAAGGAGACCTGCTTGATTACCAGAGGCTTCCTCAGGTATGCTGGGATACCTGCTTATTCCACGGAGGTCAAGAAAAGCGCTGGTAAGTGTCTACACTTGATTACCAGCGCTGGATCACCAGCGCTGGATCCTCTACACCCGAGACAAAACGGGAGTACGGCCAGCGCTGCAAACAGGGAGTTGCAGCGCTGGTGATGCCCTGCAGATGTGTACACCTCCTAAGTTGCAGCGCTGTAACCCCCTCACCAGCGCTGCAACTTTGTGATGTAAACAAGCCCATAGACTCATAGACTCTAGGACTGAAAGGGACCTCGAGAGGTCATCGAGTCCAGTCCCCTGCCCTCATGGCAGGACCAAATACTGTCTAGACCATCCCTGATAGACATTTATCTAACCTACTCTTAAATATCTCCAGGGATGGAGATTCCACAACCTCCCTAGGCAATTTATTCCAGTGTTTAACTATCCTAACAGTTAGGAACTTTTTCCTAATGTCCAACCTAAATTTCCCTTGCTGCAGTTTAAACCCATTGCTTCTTGTTCTATCATTAGAGGCTAACGTGAACAAGTTTTCTCCCTCCTCCTGATGACACCCTTTTAGATACCTGAAAACTGCTATCATGTCCCCTCTCAGTCTTCTCTTTTCCAAACTAAATAAACCCAATTCTTTCAGCCTTCCTTCATAAGTCATGTTCTCAAGACCTTTAATCATTCTTGTTGCTCTTGTCTGGACCCGCTCCAATTTTTCCACCTCTTTTTTGAAATGCGGTGCCCAGAACTGGACACAATACTCCAGTTGAGGCCTAACCAGCACAGGGGAGAGCAGAAGAATGACTTCTCGTTTCCAGTTTACAAGATACCTGTTAATGCACCCCAGAATCACGTTTGCTTTTTTTGCAACAGTATCACACTGTTGACTCATATTTAGCTTGTGGTCCACTATGACCCCTAGATCTCTTTCTGCCATACTCCTTCCTAGACAGTCTCTTCCCATTCTGTATGTGTGAAACTGATTGTTCCTTCCTAAGTGGAGCACTTTGCATTTGTCTTTATTGAACTTCATCCGGTTTACCTCAGACCATTTCTCCAATTTGTCCAGACCATTTTGAATTTTGACCCTGTCCTCCAAAGCAGTTGCAATCTCTCCCAGTTTGGTATAGTCTGCAAACTTAATAAGCGTACTTTCTATGCCAACATCTAAGAACATCTAGTTCTTTCAAATCAACTCTGATTTGAAAAAGCAGGAAAGCTTGTTGTTATTTTTCAATCTACAAACAACTAGTTGTGAAAAGAAGAGATCTACTAGTTCTAAAATCCTGAAGGACAGGGTCATCAGAAACAATCTGTTCAATTAATTCACTACAGCTAATACTTCCTTTGTTTAATAAATCAGTTAGTTTTAAATGGAAAACAAAAACATGTTTTGATGAACTTTTTTTTCCCTCTTATGTATCCAGCAGTTAATATTTTTAATTGAATAAAACTACCTTAAGATGCTATTTTTGGTGTATTTTTAATTGACTTTGAATTTCCATCCAAACAGAGCTTGACACAAATCCCAAGTAAAAACTGAATCATCTAGTAAATGAGAAATGCATCATTCACCATTTTCTAACATAAAAAAATTCAAAAATTCAGAATCTAAATGAAGGCAAGCTATATAATTGCTTAAATAAGCATGTATAAATACAGTGTTTCCTCCTGGCTAGCAAAAAGCAGCACCATATTTAGGGTAAAGACTATTTTTAGTTGCAAACAACATGTTTTAATGGTCACCAGCTAATCAGAATCAACCATTCTTTAGGAAAATAATTAAGTAAACAATGTAAAACAGGATTAAAATAAATTATTTAAATGAAGGCTTCCTGCTTGCTGATTTAAATCATGGTTTAAACTTGTGATTTAAATTGCTTTGATTTAAAAATCAACCCATCCATACTTGGCAGAGCATTAAAGAATCTTACGATGAACACATCTGGTGTATATAAGCAAGCTCTGTAGCCAGCCCATAGCTGGTATAGGACCATGAGAGAGAGTAAGGTCAGATCCTCCTGCTATATACTGAATGCCAAGCAAGAAACAACCGCCTTGCCTCATGCCATCCCTGATTCTGAACATTACCAGATCCATCACACGGGCTCGAATGGAGAAGGGCTTGGCATTTCTGTGCCTGCTGCCATGGACAGTGCCTAGAATGAGCCTTGGCTATATTTTACACATCCTAAAAATGAACAAAGCTGATAGCGCAAGGCAGAATCCACATGTCCCTTCGCCAGCAGGGTGTCGCAAAAGGAAAAGTGCTCTGTAATTGCAAGACTCTTCCCCAGCGCCAGATCTGCGATAAAAATTCAGTCTTGTAGCGCCTTCCATCTCGGAGGATCCAAAAGTGCTTCCCAGCTAGCACAATACCGCCAGCTTCAGGCCACAAAATCCCCAAGCTCTTTACAGATGCTAATGAATTATGCTCCCCTCCCTCCCAGGCCAGGTGGGGAAAGTGATAATCCTCCTTCACTGAAACACAGATGAGTGACTTATGGAAGCTCACACAGTGGTTCAGCATTAAAGCCGCCAGGTCCTAGAGTCTCATCTCAGGAACACCAGTGTAAATCCACAACAGCTCCATTCCAGGCAACAGAATTACCCCGCTGTAAGTGAAATCGGCCTTCAGCCCCAGCAATCCTTGCGACAGGCACCTTAAGGATAGGAGGGCTACAGCCAGGCACACAACATGCTAACTGCACCTGACCCAGCAGTGAGGTGAGGAGGTAGCCAGGGACAAGGGACCAAATCACTCCTCTCGCAAGAAGCGTCAGGAATCATAACCACTGCTGCAGAGTGGATCGGGACGGAGGTCTCAGCACAGAGACATGCACACGGTAAATTGCCCCGCACTCAGTGTCCCTGCCTCGGCCAGCATAGAGCCAAGTTGACCTCGGGTGTGTGGAGATTTCAAAGCAGATGTGTTGGGCACGGCCATCCCTTAGAGCACTCCAGCTAGCCTCTACTGCCTTCCGCTCTCCACCTGCTCCCCATTCCCAAAGAGTTACCACTCCAACAGGAGGTCACAACCATGACAGTCGGCGGAGACCCAAGAAATACAGCTCCTTATCTGAGTGCATGAGACATACAGGGGCCTTTCATATCCTCCTCCATCACGTTCCTGAGCCCCCCATTCAAACGCTGAGTTGTATTTTCTGCTCAGTCAGAGGGCAGCCCGGCTGAGGACAGACACTTCCCAGTTATGGAAATAGAGATCAGTGAACCCCCTCTGAAAACCAGAGCCAACCCTGGCAACTTCCCTGCCTCGCCTGGGGTGGTGAACCACCCATAACAGTCAGTGTATGCTGGAGTGGAGTGGGGGTCTGGTCCTTTCATTCAAGGTGCTAGGAGAAGGGGGAGGAACTGTTGTTCCTGCTGGAATCATTTGCGGGAGGGAGATGTTAAGTAGCTTATTGAGATACACACCTGGCAAAACTATCCCCAAACCCCCCTGCTGTAACAACAGGGACAGAGGAAAAGTCACAGAAGCTGAATCACAAACAAGGCAACTTTAAGGGCAAGTCTTTCTGCATTCTGCAAAACTGCAAATTCCAAGCTTTAATTACACATCTGTTCTGCAGCCATCCGTGCAAACAGATGCACTGCTACCCTGTTAGAGCAGCCTAGCAGTCAACTATCTCTAGGCCAAGAGCAGCAGTAAAGGGGAACCCAACCCTCCACACCCCATCCACTGAACCAGATATGAACTTCAGAGATGATCTGAAATGTACCAGTTATTAAGCATGGGCAATTCTCCCCTCCTGCCCTTTAAAACATATGACGTTAAATGCAAAGAACTCCATGAATTGAATATTTAAAAAAAAAAATCACACAAAGGCAGGAAAGGAGTTAAATTAACATGGCCAAGCTGCTCATGTGGAGCACTCTCTACTCCCATTTCCTTGGATAAATGGGTAGCTCATTACAGGCTCAACCATGGCTTTACCCTGAGTCCAGACTTAGGAACAACTCAAGCGGGAATTTGACTCTTTTGCTGTTCCTGTTGCAGGACAAATACCATAAATATGTTCTACTAGAGCTGGGAATTTTCAGCAGGGCTTGACAAGGGCTCAGTCAAACACTTTGGTGTGGGATTTTTAGGCACTGTTTTAAAGGCACTTTCTCCACCACCTCCCAACTGCCACAAACTTCCTCTTTGACGTCGGGCAAGTGACGGAGGTGCCTACATCCCTTTGTGGATCTCTCTCTAACTGCCGTGTTAGGTGCCTACGTCCAAAATTCTGATCCTCGGAACCCCCTGTTCAGCTGCCACCTAACCTTCTAGGCACCCAAGTTTCTGTCAATAGTGTCTCCTAGGCATAAAAAAATCTGCCAGCAAGCACATGCACTGCCTTAGCACCTGTCTTGCCCGCTGTGCCCAGCCTAGTGGAAACTCCCCCACCACCCCACACACCAGGTTCTGCACAGGCACAGCCAGAGTTGTCGTTGCCCCGTCCCAATCTTTAGCTCGATGGGTAGAGCACTTACCGAGGCAGGAGATGGGGGTTCAACCCTACCCTTCTTCTGCCTGATTCAGACCAGGGATTTGAACCCTTGATCCCACCCCCTTAGGAGGTGCCCTAGCCACCAGGCTATGGGATATTTTAGGGAGGGGAGGGTCTCAATCTGCCCTAGTGAACCTGTCCCACTTTGCATAAGTTGCTGAATATTCATTGGCCCAAAGAGTGAGAATGACCCTCTAGTCCAGTGGTTAGGGTGTGGGAGGCCCTGTCATAAACAGATTGTTAAGGGTTAATGTCTCTTGTACCTGTAAAGGGTTACACGCAGGAAACTGGACACCTGACCAGAAGACCAATCAGAAGACAAGATACTTTTAAATTTGAGCGGAGAGAAGCTTTTGTGTGTGTTCTTTGTCTGTTGTGTGTTCTTCTCTCAGAGGGTCTGAAAGAGACCAGACATTACTACAGGCTCTCTAAGTTTCTTTTCAAATAGTAAGTAAAAACAGGCGGTTTAGGCTTTTTGATTGTTTTACTCTATTTGCAATTGTGGATCTGGCTGGTTAACTTTTATATGTGTAGTTGCTGGGAATATTTTGATTTGTATTGGTACTCGGGGGAAAGTTTCTTTCTGGTGTCTGTAAGCTATAGGACCCTGTAATATTTACATCTTGAAGTTACAGAGATAATTCTTTACTTTTTCCTTTCTTTTATTAGAAGATTTCTTTTTTTAGAGAACCTGATTGATTTTTTTTTCCTTGTTTCCCTTGTGTTATTCCAGGGGATTGGGATAACTCACCAGGATGGGTGGGGGGGAGACGGGAGGGGGAGAGACAGAATCTCTTTGTTTTCCTTGAATCTGTTTGCCTCTTTGTGGAAGGGAACGGAGATGCTTCTCTGTATGGTGATTTAAGAGGTTAGATCAGTATCTCTCAGGATAGCCCAGGGAGGGAAATTCTGGGAGGGGGAAAAGTGGGAGAATGGTGTATTTCTCCTTGTTTTAAGAACTCAAGGGATCTGGGTTCTTGGGGCCCCCAGGGAAGGTTGGGGAGGTCAGAGTGCCCAAAAATACTATATTTTTGGGTGGTGGCAGCGCTATCAGATCTAAGCTGGTAATTAAGCTTAGAGGATTCAGGTGCTAGTATCTCATTTTCTGAACTCTAAGGTTCAGATCTGAGAAGGAATGCTATGACAGGCCCCGTCCCAGTGATTTAGTCATTTGTACAGAATGGAACGACTTCAGCAGATGTCCAGGGACAGTGGCTAGGGCCGTCTCCTGACTTAACACCCCCCACCCCCCAGCATTTCCTGTTGGCTAGTGTAGGCAACGCCCCATTCCATATTTGGCTTCTGTGGATCCCAGTTAGAGACCTCTCCCCTGCCCCCACATACTGTGGGTCCCAGCTCGAGGCTGTGGATTCCATGAGGTTGTAGGGTACCAAAAGCTGGCCTCAAGGTTGCAGTGCCTAGGTCCCTTTTGTGAATCTCACACTTTGCCTTTCACTGCCTCAGTGATCTGCCTGTCAAACTGGAAATATGGCACTGCCCTACCTCGCACAGGCCCACACCCTCAGGTACACAAGTGCCTAATGCGCTTGGGAGTTAGGGCCCTACATACCTTTGAGATCCGGGCTTCAGATACTAGTTATGGGGGGCTGAATCAGTACCTTCGAAAGACAACACGCTGGATAAAAGAGAAACAATATGTAAGAGGATTATCAAAGATAAGAAGCAATACAATTTTGCACCACTTTGCATCCACTTTCCTTGCTTATTTGCTTGACATTTTAGCTACATAGTGTGTGCTCTGTGTTTAATTTATTCCATAAAGCGTACTGGCCTTGCACTGTCGTTCAGTTAAGGCTGCTGCTGAACCTCTCAGCTTTGGCATTTCCTGACTTCTGTGATCTTTAACCTGTGCAACCTTCGTGTTGCATCAACGTGGCTTTTTGGCTTTATGTGAAATAAACACCGCATGCCACATCCTCAGCTAACCAGGGTTAGCACCGTTGACTTCAGAGCTGTGCTGACCCGACATTAGGTTGGCCTTACCTTGTTACTGCAGTTAAGGGGAACTTTAGCCTAAATATCTCTACCCTTGATTCATGTTACTGTTCAGCAAATACATACAAGAAATCAGTTACTTTGCTATCTGCTCCAATCAGCTACAAACGAAGGGCTAATGAGATCATTTGCTTTTAGCCCTGTCACCTCTGCGTAAGGGCTGGTGAGTATCTGGGTGGAAATGTATCTCAGAATCACAGTTCTCCGCACCTCCTTTGCTCCTGGATGGTTGTAAGCTGCTAACTGCACTGACCAGTAACAGCTCATTACTCCGCTATTCTTCGTTCGCTCAGCTACACAGGCTGGTGCATTGGGGTGGAGTAAAGGCCCTTCCAGAGCCCTCCCCAGTCCCCACCCACTTGCATGGAGGATGGGTGGAAATTCTGGCCAAGCAGCCCCTGCTTTTTTCACCATGCTGCACTGGTGATCCAGGAAGGTCAGGCAGGGATGCGGGTGAATCTAACTCCGTCTTGAACTCCTAGGGCAGTTGCATAGGGCCAGACCATGATCAGCCCCCAAAACCATCCCATTGATTTCCATGGGGTCATTAAGCTAATGTGGATGGTCTCAGGAAGGAAGCCCTTGTCACAGACAGGTCTGTTTCTAGGGAGGGGTTGGACAGTCCCAAAGGCATTATTATTATTATCATATTATTGCCTTTGGGGAGGGTGCTGGGCAAAGCAATGGACAATCATACCCGGAAACGTGAGTCGCATGGATCTGAGACACCATTTGACAGCTCCAGACTCTTGGTCAGAAAAGTAGTTAGACTCCCATTTTGTATTTATCATGGTTTGGGAAGGAACAGCCGACGAGCTGCTAGCAAGAGATCCCATTCCAGAGTTGCTGTACCTCTGGTGATATCTAAAGGGAGGCAGATTACTGACTATGGTTGTTGGGTGCTGGATGAAAGGAGTCACATGGAGCTGGTGTGGGATGACAACGGACTGGGCGCCTGAGTAAGCGCTCGCTACTGGATATACAAAGGCTGAGGCTGCTGGGAGAACAGGATTTTCCTATAAAGCCCAGAGACATCCCATCCTGGAGCTGGGCGTGGTTTGACCGAGCAGCATGAAGGACAGCTGGGGTAGGGAGTGTTAGGCAGACTCTGTTTCTGAGCAGAAGGACCCTCCTATCTTTCTTGCCACACTAAAGCCAGGACCTCCATAGTAGCCTCACTCACACATACTGCCGCTCTGGCCATACTTTGAGCCATGCTGGTCTGAGGCACATGTGAGCTCAGCCAGGGCTCTCATTATGCTTGAGCCAGCCTGGCTTGGGATGAGGGGTGAGCCTGCCAGAAGAACTGGGCAAGATAAACCTACGGCGACGAGGGCTCAGAAAAAAGGAAAAGCACAAAACACTTGGTCACCGTGAGGGGACTCACAGGATCCCGGCTAACAGTGCCCCAAGGACAGCAGGCTGCAATTGAGGGGCACACAGAGTCTGAGGACATGAGGGAGCTAGGCCTGGTCTCACCAGGCTTCAGGAATCAATGCTGCACAGAGTAGGGGAGGGAGCAGGGTTTAATCTCCCTAGGACTGCCACCATATCGCCTAGCTTCGGGCCAGCTGCTCCCTCACTCAGGCTGAATCTCCCAGGCTGGTTCAGTTACTGCAGTACCTCAGACCTCCAGCTAACACACTAAAAGAAGAGCCCGCTCTTTCCAGGGTATCCAAGTCTAAGACACAGGAGTGAAGTGGGAAGCCTTTGATGAGACTGGGGGAGGGAGGTGTCAGCTTCTGTGTAGTTCCAAGGGCAAGAGCACATGGGACGAGTCTATGGCTCAGGTTTTCTCTGCACAGAGGCTGCTTTATGTTATGCCCTCTCCATGGCCCTAAATTGGGTGCCTACGGGGAATTCTCTGGTGCACAATGCCAGTATCACCACTCCCTTCCCAGTGTGTGACGTAGGAGGGCGGTTGGGATTTCCATGCAGCCTGGCTGTTACAACAATCCATTGGGGCCATGACAGCAGCTTCCTTTAGGCTACTTTATGTGATGCCAGGGGCCAACTGGCACGCTGCTGGATAAAGAGCATATCTGCCAAGTTTTGTGCTGCTCCACATGTGACATTCTATGCAAATCAATGCATGATCTTATTTGCACATAATTTTCACCAGGCCATAAACACAATCTATCCTGAGCAGTGGCGGAAGTAGTACATGGAGCCATACAAAACTAGGCAGTTGTGGCTTGGATAGTTGAGCGCTTGAAGGTGAAGCTAGGGACGGGGGGAGTCTGAGTTGGAAACTGGGGAGAGGTGGGTGGGAAGGTGCTGGGGGCTCATGAGGT
Source organism: Gopherus evgoodei (assembly GCF_007399415.2). Lineage (NCBI taxonomy): Eukaryota > Metazoa > Chordata > Testudines > Testudinidae > Gopherus > Gopherus evgoodei. The sequence goes on along the minus strand of NC_044330.1, from coordinate 69,136,559 downwards.
GTACTAAAGCTGCTGAGAGGCAGGGAGCTCCTATGGTAGATAGAACTGGGGGTCCTGATGGGCAGCAGGCTCCTGGTTCTCTCAGATGTAACTAAAAATAGACCTAAATACCTGTGAAACGCATGCCACTGATTGTGTAATGCTAGCTGCCTCACCTGCTTTCTGCCCACTAATCCATCCCCCCACCATTTGCCCGAACGTTCCACCCCATGAGCAGCTTCCAAACCTCCTGTGGGAGAAAGTTTTCCTCCTTTCAGAACTGGCGATATTCAGTCCAGCACTAGGTATTCAGACCTTAATTACCTGAAGGACCCAGGAGCGGTCAATGAAGTTTATTTAAGGTCCTGAAAAATTTCCACCTCAACTGCCTGGACCTTAGTGAATCTAGCTCAGAAAGAAGAAGGGTTGGGCTGAACTTGTGACTCTCAGCTGGGATTCCAACTCTTCCGAGCCTGATACATAGGGGACTAACCTGTCCCCTCTCCCTATCTGGTGTCTACAACTGTGTGGGGATGATCTAGGAGGGCAGAGACACATGATCTTCACTTTTCAGCACGGTCAGAAACAGCAGGAATGGTTCTGCAGCAGGGGAAAGTTTATTAAAGACTAACTCTGGCAATGGAATAAACTGCCAGTGGAGGCTGAGGGATGCCCTTTATTGGCTATACCCAGGCTAGAATAACCTTACATGAAATGAGGCAGCGTGGCACAGGAATGGTGCAAAACACCATCATTGACAATAGCGACACATTGGTCTGGGATTAGCAGGAAGGGTCATCAAGGACACTTATCAGGATCACATCTTCCTACTGCTAATGAGAGAGCCCACTGCTACGTTAGGACAGAAGAAAAAGCCCAACCCCAGAGGGCTAGAAACCCTCCTACTTCAGAACACAAACGAACCTCTAATTAGTAGGAGGTAGGATGCAACCTCCCCCATGAGCAGCTTATTTCGTAAGGCCTAGATTCAGAAAAGCATGTGCTTATCCCATTGAAGTAAATGGTACTTAAGCACAGGTTTGAGTGCTTTGCTGAATCAGGGCCCTAGTCACTCACATGGCATTTCTTGTACCCTCCTTTGAAGTAGCTGGTATCGCTGCTGTCAGAGATGGGATATTAGCGGTCAGATGGCATAGCAATGCCTATCACTGAATTGGTCCTGCCATGATGCCGGGGAATGGACGCAGAGCCACGCTAGGTGGCTGGAGGATCTCTTTCAGACTCAGCAGTTCTGATTTCGATTGGCTTTCCTTTTAAGAGACAAATTATTAATCCATTATTGTTGCCTGACTTCTGTTCAGCTCATCGCGGGGAATGGGAAGATTCTTGGTCCTCAACAGGGCCGGTGCAAGGAAGTTTCGCGCCCTAGGCGAAACTTCCATCTTGCGCCCCCCCAGCCCTGCAGCAGCTCCCCATCCTGAAGTGTGCCCCCTGCCCCCGCGGCAGCTCCCCACCCCCTGGCCCGAGGAACCCTGCGGTACCTCCCCACCCCAGCTCACCTCTGCTCCGCGTCCTCCCCGAGCACGCTGTCCTGCTCTAATTCTCCTCCCAGGCTTGCGGCGCCAAGCCTGGGAGGCGGGAGAAGTGAAGTAGCAACTGCGCAGTGGAACCCCTGGGCTGCCGGTTGGCACGCTGACCCAGGCATGGGTGGCAAGTTTGTAGAAATTTTGGTGGTGCCCAGAACCTGCCCCCCAAACTCCGCCCCCACTCGCCTAAGGCTCTGGGAGGGATTTGGGGGGAGAGCTCTGGGGTGCAGGTCCTGAGCTGGGGATTAGGGTGCAGGAGGAGTGCAGGCTTTGGGATGGAGTTTGGGTGCTGGGTGCAGGCTCCGGGCTGGGGCAGGAGGTGGGTGTGCAGGAGGAGGTGAGGGGTGCAGGCTTTGGGATGGATGGAGTTTGGGTGCAGGCTGGGGGTGCGGGTGTAGGAAAGGGTGAGGGGTGCAGGCTCTGGGAGGGAGTTTGGGGGTGGGAAGGAGTGTGTGGGAAAGGGGAGGGAGTGCATGCTCTGGGAGGGAGTTTGGGGATAGGAGGGAGGGCAGGGGGATGAGGGTTGGGGCTGAGGATGAGGCGTTCATGCTGCAGGGGGGGCTGATGGCTGGGGGAGCATTAGGGTGCAGGAGGATGAGGGCTGGGGCTGAGGATGAGGGGTTCATGATGCGGGGGGGCTGAGGGCTGGGGAAGAGGATTAGCGTGCAGGGGGGTGAGGATTGGGGTTGAGGATGAGGGGTTCATGGTGCGGGGGGGCTGAGGGCTTGGGAAGAGCATTAGGGTGCAGGAGGATGAGGGTTGGGACTGAGGATGAGGAGTTCATGATGCGGGGGGGGGCTCAGGGCTGAGGCAGAGGATTAGGGTGTGGGGGGCTGAGGGGTTTGGGGTGTTGGAGAGACTCAGGGTGAGGGCGGAAGCACAGGGTAAGGGCAGCCTGCCCTGCCAGTAGGAGATGGGGGGCACTAGGACCCTAGGACAGCAGACAGCAGTTCTGCAGGGAGCCGCTCTACTCCAGCAACAGAAGCAGGCAGGGGAGAGGTGCTTCGCTGCTTTCTGTGAGGCACGGACGCGGCGGGGCGTGTAGGGGGGAGACCCACGGGGGTCGGGGCCGGGGGAGAGACCGAGCTCCAAATATTGCTGGAGCAGGGCCCCCAGCCCTGAATATTGCTGGTGCTCGAGCACCGCAAGCAGACATAACCTGCCCCCTATAAATTCTGGGCTGCTGGCTGCCGCGGCGGCGCCCTGACCCAGGGGACACCCTGGGCTGCCGGCTGCGGATGCTGCCGGCAGCTCCGAGTCCCTCTCGATCCCAGCAGCAGCGGCTGCTCAACCACTTAAAAAAAATTGGGGGGCGCTGCTTTTTGGCACCCCCAAATCTTGGCGCCCTAGGCAACCGCCCAGTCCGCCTAAATGGTTGCACCGGCCCTGGTCCTCAAGGATGTTACTGTACAGACTTTTTCAGACAGGAAAAATACTGAGCTTCTTTTCCGCCATCCTCCAGCCTCCTCCTCCCTCCCCTCCCCTCCCCTGCTCAGAAAAATTATGGGGAGGGAGTCAACTGGGAAATGAACACCAAGGGGGATGCTTAACTACCTGATCAGTTCAGACTGATTTGCAGAGCAGGAATTTATTACTGCATATAAACTTCAGAGAGTAGTTAAATAAGGGGAGTGAGAGTTATAGATTGTTTATATTCTATTATTGTGAGGGTGCAATCTGTCTGAATTCCTTCACAAATGGCAGGCTGGTCCCTCTTGCCTGATGCGCCAAAGCCTTTTATAACAGCCTTAAAATTCAATACAACTTTCTCTCTGGGTTTTTCCAAATCTTGGCTGTTTTACTTCAGATTTATGAGTACACATTTGCTAGGCTGATGGTCTTTTATAGGTTTTTAACTCATAAAGGATCAAAGTGGTCATCTAATCTGACACCTTGCACAACACAGGCCACGGAAATTCCTCCCGTGATTGCTACCTCTAGACGTGGTGGCTGAGCTACACAGATACTTTAGACATATCTAGACTGAATTAACTATTCCAAATAATGGAGAATTTTCCCACCTCCCTTGGGAATATGGCCCAGTGGCTAATTAATTATCCCTCATTGTTAAAACCTGGTATCTTATTTCCAGTTTGAACTTTGGTGACTCCACCTTCCAGCCATTGGATCTTGTTCTGTCTTTGGCTGCTACATTAAAGAGCCCTCTAGTATCAATGCCTTCTCCCAGTGTAGGTTCTTACAGATCCCCATTCAATCTCCTCTACTGGGGAGGGCAGTAGGCTCAGGAAGTAGCCTAGCCCCTACAGTCGATTCCTTCTTGGGACGATGGGAGGGGCTGCCAGACTCTGCCTCGGGCATGGACCCTTCCTCTTGGTCCCTGCCTATCCTCCAGCTCACTGGCAGGTCCAGCCTGGATGCAGAAAGGGCCATTGACGTCAATGGGCTTTGCGTTGGGCCCAAAACAAACAGCGCATACATACAGCGGTACCCCATGGTGGTGAGCTTGTCCCCGTTCTTCCCCAAGGGGATTGTGTCACCACCTACTGGCAGCGAATATTTGCCAGAGGGATTTTGTCAGCATCATGGAGGAAGTTGTGTGGAGCAGGGGTACAATGGTAGGGGAGAGGAGTACACATGGATATATGGAATACTCCCTAGCACCTGCCTAGCTACAGCAGTAATGAGCACCAGCTACACAGATCAACACACCTATGGCCTGATTTGCAGAGATGCCAAACCCCTGCAAGGCCTCTTTAAGTCTGTGGGAGCTGCAGGTGCTCTGCCCCTCACAAAAATCAGACCACAAAGTTTTATTCTTGGTGCCTCATGCCCACTCACTTGCTGGTATAACTGCTGGCCTGAGACACAGAGCAAAAGGTGTTTAATTTTATCATGCACCTGGAGTAGAAGGTCTATTTTGCAAAAGACAAACTGTCCTTCTGAAACCTTTCAGGCTTAGCCACTATCCAGAGATGGTCATCATCAGCTGGGACATAGCTACAATGAACCCTGCTGTTCTGGATGGGATCCTTGCCTTGACAGGACTGATGGGAGGTGATAAAAACAACATTAGATCCCGTGTTTCAATCCTGCGGTTTATGGCACCTAATTTGAGTCTTCGAGACTCAGTAAAGTTCTTGAGCTGACTTCAGATAAAGCTGTTTTTTAAAGAATATGGTGTCTTCTGCCTGGCAATGCCAGTGTTTCAAGCAAGTTCCTTAAAATCTCCTTTTAATCTGAATGCTTCCTGTGCTGTTCCTTAGTCTAATGGGGCTATGACAGGTTGAACCCCCTTCCTGGGGTGCCATCTGATGTGCTGGGGTCTCACTGAGCCTGCCTTTTCCACCACCCTGGGTTTCCTCAACCTGTTCTTGCTGTGCTAGGCTCTCAAGCCTTCTCCAGCACACACACAGGTAAGGCCACACCCAGCTGCAGACACTGACGGAAATCAGCTGTGTGAGGGCACTTAGCAAGGGGAATGGGCAGCACTCACATGCACACCTCCTTTGGGGGTACAAAGCCAAAATAATATTGTCCTGTGCTATATAGAGAACTCTACAACACAAGCTCATAAAAATCACCCCCTCCCTCAATGTGGAGGGAGATATGCACAGCTTTGTCCCTCCACCCCCACATACAAATGGCACAAACTGGGTTTTGGAATAAACCAGAAATAACTTTATTAACTACAAAAGGTCAATTTAAAGTGATTATAAGGGATAGCAAACAGAACAAAGCAGATTACTGAACAAATAAAACAAAACATGCAACCTAAGCTTCATTAACTCAGGAAACAGGTTACAAAATGCAATTTCTCACCCTAAATGTTGTTTTAGGCAGGTGGCAGAGTTTCTGCAGCTTAGCATTCCAGTTATTTTTCTTAACAGACTAGAGCCCTGTCTCAGCCTGGACCCCTGTCTCAGCCTTTCCCCAGCTTAGTTCCTTTCTCTCTTCAGTGCTTTCAGCCCTCTTCCTTCTTGGGCAGGGAGACAATGGAGAAGAGTCCTGACTGACTTACTTCCCAGCCTTAAATAGAATTTACATAAGGCGGGACTCTTTTGTTTCACAGCCTGACCCCCACTCCCTTTGAATGGAAAAACACTGAAAGCCCAAGATGGGTGTCTAGTACCAGGTGATCAGATCACCTGACCCTGTAGTGTCAAGACAGCAACACTGGGAGCTTCTCAGGAAGGCAGGAGGTTAGTATCTTCCAAGTCTTATTGTTTTTCCTAATAGCCCATCGAGGCTGATTTAGGCATTACCCCAAGTACACACACAATTGTAATTGTTACATAGTCAATATTCCTAATCTCAGATACAGAAATGATACACACATACAAATTGGATAAACACATTCAGTAGATCATAACCTTTCCAATGATACCTCACATGACCCACCTTGCATAAAACATATATTAGTTATGCCATATTCATATCATGACAATATTTCTATGAAGAATGTGGGGTTCAGTGTCACATGGGCAAAATAGGATAATTGTTTATTAAATGTACTATGATAGTGCTGGGGATCCCAGTTAAGATCAGAGTGTAACATGCTAGGTGCTGTACAATCAAAGAACAAGAGACAACCCCTGCTCCGAGTGAACTAGGCAAGACAAAGAAATAGACAGGAAATACATACTAGGCAAGGAGTGATAGGTAAGGATATGTTTTAGTCACAGGTATTTTTAGTAAAAGTCATGGACCGGTCATGTGTAGTAAACAAAAATTCACGGTCCGTGACCTGTCTATGACTTTTACTATATACCCCCAACTAAAACTTGAGCTGGGGGGTCATGAGTGCTTGCGGTGGTGGCCTGGGAGTGCTGCAGGTGCTGGGGAAGGTGGCCCGGGACACTGCTGGTGCTGGTGGGGGGGGACAGGCCAGGACCCCCGCTGGTTCTGGGGAGGAGCAGGCAGCGGTGTGTGGCCCCTGTTGACGTTGGGGAGGGGTAGGGTTGGCGGGGCAGGCAGGGGCTTCCTACCCAGCTTCAAGTGTCCCTGCACCTCTTAGGCGACAGAGGGGTCAGGGGGCCCTGTGCGCTGCTCCTACCACAAGTCCCAGCTGCGCAGCTCCCATTGGCCAGAAACTGCAGCAATGGGAGCTGCAGGGGCGGGGCCTGCAGGCACAGCTTGGGCAACCCGAGCCAGCACCAGATGCTGCAAAAGTCACAGAAGTCATGAAAAGTCATGAAATCCATGACTTTCATGACCTCCCTGACAGACTCGCAGCCTTAGAGATAGGCAACACCTCATAAGATAATTATATGCCCCCTGCAGGAGTGCCCAGTAATGAAGCTTTCATTGCTCATGTGGTATATCTATTCAATGCACAGTGGGGGATCCAGCAGAAAAGTCTGACCAGCCTGAGTGCAGCATGGTTGTATGACAAGAGGCAAGGCCATAGGATCAGCCCAAAAGAACACCAATAATAAAACCTTTATGACACCCAGTAGTTTATTCTGGATGTGGAATGTATTTAACAGGAATGCTATATGAGAGATTTTTCACATCAGTGTATTGGTGGTATTATTCATACCCCTCCATCTGTGAAGCCAAGCTCCCTTCACTCCAGGAGTGTGGCTGCATACACCTTAGAGAGAGAAAAGTTATAACAAATATGTTTTAAAACCTCTTTGAAATGGCATAAAATAGATCTCCACACATCAGGACAAATCATCAGCTGATGTAAATGCACATAGCTCTGTCTCTTTTAATCAATACAAGCTGGGGAACCGTCCCAGCATCTCACAATGTTACGGTCTGCTATTGTGGGACCTATCAAGGGTAGAGGCAAGCAAATCTTTGAGACACGTACCTAGTGCAGGACTGAATATCGCCAGTCTGAAAAGGAGCTGTTGAGGTGAGCATTTCCGGAAAGGAGGAAAATTTCCTCCCACAAGAAGGTGCTCATGGATTTGGAACATTCAGGAAAATGGTGGGGAGATGGATTAGTGGGCAAAAAGCAGTTGAGGCAGCTAGCATGACACAATTAGTGGCATGCATTTCACAGGTATATAGGTCTATCTTTAGTTACACCCATCCACCCACGTTTTATACACACACAATTATAAATTTAGTGCTGTACTGACAACCCTGAAGACAGCAGCTCTCTATTTATACACAGAACAAGGTGCGTGTGTGTGTCTAGCTGTATGCATCCATATGTATTATACACACACAAATGTAGTACTGGTGAAAGGTGTGGGATTGACAATCCTAGAGGCAGAATCCAGCCCAGGAATCCGCAATGGAAGCTTCCCCTCCTCTGGTAAGCTGCCAAGTGAAACATATCCCACTGGGAACTGAACAGAGCCCATGGATAGAGCTGAGCAAGTAAATGAGTTTTTAGCTTAGTGGCTGAACTGGTGGAAAACAGTCAGTTCACTTTGAACCAAAACTGAATTTTTTTGCTTTTCTCGCCAGAACAAAAAATGGAGGGGGGGGGAAGTGTTTGGGTCAAAACAAAACATTTCAAATATTAATTCCAATCAACATTTTTGAAACAAAGTGTTGAATCAAAATGACATTTGACATTTTTTGTTTCAAAAATAACATATTTTCCAAACCGCACATTCTGATTTTTTCAAAACAAAACGTATACATTTCTGAATGTATTATTTGGGCCAAAATTATTTACAGAATTTGTTTGTGAATAGTTTTGGGTCTCTGACAAATGCATTTTTTGACAAATTTACTATTTGCTGAAAATTCTTCTCCCAGATCTACCCAAGAATTCATTTCACACCGGACACCAAACAGCTATCAGCTGCAATGATTTCTGGTCTCTGCTGACTCCGGCTGGAGTCAAACGTGCCACAGAACACCCCATTACCAGTCCCCTGGGTGAGTGATCCAGTCCCCAGTTGCTCTCTATTCACTACCTGGACTAACTCTACCTCCTCACAAAGCATGCATTGCTTTCATTGGTTTGCTCATATCCTGATGAAGAGCAAAACGCCAGAATGTTGTTAGCGTGTTAGAAATGCTCGCCTCAACAGCACCGCCGTGCTGGGACCATCCTATGTGCAGGTCTAGATCTGCCGACAGCACCACCATGCCCCTGGCCTGCATCTCTTTCCCACAGAATGCTGCCCCATTTGATAAAGAACCCACATGGGATTTTCAAACAAGGAACTGCAAATTGGCATCCTACTGGATGTATTAATAAGGCCTGCAGTAATTTACGCATCAAGTCTCATAGCAACAGATCTTAGCATTCCTGTTGCATAAAAATGTGATGATATTCTGAGTTCCTGCAGACACTGTAGTAATTAGCTTGATCAGCCTATGCAAATCAGTATCTATTTGAATCCATCATTATTTAATCTGATATGCACTGTATTTGCCTCATGAAGTTTTCAAACAGATCAGTCTTCTAGGTTTCAGGTGTTAAAGACAACTGAAAAGTGGAATGGCTTCATTTAATATGCAAATTATGTACCTTTGCATAAATCAGCATGAGACTCTGACAGCTAATGGGCAATTTATACAGTTCATTTCTCATATGCCAGTTGGTTTGGTTTCAGGGGAAAAAAGGAGTCCAGATCTGGAAAATGTCTCCTTTGGCAAAATGGCCTGGATTATGTAATCAGATAATTCCTATCATTTAGTGGTACTTATATATCTGAATTCATACCACTTGCTTTTAGTGTCATTGAGTTCAAAGGGACAGCCCCTGTCAGCCTATTTTGCATATGAAAATCAGTCTCATATGAGGCTATTAGTTTTGTAAAGTCCAAGTTGTAAAGGAAATGCCAATTTTCATACATTCCTGGCCAAAATTTTATTTAATAGTTTGTTAATTTGCCCCAGTGCTACTAGTTATGCTACTAATTATCCTTTGGACCCCCTATGAAACAGCACAATCACCTTTCACGGTGATCAAACATGGAGTTCTCAGGAAACAAGTTGGGATTTAACACCAAATCCTCTTACTCCCCCTGGGAGCCTGCTTTGTCTGTGTTGTAGATAAGGAGTGCTTGGGGGCAGAGATTTTGTCCTGACATCTGTTGTCTTGTAGAAGGCTCAGCACATTATCAGAGTTTAATAAAGTACAGTAACCAGCATTGACAATAGGATGTTTCTGCAGGCACTGAACAGGGATCACCTGCATTTCAGTTCCTGTTACCACCAAAGGGCACCACCACTAGAACAAATAGAAATATCTGCATTTCTGTCCCTCAGAGGATATGACGTGGAGGCCCACTGTTGGTTCACTACTCAACAGGCCTGACACACTCACTACACCTAACGCACTGTTTTCATGATATAGACCCAAAGGGTGGCAGGTGAGATATCACTGCAAAACTCATGACTCACTGATCACTAATGTTCTTGCATGGTGTATGCACGGGGTGTATACAAAGAGGTATGGATATGTGCAAGAATGAAATTCTTAAAATGTGTTTGGCAAGCAATGCATAAGCTCAGTCTGCCCTAATCAAAGGAATGAATATTTGCTTGTCTGACCAGCCAGATCATCTGGCAGAGACAATGAGACAATTTACATAAAAGGCAAACAAAGCCATCAACCTAGCGAGTGGGGGAGATAGCCTCTTAGCTATAACCTCAAACAATAAGCAATTGAATCATTGACCGTATACAGCGTCACTGTATTATAATAGGGTATTGAGTAAGGTCTTTTACGAAAGGTGATTAATATAATTGTGAAATAGCTGTGTTAACCCTGTGGGGAATTATGGATACTCCAAGATATTATGCTTTGAAGTCAGTGACCAAAGACAGGGAGAAACAGGCTCTCCCCCAGCCAGGAGGGAAGGCAGCTATTCATCTGTCTCCTGTGTAAATTAAGCTTTATGGAATCAAAACCATGGAAGCATTTACAAAAAAAGCAGCAGCGGGATGGGAAGTCAACAGGAAGGGAAAAACAGCAGGAAGCCTTCTTGCTTCTTCTAACATGGTCAATGAGCTTTGGGAAGACAGCCTGGTGTCTACACCCCAGCAGGGGAGAGCAGCTTAGTCTGGGCGTGATTTTCAAATACATATCAGAAGTTTACTGGGCTATGAAAAGAAAGGGCAGAGAACCCCATAGTCATCCATCACTTGGGGGCAGAGGAGATGAGTGGGGAGGCATGTCCCCCTCTCTCCTCCCCAGATTTGCTGCTTGACTTGTACTGAGCGTGCTGAAGATGGCTGCCTTCATTCTGCCCCACTCACACACGCTATCGGGGGACATGGTCGTCTCTGCTTGGGGGGCTTCAGCGGCCAGAGCTCTTGAAATTAGAGACTGTTGGGTCCTTCAGCCAAAGGGGTTGAAGTCTCTGGGAACTGGGTATAGGTGAGAAACCCGCTGAGGCAAGGATTGGAACATGCTGAAAATGTTAGTCTGAGAAGCATATTTTCACTTGTGTGTGAGGCCCCCGGTCTATCTTTACTCCTTGTACTTGGTATCATTTAACCCTCAGACTTCTTGTTTAATAAACTTGTTTTGCTATAAACCAGGTCAGTGCTGTGATCGAAATAAGAGTTTGTCAAACCCCAGTTAAATAAATAAGCTGCTGTTAGTGTATCTTTACAGGAGCAGCAAACCTAACTTCCAGGAAGGGACTGTTTGTTACCTGCTAGGCAAGGTTTGGAGGAAAGAGTTGGCTGGCAAAGCAGACAAGCGGGTGGGTCAGGGAGTTGTCATAGAGCTTAGCTGTAGCAAAATTGAGTTGCTGGGGCTGAGAGGATAACAGAGTAACTCCTGATTCTGGGAACCCTAGCGGACTGTCACATTGGCAGATGATTTGGGGGAAATTCAGGACTGGGGGGACATTGGGATCACCCTGCAAGAGTAACGGGCAGTGGAAGCCAGAATGAGACCTGTACGCTTCTAAGGCTGGCTGATGGCGGCAGGGCTGTCAGCCAGAGTAGCATAGCATTTAAAGCAAGGCAGGTGGTGACAACCCTTTATGGCTCTGGTTTGAACCCCACAGCATCAATGCTCAGCAGTTAGGGCCTGATCCAAAGCCCATTGAAAATAGTGGCAAGACAGCCACTGAAATCAGTGGCTTTTGGGGCAAGCCCCAAAGGTGGCAGTACTCTGAAGCTGCAAAGTGCTATGGCTTCACATCTGTACACATAGGCCAACTGAAAACATCTGTATTTCCCCTCTCCTCCCTCCCCCCAGGGGCTCCAAGCACCACAGCTCTGAGCGGAGTGCAGAAGAAGTCTACATTCGCCACACATCGCCCTCACTGTCTGCTTTGTCTTTGTATGTTCGGCTCCCTCCCGCTTTATGATGTTGTGCAGTCCTATTAAAATGAGCCTAGCCTACCCAGCTAACTTGTAAGCACTTGTTCCATCACTCTCAGGGCTGGAATCAGCATTTCAGCCAGAGCAGGGAAGGTGAAGCCATGGAACACCCCATTTCCTTGCAGCTGCCAATTTCCCAGCATTTAGAGGGCCAGGCTGGGGGTAGATAGTCTGTCTAGTCTGCTGAAGCTACATGTGAAAAATGAGCTCTCTTAATGGAAAAAGCTGCCAGGAGGACGGCAGCACGCTCTCGCCAGCTCCCCACAGCCATGGCAAGGAGGCGGTGGGAGAAAGGGAAGTAAGAGGAAAGGAGATGAATCCCAAAGTCCTCAGAGGCTGACAGAGTGTGACCACTCCAGACGAACACCAGCTCCTACCCCATTTTTCGAGGCACTCCAGCTCATCTGAGACTACGTACGAGTGGGTTTTTTGACACATTCAATGAGGCTCCTACATACTGAAAACAGCAGCCGAGTTTCAATCAAAACCATTTCAAGACCAGACCGACGCAAAGAGAACATAGGAAATGACTGATGGAAAATAAAATCCACCATTAAAAGGGAGCTGCAGCAGAGATTCACAAAGCCCTCTCCCCTCCCTCCTTATTCCTTCACTCCTCCATCCAACCCTTCACTCCTCATCCAGCCATGCCCATCTATGATCCACCTCCCTCCCTACTCACTTAGTGCCTTAAATGGGAAACCTCGTACCTGCCAGCCTGTCTCCCCGTCCTCCACACGGCCCTGTCCCAGAATGGAACTGACACCTCAGCCCTCGCTGCATCATCCCCTCCCTCAGGTACCTGCATCTACTAACTGCACACTTGGCTTCACTGCTGTCTCCCTCCCAACTCAGCCCATGGTCAGCTCTCCCACTTAACATGCACATCTTGGCTAGTAGAGCTGTCCAGAGTGACTGTTACCAGCTGGAGTCCCAGTCCTCATACACCATTGAAGGACAGTGAGAATCACAGGAGTTAGAGAGGGAAAAGCCCTGTCAGGTCATCGGCACTACTCCTCACCCACTTGGGGTCTACTCCTGGGCTCTACTCTTCATCCACTCACTGTTGTGGTCCCCTGGATAAGCCACTCAAGCTTTTCTGTGCCTCAGCTTCCCTGTCGGTATACAACGATTCCTTCCCTTAAAGGATTAAGGTTAATTCACTGATAATGGTACAGGGCTTGAAAAGAAGTCACTAGAAAAGAGCAAGGGGTACTGACTGGCCCCACCCCTCAAACTAGGAGAGACAATGTACGATTATTTCCTACCGTATATTCCCCACTAGTTTGCTCACTCCTGTTTTAGAACAAGATGGCTTCCAAAGGGAGACTGTCCCACAGATCTCTCCACTAGGACATTTTACCCAAAGATTCAGCCTCTATTTCCTTTGGCTTAATTTCACCCTAGTCACTGACTCCATCCCTCGGCCCTAAGCAGACCATTACTCTCTCCTTATGGCCTGCTTGTCCCCTAGTCTCACTCAGCTCAATAGACCCGAGTTTCCATTGCCCTTCAGATCCCTTCACTGGCTCCTGCTGCTCAGGGTTTCAAATCCCAGCTCTTTATCCTTGTCATGTCATCGAGCCCCAGCTCATATCTCTGGCCTTGACTCCTTTCACATTCCCCTCCCCAGCTCCAGTCCACCAACAGCAGCCACCACGCGCACACCCATGGCACTGCACCACTTCCACGCCTGGGCCTGCCTCCCTCGCGACACCTTCTGTGTATGGACCCCCCGACCTCAGAACTTTTGGCGAGCCAACTCACTCTACCCCCTTCTCAGGGCTCACTTCTGCCGGGTCCTCTGGGAGTAGGGAGTTCTGAGTCACTGCCTACTTTCATCATAGTCACCCATGTCCCCCAGCTCCTCCTCTACTGCCTGTATATGACCCTCACTGGTTGAGTTAGGTCTGAATTTAGATCACATACGCTCTTCAAGGCAGGAACTTATTTCTGCGCAGAACTATCACGCAGGGCCCTGCATTAAATCACACTTGGATAGATAATTTCAGCATAACGCATTGCTTACTTCTGAGTACTTAAACAACAAATACAAAATACTTCACTGAAATCGTGTAGACTGCTCCCTTGCTGCCTTCAATGCCATTTGGCCAAGCTAGTCTATTTCACTTCCTCTTTGCCCCTCCAGTGAAGGACTGGACCCTTCCAGGACCAACAGCTGTTTATCTGCATCCTCCTCCCACCCCCTCATGCTGGTGAGACCCTGGTCCCTATTTGACTACATGCACTCAAGCGGCTGGCACGTGCGTCCCTGGGCATCTCCGCTGCAGTGCTGCGCTCCTGACAGACACCGCCTGCCAAGGGGAACAGAGACAAAAGGAGGGGAGTTAAAAGCTTGTAAAGATGGGATGTTAGCGGCTGACACGCAACTGCTGCCGCCGTTTCTGCCCAACCTCATCAAAGCAGCTGTCAGCACCTGTCTCGTTCCAGCTCCATGCCCCTCCAGACAGGATGGTAATTCATGGGCCTCACTGTTTGTGTTCCCGGTTTGTTTCTTTCCAATATTCAAAAGGTTTGTTAGCTGGGAGCCTTGTGGCTCTTAGAGTGGAAAGCAGCACCAGAATAAGCTCAGGCCCTACCTAACTGGAGAGAGGTGCATTGTGACTGAACACATCCAAGTCCCCTGGTCAATCTGCCTGGGGCACGCGCAAGTCAAAGCTGCCGCCGGCTTGGGCATCAGGGGGTGGTGGCGGCAGGCTGCCCAGGTTTGCAAAAGTGCGCAGATCCACTCACCAGCCAATGTGAAAATGGACCCGTCTCTATTCCTTTTTCCTCTCCGCTGCTGGGACCGGAACCGGGGCTAGCCCCTTCATGGTGAATGCAAAAGCATGTTATGTCGAGAAGTCACTTAGTGTGAACCTGCTCATTGCAAATTGTGGGTGAGGGGGACCGAGCTGGTGCGACTGAGACCTGGGAAGCAGCCAAGATAAAGGCCCCTGGAGCTGAGATTTCAGTCCCCATGAGGACCATTACTGAGCATGAAGCTGGTGGAACAGTCCCAGGTTTCTCCTGCTCTAGCAGGCTTGAAGGATGTGAATATATCTTGGGCCAAATTCCTCCCTGGGGTAACTCTATTGAAGTCACAGCTGGGATCAGAACTCAGGAACTGAGCTAGTTGCAAACTTTTTGACAAAAGAGTTTCATCGGAAAATGCCAATTTGTGGCACTCAAAATGATTTGCGAAAATGCTTTTGGTTTAATGCATTTTCATCAAATCCCAGTGAAATTGATACAAATCATGTCACTTTCACACAGCAGCTACCTGAAGAGTAGATTTGGTTTTGGAAACCCTGTTTTAGAATCCATGGGTTGCAGGAAATTTTTTTAAAACTCTCGCTTCAGTCCAAATCGGACCTAATCCAAAGTTTAAAATGTTGACATTTCCCATGAACTATAAATTCTGAATTTCTGCTAGCTCCACTTGAGAGCATCTGGCTCCCTGTCACTTGCTAAGAAAACCAACAGGCTAACCCCAAACTTCGCCTGTTTTGCCTTTTTCATCATCAGACATCTGTTGTGCGGGATATAATATACGAATTGGGAGTGCTGGCTTTAAATCAGAGATTCCACTGTGGGCCTGGGGGGAATGAGTGTTGGGCGAGTCTATCTAAACCAGAGATGGACCCGAGAAACCAAATTTAGATCCAAATCCAGACTTGTTTAAAGTTTGGGTCTGTTCAGACTCAGGTGTTTGGTTCAGGCCCATCCCTAATCCATCCTCATGTGGTTCTAATATGGCTAAGATCTGTTCTGTCCAAACTAGTTATCGCTGAGGTCTGCCCCACAGCATCATCCCACAAACTGCATGCCTGCCAGCTGCTGATCAGCCATTAACAGACTCACATGCACATGCTGAAGGCCATAAATGCTGCATGCACACTGCACGTGCTCCAGCAGTCAAGACTCAATCTGGTGGTCTGTGGGCAGCATCTCCACCATGTAAGCCAGCCCTGCCTGAGCCAGCACAAGCTGTGCTGAGTATGTCCCATCGAGAAGCCAGTCTCAAACTCTCAGAGGATGGCAAAGTCTCAGCCCTATACAGACCTGGAGCTGGAAGCGACATGCCAGTGAAGCCGACCCAGGACTCTCTTAGGGTTTGTTTTTACTGTCACCCCTAACTCCAAACTGATACGTAATTTCCCCACCTTCCCTTCCCAGCCTCTCACAGAGAATCTGTTCTAAGCAGTGATTAATGGAGACACAGGGACAGAATATCCCCAAGAGAAAATGCAAATGACGCCATGGTCTAGCTTGCTCCTTAAACACTAGGGAAGGAATTACCCACTCTGTCTGTTTACAATAAATGCTATAGCGCAGAAGCAAAAACCTGTCAGCTCTGAAGATGGAATGTCAGTGAGGGTTGTCCCGGGAGAACCTGTCAAACTGTCACCAGGCATTATCTTCAGCATATTACAGTATGGCACACTGAAACCTCCTGCACTGAGACATGACGGCATCACCTCTGCTCTATCAAAGCACAATTCCTAGCAGCCTCCGGCACAGAGACAGAACTGCAGCCCCTCTGCTAGCTCACAGCACAGCAGCATCCAGGAATCTCTTACACCAAGACCTAGTGCACCATGTACTCCTTTCAGCATCCAGCCCCAATGGCTGTGTCACTCTCTCTGTCCATCTGCTTGGATTTCTCACAGGACTGTGCTGTCCAGGGCATGTCAATTGCATCAAACTGAAACACAGGTCATTTAGGGCTTATCTCACTACTGTTTGCTCCCATGGTTGTTGTGTTCCACGCCTACTTGATCCCCACGCTTTCCCAGCACAGGGTGGCATTTGCCATGCGGGGGGAGAGGGAGGGAGAATGTCAATTGTGTTTCATTTCCAGGTAGTCCTAGTGCCCAATAAAAACTGATGCTTTCACTTTATGAAACTGCCTTCCTGCCCCCAGCATTGCAAAAGCAACAGAAAAGTTTAGGTTTTTGGTGAGCTAGGGGAAGAGCCCCACCCCTGCAGCCCGTCTCTGGACAGGCCCCACTAAACTGGATGAGAAGTGGAGAGGTTCTCCAGGAGGAGCTACGACAGCAGGCAGTGCAGTGCCTGCTCCTAGAGGCTGCCTGGTGCACCTGCAGCACGCAGTAGCAAAATGCCCTGGCATTTGCTCATCAATCTTGAAAATTCATTTAACTTTGGCTGGTATCTGTCATGGAGTTGATTAAAAGCTGCACAAGCAGGGTTTGGCTCAGAGCTGCTATCGAGGGGTTTGGGGCATAAGCTGCTCAATGCTTGTCTCACACATACAATTCATGTGATCACTCACCAGCTCCTGCTTCTCTGGGTTTTTCCAGATGGGTATATTCCTATGGTATATGACTGTCTCACACCAGGAGGGGCTGGCTCTGCCCATCCCGTCCCCAGCAATCCTCTGCCCCACACTGGGAGAGGCTGGCTCTGTCTCCTCACCCAGCCCCTTCTGCCCCATACTGGTACAGATCTGTCGTTTATTAAGAAAGAAACATATGTCCCGTCTCCTTCGCTGGAGTACAATAATAGACTCATAGCAATGCAGGGCTGGAAAGGACCTTGAGAAGTCATTAAGTCCAGTCCCTGCACTGAGACAGGACCAAGGAAACATTCTTTTAACATTCCTGCCTGGCATGTCCCACAGCCACTGGGTGAAACTCTAAGTGGCACACCAGCCTTGGGCAGGCCCTCTGCACAGGGGAGTTTACCGTGGTGCAGTTCCTGTGTTCACACGGCACCAAGAGGTTGGCTTACTCATGGGGTTGGCAACAACCTTCCACTTCTACATCACAGGCTCAAATCCATGCAGGCTGAGAAGGGCTGGAAGTCACTATTGCTTCTTGGCAACTTATTGGAGACCTTGTAGGTCTCAGTCCAACTGCTAGTGGGCATCACAAAAATCATCACCAACCGGCACTCTTTGGATGGCTCCGGAGAGATACACCCAGTTCAGAGTGGGCCGTGGAGGCTGAACTACTTTCTCAGCCCTTGAGGGAGTCCCCCTAGATGGAAGCACATTATATGGAGTTTACAGTGTTGTGGCCCATACTGTTCTTGATCTATGAGCAAACAGAGGGCTTCCAGCTCCACGGCTGTTAATCTGGCAGTTTATATGCCCACTAATTTCATTCAGTCACTCTCTCTCATGCACACGTACACTTTGTACAGCCCAGGTCACACAGAGGTGGATGAGAGGAAGGCTGGTTTTGGGGTTAAGAGACTGGACTGGCACTCAGAAAATCTAGGTCCAGTTCCTGCTCTGCCACAGACTGCCTGCATGTTCTTGGGCCAGTCACTTAATCTCCATGCCCCTGTCAGATCTGTAATGTGGAAATAACATTCCCTTTGTCTGTTTAGGCCATGAGATCTTTGGGGTAGGGACTGTCTTTTAGGGGATATCTACACTAGGTCAGAGGTGAGACTGTAGGACGTGTAGACATACCCAGTCCAGCTCTGATCGAGTTATAATGTCCAGTTCTAAGTACAACAGGCCCACTAGACACCTATGGTGCTACAAATAGCCAGATGGACACAGACTGCATTTCAGAAAGACCCAGGAATTAGCTACAGGATTATCTCATCCTGGCATCCATTCTAGTTTGGCCAGGAATTTCAGGATCAGTCTCAGGGGCCCTATCCAGAGCTTACTTCCCAGAGCCACTCCCGTCCACTTCAGATGGTCAATCCCATTCCCAGCTCAGTGCTCAAACGCATGGCTGAGAGCTCTGCTCACCAGAACTGCTCCTCCCACTTTTCAGATCACAATCCCTGACTTCAACCCACAATACACCAAAAATCCTGAGCTGAGCACTCTTCTGTTGCCCAGCTGCCCATTCCATCAGGAGACAGGAGTTATAAATCCCCCCAGCACAGCAGCTACTGTCTAGGCTGCAGTCACGAATGAATCATAGAATACATTGCTCTACAACCAAAATGCTTCTGAAATAAATGTAGTCCAACTTTACTAATTTTGGGTCACTGAGAACGAAAATGATGCTTAAAATTGTGGATTGGCTCTAGTTTTCAAAATATGCTATTGGGTCAGTATATACGACCCTTGACTTGGGAATGGCGGAGGATAAGTGAGTTATAAAGGGAAGGGATCTCAATTTAAACCAGAAATGACTAAAATACATCTTTGACTGGATCTATGAATAAATCTATGACTGGGTTTGGACAGTATTTGCTTTTTAGGCAAAACAATGAATGATGCAATCTGAAGCTGGTATTGCATCATACATTATATGAATTGCATCATGTTATTCCTAGAAGTCATGGATGATGCAATCATAATGAAGCTTACATCACTCTGCTGAACAAATTGCCCTATATCAGCTCTAGAAATCATACAGTGTCGTGCTCTCTTATTTGTCAGTGTTTTTTGCAAAGAGACACATTTCTGTTTAGCCAAAGCGAGCAGAGATGCCTCGTACTTGTGTCAACAGTGCAGATAACTTCTGCTATGTTTACGGTGAAGTGACTTTCGCATCACAAAAGCGCAGTATAACCACTATGGTTAAGAAAGCCCATCGCCTTTATTTTGGCTGCAAAATTGGAGATCAGGACAAGAGGTGGGCCCCACACATATGCTGCAACACTTGTGCAACAAATCTTTGCCAGTGGTTGAACAGGAAAAGGAAATCTATGCCTTTTGCAGTGCCAATGATTTGGAGAGAGCCAACAGATCGTACCAGCAATTGTTACTTCTGCATGGTGCCTCCAGTTGGGAAAGGTGTGTCAAAGAAGAAAAAGTGGACTGTGCATTATCCACACATTCCATCAGCTATACGCCCAGTACCCCACGGAGAAGGACTGCCGGTTCCTGATGAACCAGAATCAAGCTCACTTGAATCAGACGAGGAAGAGGAAGAGGATGAAACTTCTGGTCCTGAACCATCAATGTCACAGGACCCACATTTTCTCCCATCCTCCTCCTCTGAACCACACCTCATAACACAAGGTGAACTGAATGACCTTGTCAGGGATTTGGAACTACCCAAGAGTAAGGCAGAGCTGTTGGGCTCCAGACTACAGCAGTGGAATCTCCTGGCAGGCTATCAGGGCAAATGGAGCCCATCAATGCTTGCAGACTATTGCTGGACAGTGACAAGAGATGCTCCATTTAATGAATACAAGAGACAAGCCAAGAAGCGCCGAGTAGACATTGAATAGGACTAAACTATGTACATAATAGTTTTTTGCCTTTTGTTTCATAATAAATTTTATTTATATAACCCTTTTGCTGATTTTTAAAGTGTTACATAAACAGGACAGGTGAAATATTATCATGTAAAGCAACCATAAACACATGAAAAGACCTAGGTTTACAATTTATGATTAAAACTCTACTATCTATACAATATACACAGACATAAAATGTAAAAACTTAAATATCTTAGAAACAGTAGCCAATCAGTTGTTTTAATTGTCATATTTGAATTCAGCACATTAAAATACATAATATCACATTTTATCTCTGAAGCAGACAACTTCTCAAAAATTGTAGACCAGTATCAGGGTTGGACGGGACCTCAGGAGATCATCTAGTCCAACCCCCTGCTGTAAGCAGGACCAATCCCCAGACAGTGTTGGGTTTTTTTTGAACCTGTTCCCTAAATGGCCTCCTCAAAGACTGAACTCACAACCCTGGGTTTAGCAGGCCAATGCTCAAGTCCTGAAGGGGCACTAGGCATCTGAATATGGAAGGAAGCAGGAGGTGAACTCATCAGCCTCTTGCTCTATGAAAATTCAGCCCCATTTCCTGGGCTACAAACACAAACAGATGGCAGCTGCTTGCCATAAAAGGCAGGCTGGGTTTCAAGCCACACCATCACCATGTCTGGGGAGTGCAGAGTGATGAATGTCACTGGAGGTGGGTGAGGCTCAGGGGGGACCCAGTTCAGCATGGCACCAGGGGCTCAGCTAGGCAAGCTGGGCCCAGGCTGCTGGCAGGTAACATAGGCCACTCTAAATGCTCAGTACAGATCTCGCCCCTACAGTTCTGCCTTCCTACTCCATCACTTGCAGCTAATGAAACTGGGAGGACAGAGGTCATCCCTCTAGGGGACTGCTGGGTCAGGGGACTGATCATGCCATGCAAAGATTTCCTACAGCCATAAATAGGTCATAGGTTCCAATCTAGCCCTGGCTGGTAACGAATGAGGCCATGACCACTCACGGTGAGGTGAGCTGATGGTTCCCATTCCTGCTCCAACGGGTGACCATCAACACCCCAAGTGGCACCAGTCAGGCATCCCAGCAGAAGACCCCAGGATGGTGTGGGTCACAGCCACTGAACAATCTTCTCACCCACAGGAGCAGTCACTCTAGGTCCGGGCTGAAGTGTGTTGACAAGGCAGTGATGGAGGAAGTTGCACCATCAATGGACATGCTGAATCTGTTCTTCCAAGGGCAGCTTTTGGTCTCCAGGGTTGCCAATGCAGCACTAAATTAACTAAAAAACCCAGCCCCTCCCTTCCCCCTTCTGGTGGCAGGCATGTAGGTGCCCTTCCCTTTCATCTCGTTAATTTCAAATGCTCCACAGGGGATAGTCACTGTTAATTAGTAATGATAGTGGGCTCCCTCAAGCATGAGCGGGGTGACTGAGCCCAGGAAGAGGAGGAGTTTTATTACAACGTACTCTGACAGTGCAGTAGCAGGGCCAGGAGGCAGCCTCTCCAAACTAAGATGAAGATGATTTCCCTGTCTAAGGACCTGTGTCCATTCCTAACACAATGGAATGTTTCCTGTCAGCCTCAAGGCTGCTTGACTTGCTGGCTCATTGCAGAGTGGAGTTTATGGACTGGCAGAAAATAAGCTACAGACTTGCTAATTCTTTCACCATCGGGAGAATAGGGGAAGATTGTAACTTAGGTCAAGTAAAGCTCCTGGAGGGAACCGTGGTGGGGTGAGGGGTGCTTTTGATCACTGATGTTCTGTGTTCACTCCTACCAGGAAACTAATTATCCCCAATAGGATTACAAAGGAGGAAGAAGAAACCACTGACCCAGTGTATCTGCTCGTTCTGGAACAGACTCCCACAGTGGCAGAAGGAGCAGATTTACCCTTCGGAACCCACATCCTTGTGGCTCCACGCTTGCCCATATACAGTGGCCTAGTCATTATGGATTATGCTTGAATGGTTTCTGCCGCTAGTCTGACAAGTGTAATGATGCAAAGGGCAGCATATTTAATGGAATGAGCATAAAATGCTCCTTAGTTCTAATCCCACTAGCACTGAATTGTGTGGCCCTACAAACACTGATGCTCAACTATCTACAGGGTTAGTTAACTTTTATACAGCACAGTGACTGTAGAAAGCATTGCATAAGAACCAAGTGCTATTAGAACAGGGGTAGGCAACCTATGGCACGAGTGCACTCACACTGCCCTTATCCTGGCCACCGGTCCGGGGGACTCTGCATTTTAATTTAATTTTAAATGAAGCTTCTTAAACATTTTAAAAACATTATTTACTTTACATACAACAATAGTTTAGTTCTATATTATAGACTTATAGTAAGAGACCTTCTACAAACGTTAAAATGTATTACTGGAACGCGAAACCTTAAATTAGAGTGAATAAATGAAGACTCGGCACAGCACTTCTGAAAGGTTGCCGAGCCCTGTATTAGAAGCTTCAAGCGATAATCTGGGTTCAGAAGCCATGGAGGAGATCTTCAAAAGGGTTGGTGGCCACTCGCTGGAGCGGGAATGGGAACCATCAGCTCACCTCATGGTGACACTAATCAGGACTTTTGCTCCTAAATCTCTTTGGTGCTTTTCAAAACCTCCCCCTTTGCTATTATGAGCAGAGGGTAACAGGGGTCTCTTATGCCTATGGTTCTCAACCAGGGGTCCAAGGCGAGGATGCTTCAGGGGGTCTGCCAAGCAGGGCCAGCATTAGACTTGATGGGCTCAGGGGCAAAAAGCTGAAGCCCCACTGCATGAGGCTGAAGCCCGGGGCTCCGAGCCCCACGAAGGGCAGAAGACGCAACCTGAGCAACTTAGCTTCGCAGAACCCCTGTGGTGTGGGGCCATGTGCAACTTCCCTGCTTGCTACCCCCTAATGCTGACCCTGACTTTTATATGAAGAAAAACAGTTGTTGTGGCACAGGAAGACCGTGGAGTTTTTACAGCGCTGTGATTCTCAATTTGCAGCCCACGGGCCACTTGTGGCCCAATCAGCACAGAGCTGAGGCCCATGTGACATCCTCAGGGCCAGATAGGTAGTATTGGATGTGGCTCACAATGGTAAATAAGTTGAAAACCATCGTTACAGCATACTGGGGCGGGACTCAGAAAGAAAAAGGTTGAGAACCTCTGTCTTATGCCATAGGACCAAGAGTCTACAGGGTTACCCCAGACTCAGGTCACACCAGACCAGAGAAAGGACTGAACAGGGAAGTGCAACGATGACTTGCGTCATGCGGCAGCTGCATGTCAGAGGCCAAAAGATGTGGCCTGGCAGAAGAGACACCAAACACATGGATGCTACGGACTCATTATTATGAAGTGTGTATGGTGACAACTAGATCTGGGTGAGCAGTTTGAGGTGAATAATTTATCTGATGAATTCTGCCTCCTTGCAAACTACCCATCAGCAGGTTGTGATTTTAGCAAACATGCTATTTAGAATCACTCACCAAGTTCCACAATATTCCTCCACCTAGAGTTTGTTTACAAGAAGTTAAATTGTGAGGATTTAAGTCACATGACACTTCTGTTCCCTGATCAGCTTCTTAGAATCAGATTTCCTACAATATTCACAAAATCAAAAGTTGCTTCCTTTGTATATTTTTCAAAATTCATTTAAAATTCTTTGTTCCTCCCCATCCCTCCCGCAACATTCCTGCCAGTGATCTCATTTGCTAGCAGGGATGTGAACACCGCTAAGTTATTTCTATTATGGTAGCATTTAGGGTACGTCTACACTGCACACTAGCATGGGCTGTGATTCAGGTTTTGGCCCAAGCCCCCATTCTGTCCACACACAGATCAGTCTGACTCAGGTCAGCAAGCATACAAGACCTGACTTCTAGGGTCCCAGAAGGTGGGTGGGTCAGAGCCTGAGTCCCGCTGAGACTTAGGTCCAAGTTCTGTCATTTTGCAGTGTGGATGCAGGTGAAGACACACCCGAGTCAGGAGGTCTGCATAGTGCAATATGGATGTGTTAGCATGGCTGTGAGACCCAGGGCTAACAACTGTAAACCCAGGTGTACAACTCTGTGCGGAAACACCAAGTCCACTAGCCTGGGTCCCACACTCCTCGGCTTAGTGTGCAATGTAGACATACCCAAGACCCCAGCTGCCTTTGGGACCCCACCCTGCTGGATCCTGCACAAACACAGAGGCTTTGGCTATACTGGCGCTTTATAGCGTTGCAACTTTCTCACTCAGGGGTGTGAAAAAAACACCCCCCTGAGCACAGCAAGTTACAGCGCTGTAAAGCGCCAGTGTAAACAGTGCCCCAGCGCTGGGAGCGCGGCTCCCAGCTCTACAAGCTAATCCCCACGGGGAGGGGGAGTACCTGCATCGCTGGGAGAGCTCTCTCCCAGCGCTGGCGCTGCGACCACACTCGCACTTCAAAGCACTCCCGCGGCAGCACTTTGGAGTTTTGAGTGTAGTCAAGCCCAGAGTGAGAGAAAGCGCCTGCCCCAAAGAGATTTGTCTCAGATCCTCAAAGAATTAAAGATATCTAACTTCCACTAAAATCAGCAGGGATCTTAGTCTGACAATTCCTACATTGCTGAATTTATACGCAGCTCCAAGTGGCCAGCATGCTGACAACATGCAGCTGTGTTACAGTGTTATTAGTATGTAAGGTATATACACAGAATCTACACAGACAGAATTACATGGAAACCTTAAAGGAGCTGCAAAGATTATGTAGAAAGAAAGATCCCAGACTGTGTAAGGAGGACAACTGACAAGATGCAGGCAGTGAGTAATTGTTAACAGTGCAGCGTCCAAACGGCAAGAAGCATACGTGGTTCCCACAGGCATCAGCTTTAGAATTTTAGCTCCTCAACATAATTCATTAGGGATCTGAATGTAAATTTCACGCGGATTAAATCTGAAGAGCATATCAAACAATCGGAGAGAGGGAGAGGAGGAAAGCCATGCCCCAGGAGGGATTCAGAATGAGTTGCCAAAATTTTGGGACATAAACGTGATGAGATTTAATACAGATAGAACGTGAGGTAATATAGCAGGGGAGACGTAATCAACACAGAGACAGAAGTGGAGTCTGCAATCTGGTATGTGGTAATGCAGAAGCAAGACCTGAGGGTCAGAGTAGATAATAAATTGGATATGAATTTGCATAGCAAAGTCATCTTGCAAAAGACTCAAATGCCATCGTAGGGCATGTATATGGAGGGAGCGCTTAGGAACAAAAGGACGTGTCACAAAGACATTTCATGCTGAGTGGGAAGGCCACTCAGAGTGCTGTGGGCAAATTCACAGTCCCTTGTTTGTCACAAGCGCCAGCTAGCACAACCAACGCTGACTACAGCTGTAGATGGCACTGCTAAAAGGGAATTTTGGTTTTCTATACCAATTATACTGTGTGCGGATTGCTATCCCATGCACCTAAATCACAAATCCCAAGGCTGGGTTGCACTTTGTTTCTTTCATGACAGGTTATGAGCCCCTGAGGAGCTCTTGTTACGTTGAACCTGACAGTTTTTCTGGGCCTGGCAATAGTGAGAAACTGGAATGATTTAAAACCAAAACAGACTCAGCATCCCCCAAGTTAATTAGCATCAAACCCACGAGACGCTCACAGAGCAGCAGAGATGAAGCTGCTCATCCTTGTCCCCTTGTCTCTGCTCACGGGCAGCATGCTGATGATTCAAGCTGAGTGACAAACTGATTTTTCATTTCATTGGCTGAGCCAATAAATCCAGAAAAACAAAAATTGGACTTTCGGAGCAAAATGGAAGGGTTTTTTTGTGTTGTCTTTTTTTTCACCAAAACAAAAAAACTGAAAAAAATTCATTTGGGTCAAACCATTCTGACATTTCTGAAATATTTCCATCTCTCCCCTTTGTTTTGGCTGAAACTATTCAAGAATTCAATCCAAATTTGCAATTAGTTTTAGTGCCCAGAAAAATCAATTTTTTGACAAATTTACTATTTGGCAAAAAAAAAATTTTTTTTAAATCACCCAGTTCTATTGATGGTCCACAACAAATAGCTTCTCCTCAGCCCTTCGTCAGTGAAAACATTCCTGTGTCTCATCTACCCACGTGTGCATATTTCGCTAGCTCTCTGCGGTGCATCCGAATAGCCAGAAACCAGCCATTGCACACATGAAGATGTCAGTCTCTGCTGTAGCAGCATGAAGCCTGCCCGCTGAGCGAGTCCAGATGCTGGATGGAAGTCAGCTGGCAAAATGCAGTCACATACTGAGATAGCTCTGTCCTGAAGAGCTTGCATTCTAAACTGACAAAGGGCGGGGAAGGGAAACCGAGGCACAGAGAAGGGAAGTGATTTGCCCAAGGTCATCCAGCTGGTCAGTGGCAGAGCTGGGATTAGAACCCAGATATCTTGATTCCCAGTCCCGTGCCTATCCATTGGGCCAATCTGGCAAAACCACAGAACTGCTTGCTTTGGTGCTCTTTCAGACTGCATGAATAGCATTAAATGCATATTCTGAATGAAAGTGTCAAGTGCCGACATTGGGCAAATAGCTCCCCAGAGCTCATTTCTACTGAACGCCATTAGGAAGGGTGAGGAATCCTACCAACAGCAGAGCTGTGGTTCAGAGAGGGATTAGATTATGCTCCTTTGGACACCTCCTCCTATTCTTGCCCCTGCATTAGAGACAGCATGAGCCATCAGAATACTGTGTGCTAATGTGTACTTTTTCAGGACTGGAACAATTACCACAAAATACATATTATGCAAATACCTTGGTTACCAGAACGACACTGCCTGCATGAAGAATAGCAAAGATAAGAGCAGTTTGAAAAAAAAAATCAATTTAGCCAAATGCTCCATTACATTTCTTCCATGCACTAAGAGATAGATAGTCCCATCTTGGCCAGCTGGCCTTAAAATGGATAAAAAACAAGTATCTGAAATAACAGAGGAGATAGAGGACAGTGCTTTCCATTTATTCAGCACTTTTCATCAGAGGATCTCAGAGCACTGTGAGGATAAGAGACATTCCTATTTTTGGGATGGGGAACAGAGGCACAGAAAGACGAGTGACTGGCCCAAGGTCATCCAGCAATACACTGGCAGAGATGAGATAAGAATAGCACTCCCTGGCATGGACAGCTAGTCCCTCACCTCCTCCCTTCTGCCCCAGGCCCTGCCCCTCTCCCTCCTCTTCTGCCCCTCCCTTCTCTGCTGGAGCCCAGAACACCCCCACTGTGGCTGCTGGCCGCCCTGCCCCAGCCTCGGACTGCCTGAGCATTCCCAGCCCCCGAGTGCTGCGCGGGCCCAGCCCAACCCATGCACTGGAGTGCCGGGCAGACAGCCTGGCCACAGCGCCCCCTGGGCCTTCCAAGCACCAGTCCCAGCCACCCCGAATCAGCCCCAGATTGGGCCTGGAAGCAGGAACTGGAAGCACGCAGGTGAGGGCCTGGAGGCGGAGCATGGGTGGGGCCACAAAGGGCTGTTTGGGGAGGTTCAGCCTCCCCTGGCCTATGATACCTGCCGCCCATGCTCCCTGGACTCCTAGGTTTGCACTGTAACCATAAGGTCATGCCACCTCCCCATTCACAAATAGGACCTATGAGTGTGGGACTAGGGGCAATCTGAAACCACTCATGTCAAGTTTATAGGGATGAGAAGGGCCTTTGGTTATCTTGAGAGAGGCAAAACAAAGAGTAATGGATCAGAACAAAAAATACAGACTAACCACATTTCCTAACAGTGATACATTTAGGACAGCAATGGACTATGCTGCCTAGTGGAGACAGTTAAGTTAGCAGCATTCAAAAATAGGTTAGATAAAAATCACAGGGAATTAACTACTGGAGAATGATGCTCTGTTGCAGTCAAAGGGAGTGGATGGCTCTGTAGGTCTTTTCCAGCTCTGCTGCCTCCCATTCCAATGTGTGTATCTCCCTGTGCTGTTTTTCACATATCTATTGTAATTTCATTGACAGGGCAGCAGCTAACAGATTATTAGAAGTTCAATCATACCCCAAACCAAACCTCCTAGCCTCTCCCTCACTCCTAGTACCTCCCCAGCTTTCTCCAAGTGCCATCAAAAGCTATTTCAGTCCAAGTCAAAGGTCATTTTTCATGACAAGCTATACAAGTGTTGTCAGAATATAAGGAAAAGTCAAGAGGGGGGTAGGACACTCCCCTCCCAGAACAAAGTTACACAGTCTTTTGGATTTGACCCTCTTTGTACATTTGCCATTCCTGTTCATTTGGGGTCCAGTGGCAAGCTGCAACCTGGTGCAATGCCTTCTCTGCCAGGGACAGGCACAATCTTGAAGACTTGTGGAACCAAATACGGCATTGTGTGTAACAGCAATGTAGTAAACAGATCGTCTCAGATACTACAGTGATGAGTGTGGTACAAGAACCTGAATAAACTAGTGTAGGCTGGACCTGACATTAGTAACTTGCCTCATTTCTTAGTGGGCATGATTGGGAAAGTGAATGGAAAGTTAAATTGCCATCGCAAGCTGTATTCTGGAGTCAGGATGGCTAGCTATGAGCAGCAGGAACATGCTGGTATTAATAGACAAGCCTAAATATAAGAGATGGTAGACGTCAGGTTATCTATGGCCAAAGCATGCTGTACAGTGATTGGCTTGGTTCCTAACAAGGAACCAAGCCAATCATGAAGTGTGTGATTTAACATACAGTCACACAATGTGATGAGTAAATGCATACAAAGGAAGAAGTTTTCTGTATAATTTGGCATCTATGATGTATCCTGCATCCATCTCCTGCGTTTGAGTCTGATCAACTCAGCCTAGCTTTGCTGTGTGCCAGATACACGGACCTGAGCGATGAGACTGGAGTCGAACTGAGTTTTTGGGGAATCGTGTGGGAGAGGTTTTGGGGAAATAGGGCAGGTCCAGACTAGAGCTTTAAATCGATTTAAACAGCTTTAAATCGATTTAAAGCTGTAACCGTCCACACTACAGAGTACAGTAAATCGATTTTAAGGATCCCTAAAATCGATTTCTGTACTCCACCTAAACGAGCAGAGTAACCCTAAAATCGATTTTATAAAATCGATTTTATGCTAGTGTGGACGGAAACAGAAGTTAATGGCCTCCGGGAGGTATCCCATAGTGCACCAGTGGCCGCTCTGCACAGGGAAAGGAACTCTACTGCTGGCCAGGTAAACAGGAAAAGCCCCGGGAACTTTGAAATTTCAGTTCCTGTTTGCCCAGCGTGGAGCTCTCAGCAGCAGAGATAACAATGCAATCTCCTGAGAATAGGAAAAGAGCTCCAGCATGGAACACACAGGAGTTACAGGATCTGATAGCAGTATGGGGAGAAGAGTCAGTGCTTTCAGAACTGAGGTCCAGCAGAAGAAATGAGAAAACCTTTGAAAAGATTTCTAATGCCAGGAGACAGAGAGGACACAGCAGAGACTCGTTGCAGTGCAGGGTGAAAGTGAAGGAGCTCAGGCAGGCGTATCAGAAGACCAAAGCAGCAAAGGGCAGGTCAGGATCTGGCCCCAAAACATGCCGCTTCTACGAGGAGCTGAACGCAATATTGGGGAACTGTGCAACGACAACCCCCCCCCCTTGTCTGTGGATTCAGAGGTGGGGGTAGTGATCTCTGCCACTGCCGAAGATTTAGAGGACAGCGAAGATCACGATGAGGACCAAGAGGAGGACGAAACAGCAGAGAGCACAGAGCATTCAATTCCCCCTAACAGCCAGGATCTTTTCCTAACCCTTACAGAAGTACCCTGCCAGCCCTCTCAAGCCAGTAGCACAGAAAATGATGCTGTGGAATTGTCCTCTGGTGAGTGCACTTTTTTTATTAAAAGCGTAGGCTGAATGAATGCAAGCCTTTTTTACTGAGTGATTTGCCATGAGTGCTTGCATGCAGTAGCTGGAATTAGAGTTACTGGAACAGTCTGTTAACATGTCTGGGAACAGAGATGACCATTAATTCCTTTCTTCTGTGCTGAGCCAGTAAATGAAAAACCTTTCCTAAAACAATGACCCAGGTGGTGGTTGTTAGAAAGCTGTTCATTCCTACGGGGTGGTGT
The DNA here is from genome assembly GCF_007399415.2 of Gopherus evgoodei. Taxonomy (NCBI): domain Eukaryota; kingdom Metazoa; phylum Chordata; order Testudines; family Testudinidae; genus Gopherus; species Gopherus evgoodei. The sequence continues at coordinate 69,106,604 of NC_044330.1, read as the reverse complement.
CCCCTAGCACTTGGCCAGCATGAATCATCCCTATTAACTGCCATGGCAGAGGGGGGATGGGGTTAGGTAGATGGCATTAAAGCTAACTCCAAAGTGCAGCACAGATGATTGTGGGAGGGAACTTGTATTTCCCTGTGCTGCACCTTTTCCATGGCTTAAGAAAAGAAACCAGTGTTTTTCCTTAAAGCGCTTTGCCTCACTACTGTTCATGCTACCTGATAATAGCAGGGGGTGCTGGGTACTACAAGCCACTGCACGGTTCACTACCAAATAACTTACCATTGTCTCTGGACACGGTCTGTGTGCTCCCCTGACCTGCGGCTGAGCTGAAATCTCAGTCCTCAGCCACAAGCAATAAGTATTAAAAGAATCCTAAGGCGACCTTGTGGTAAAGTTACATGCTCAAGGTACGGTGAATAGCGCAGTTCACTGAGAAAGACTGTATCCATTGTTCTATGAAATGTCTCTTATGATTCTTCTATCACTCTTTCCACCCCCACCCCCCCACACAGCTGCACATTTCTCCAGCCTCCCTCTCCCTTCTCCTGTCCGACGGGGAGGTCACATAAGAAGGCTAAGAAAAAAGAGGAGGCGTGAGGAGATGTTCACAGAAATTATGGCAGTAACCCGTACTGAGAGAGCTCAGCAGGGGGACTGGAAACAATTGGTCGCAAAGTACAGGGAGGCTGCCAGTCAACGCGAAGACAGGAGGGATGCTAAAAATGATTTCAGGTGGCAGGAAGATCAGCGCTGGCGGGCAGCAACGCTGGATCTTCTTCGTGATCAGACCGACATACTCCGCGATATGCTGGAAGAGCTGCGTGGTCTCAGGTTGCCTCTGCAGCCCATGTATAACCTCCCTCAGTACTCACCCTGTCCCACACCTTCCAGAACCAGGCGTGTAAGAACGTGTGGGGGAAGGCTATCTGCACCAGCCAACTACACCCCTGTGGACAGTCCAACCAGAAGGCTGTCATTACATTGAAAACCTCTTAATGTTATGTTTCTTCCCTCCTGTACTCCTCCCAAACCTCTCCCTTGGCACCATTTACTTACTTTACTCTCAGGACATGCTATGCAAAGGCAGTGTGAGGGTGGGTTGTTAAAGAAATAAAGCATGCAGCTTTGCAAAGCTTCAGGGAAGCTAGTTTGCAGCATCAGGAGTAAACACATGGGAAGGTGGGTAATACAGGGAAAATAAACAAAGCAGTCATACCGTACCATGGTCCATGATAAATCTTGTTATGTCTTCTCTGATGCGCCTTCTTCTTACCAACCTCCCTCCACCTTCCTCCAAACCTCCCTCACTCCCTTCCCTGGAGAACCCCGAGTTATGAAATGTCATGCACAGGATTGTAACAGCAAGCATGATGATTGATTGCTGAAAGGGTCTGATTTTTAATAAATAACTCAATTTCTTTAACAAATACCAGTAACTTTATTTTCAATAAGCAAGCAGTTAAGGAAGGGTGCAGGGAAGCTCGTTTGCAGCAGCCAGAGTCAAGACATGGGGAGGTAGGTAATAACAGGGAAATAAACATACCAATCACACCGTTCCCTGGTCCATGAAGCCACTTCTGGGCTTCCTTAACTGACTTTGTCTTTCCTTCCTACATCCTTCCCTAACCCTAGCCATTTACTATTCTTCTCCCAAAAAAACCCTATTACTGTAATTCTATTCGCAGGCTTCTAAATGCAAGAGGGAGGGTGCGCTGCTTACAGTGACTGTCTTTTAATAAAGAATTCAATGTTTTCCACAGACACAGACACAGACGGCTATTTTAATTACCGTAAGCAAGCTGTTGTGGAAGGGTGCAGGGAATGCAACTTGCAGCAGCAGGACTGAATACATGGGGAGGGTGGTAATCAATGGAAAAGAAACTCAGCATTCAAACTGTACCCTGGCCCATGAGGAAGCTACTTTTCAGGGCTTCTCTGATGCGCACAGCATCCTGGTGTGATCTTCTAATTGCCCTGGTGTCTGGCTGCGCATAATCAGTGGCCAGGTGGTTTGCCTCAGCCTCCCACCCCGCTATAAAGGTCTCCCCCTTACTCTCACAGAGATTGTGGAGCACACAACAAGCAGCAATGACAAAGGGGATATTGGTTTGGCTAAGATCTGAGCGAGTAAGAAGCGTTCGGCATCTTCCCTTCAATCTGCCAAATGCACATTCTACCACCATTCTGCACTTGCTCAGCCTGTAATTAAACAACTCCTGAGCACTGTCAAGGCTGCCTGTGTATGGCTTCATTAGCCAGGGCATCAAGGGGTAGGCTGGGTCCCCAAGGATAACTATAGGCATTTCAACATCTCCAACTGTTATTCTCTGGTCAGGGAAGTAGGTCCCTTGCTGCAGCCGTTTAAACAGTGTAGTGCTTCTGAAGACACGTGCGTCATGAACCCTTCCTGGCCATCCCACGTGGATGTTGGTGAAACGTCCCTTGTGATCCACGAGGGCTTGCAGCACCATTGAAAAGTACCCCTTGCGGTTTATGTACTGGGCGCTCTGGTGCCAAGATAGGGATATGGGTTCCATCTATGGCCCCCCCACAGTTAGGGAATCCCATTGCAGCAAAGCCATCCACAATGGCCTGCACGTTTCCCAGAGTCACAACCTTTCGAAGCAGCAGCTTAATGATTGCTTTGGATACTTCCAGCACAGCAGCCCCCACAGTAGATTTTCCCACTCCAAATTGATTACCGACTGACCGGTAGCTGTCTGGCGTTGCAAGCTTCCAGATGGCTATTGCCACTCGCTTTTCCACTGTGAGGGCTGGTCTCATCCTGGTATTATGCCGTTTCAGGACAGGAGAAAGCGAGTCACAAAGTTCAAAGAAAGTGCTCTTACGCATGCGAAAGTTCCGCAGCCACTGCGAATCGTCCCACACCTGCAGGACTATGCGGTCCCACCAGTCAGTGCTTGTTTCCCATGCCCAAAAGCGGCGCGGAACGGGTAGAACCTCCCCCAAAACCGTCAGGAGCGCCAAAGTGCAGGGGCCCGGGGTGTCGGAAATCTCGTTCTCCAAGTCCTCATCACTGTCGTCCCCGCAGTCAAGCATTCTCTCTTGCATTTCTGACTCATGGTTCAGCATGGATAGCATGAGAATGTGTGAACTATTTACAGCATTCGCGATCAAGGATAAGAGCACTCCTGGATCCATGCTTGCTGCAAAATGGCGTTTTCTCACTGCAGCCAGTAAAAACCGCGCGAAGTGACTGTGTTCCGCTGACAGGAAGGGAGGGGGTGAGGCTGTACCCAGAACCACCCACGACGGGGATTTTGGCCCCATCATGCACTGGGGTAGTAACCCATAATTCCAAAGGCCAGGGACCCGTGCAGGAACTGTGGGATAGGTACCCAGAGTGCAACGCTCAGGGAAAAGATGGACGCCAGGGAACATGGACGCTCAACATCGATGTAAGTAGCCCTAGTGTGGACGCGCAAAATCGATTTTATAAAGCCTGCTTTATAAAATCGATTTTAATAACATCGATTTTACCCTGTAGTGTGGATGTGGGCATAGACTAGAGAAGGTGAATGCTCTCCACAGGGAGAGCATGCCAGAGCTGCCTGGAAATGCTGACATGATGGGAATGAGCCTGGGCTCAGACAGAGTGTGTATCCTAAAACGGGCTGTTAGAGGAGGGGACTCTGATGAGTTGTTCTGGCCCAGCCTGACCACCAGAGCCTCCTAATGCACAAGGGAAGCCTGGACTAAGAGAGCCCTTCAGCGATATGAATTAAGTGTTGACTGCAAAGAGCCTTGAGCACTGTAATTTAACGTAGAGACCTTAGGTGTGAGCAGGAATCCACTCATTACGTTAGTGCAGCCAGACCCCTTAGTGATTTTAAACTCCAAGCCACAGGAGGCTTGGTCCCTCGCTCGTGATACCTTACCTGCCTTGTCACCATTACTAACCAAGACACAAACGTCCCTCTCGTGACATTTATCCTCCCCAGCGAGGGGAGATGGGATCACTCATGTCGCAGTAAATGTCAGCAGACTTCGGCCACTGTCTGCTATTTCCTCTCCCAGAGGAATGAAAGTGCAGTAAATAAATCAGCGTGCGCTTCATATTATCCAGACGTCACCCACCACACTAACATCTATCCACATAAGCTAGAACAGCACCACAGGCCTTGTCATGCCAGCTGGACTAAATGACTCTGCTGGGCCAGTATCTGGCTGCTGGCAGCAGCCATCAGCAGACATGTCGGGGGAAGGTGCAAAGTGTGAAAGTAGAATGAATTATATTGTGAAAATAGAAAGGATTAAAGAAATGCTGTCTGTACCTTTAAGCAAAATTACTGGAATGCTGCAATCCAGGTGTCAGGAATACAGACATTAACATAGAACAATTGCACCGTTTAAGGGCAATTGGTAAAGTATTAGCCTTAGATCAATAAGAGAGAGGGCTTGTCTACATCACAAAGTTGCAGCGCTGGTGAGGGGGTTACAGCGCTGCAACTTAGGAGGTGTACACATCTGCAGGGCATCACCAGCCCTGCAACTCCCTGTTTGCAGCGCTGGCCGTACTCCCGTTTTGTCTCGGGTGTAGAGGATCCAGCGCTGGTGATCCAGCGCTGGTAATCAAGTGTAGACACTTACCAGCGCTTTTCTTGACCTCTGTGGAATAAGCAGGTATCCCAGCATACCTGAGGAAGCGTCTGGTAATCAAGCAGGTCTCCTTCCCTGCGGTTTGCAGGGGGGTTCGGGGAACGCGAGAGCAAACCGCGGCGAAGCTGGTCTCCTTCCCCGGTTTGCTCTCGCGTTCCCCGAACCTCCGTGCAAGCAGGTCTCCTTCCCTGCGGTTTGCTCTCACGTTCCCCGAATCCCCCAGCAAGCAGGTCTCCTTCCCTGCGGTTTGCAGGGGGGTTCGGGGAACGCAAGAGCAAACCGCGGCGAAGCTGGTCTCCTTTCCCGGTTTGCTCTCACGTTCCCCGAACCCCCGTGCAAGCAGGTCTCCTTCCCTGCAGTTTGCAGGGGGGTTCGGGGAACGCGAGAGCAAACCGCGGCGAAGCTGGTCTCCTTCCCCGGTTTGCTCTCGCGTTCCTCGAACCCCCCTTGAAGCCGCCCAACAGCGCTGCAGTGTGGCCACATCTAACACCACTTGCAGCGCTGGTTGCTGTAAGTGTGGCCACTCTGCAGCGCTGGCCCTATACAGCTGTACTAATACAGCTGTAACAACCAGCGCTGCAAAATTGTAGATGTAGACATACCCTTAGTAAGGAAGTAGGATATGCATGCTGTGCCTCAGGTGAATTTTACTGTTTTGCTTTCTTTGTCCCTTTGTCTAATTCCCACTCTTTTATCTTATAAATAAGATAGTTTGTACCTTGCATGGTGCTCACATTATCTGTATGTTATTAGCAGAGCGCTGTGCTAATAAAACAGAATGGTCTGACAAACCTGTGAGTCCTGAGTCTAACTTTGACAATTTGGAGGTTCCACCGAGATGGCAACCATCTTAACCGGGGCCGTGTGATTCCTGACCGTTTTTGTAGGATGACTGTGGCAGCCGGCACCTGGGCATTTGGCCCGAGTGGTCCTCCACTCGGGCGGAAAGGCACATGACCACAGTGAAGTCTACGCCATCGAACCTGTTGGTTCCCACTCTGCTCTGGTAGGGATCCCGGGATCTGACATCAGGAATCTGGTCAGGTAATTATTTCTGTGTTTTGTCCGGACTGAGGACTGTCCTGTCTGTGTGTGTATCCATCCTCTTGTGGAGTGTTTGAGTCTGGGTGCCGTCTCTGTCTGGGGATCGGCCGACCAAGGGGTTCCTGTCCCCGCGGTCTGAGTGAGTGGAATCTGCACGATCGCAGCCGCTCCGCACTTTGGATAAAACCCCTGGTGTGAAAGCAAGGGCAACTGAGGCAGTAGCCTGTGGGCTCCTTTTGCGTGTTGCAGCAGGCATCGCTCTGACGAACCTGAATTTCCTTCTTGTGTGATTGGTGTGTGAAGTCCTCCTGTACTGGTAACCAGACGTCTAAGTCGGGACAGTTCCTAAATGAACGCCGGCTCATTTTATGTATTTAGGATGGGCCCGGACTCCTGTAAAAAGGGTCCAGACTCCCGTAAATGTCTGGAAAAATGGTCTAGGCTAACTCAGGGTGATCCCAAAACTCAGTGGCCACTGTTAAAATCTTGGAACAAAGACTGAGTGGACATCTTAAAAGACAAACTCAGCCAACCTAAAACTAAATTGGCTAAAGGAGTGATTAACTGTTTCATGCAGTGGTGGGAAGAGGCAAATCGTAGGTGGACAAAATCAAAACTTGCCTCTCTCAATTATTCAGATAATAAGTTAAAAGCTTTAATAAAAGCCTCCTCTCCCACCACCAGACCAAGCGCTCCCCTTTACCCCGTTCTCCAAACCCCAGATCGATCCAACCCCCTTCATACTCCCATCTCATTGTAAAAAGGACAAAAAGCCCCTTGTTCTGTTCCCCTTTGTTGTCTGCCTCAAAAACTGATTCTTTAGTGTTCCACTACCAATTCAGCAAGGAGGGTGGGCTCCTCAACTAGCCCCCACCCTTCCTGGTCCCTTTCCTTGAACATTTTTTTCAAAATTGTGAAATGACCACAATAACACTCACAAACGGTTCATTGGAAAAAGCAGGATCGGGCCCAGAACAGCAGGCAAGCAACAGATAAAGCAACAGGTTGAAAGCCCTAAGGGAATAGTGTCAGGAGTAAGAAAAGCAGTAAGTGCAGGCATGAACCCCTGGAACAATACTTAAAATGGTGAAATCTGAGGTGATAAAGGTGTCATTTTGGGACATAAACAAGTGATTTAAGGAAAGAGAGTGAAAAGTTAACTCTACAGAGGCTGGAGAGAATTAAGCAGTTAAACTTTGTGAAAATGTTAAAAAAGGACCATGTTAAAGAGAGAGAATTCTTGGTTTCTTCACAGCCATTCTGAAGGGGAAATGGGCCCTTTTCCAGAAGAATGCCTGTAAATAATCCAAATATATATACAGCTATGTAAAAACAAAACAGTGTAAAGAAATGTTAAGGAAAAGAAAATGTGTATGTATCTATTTGTCTGTGAAAATATGTAAAGTTCTAAGAATCTAAACCAGCACATCTGGTTTGTAAAACTCCTGTTTTGTAGGTGTAAGATAAATTGATTTTGTTTTTGTTTTTAATGCCACTACAAATTAATTTGACTCTTTAATTCAAAGTTGCAAAACTGATAGACCTTTTTGCAAGACACAGGTAATTAGTGTTGTTTGGCTTTGGGATTTAGCATTTAACCCTTAAGGGGTAACTTGATTCATTATAAAATTAAAATGTTTTTAAATAAAGACCAAGTCATGGCTGCAATAGGGCAAGCAAAATCAGGAGAATAGGTAGAGATTCTGGAGTCTTTTTGTTTGTTTGTTTTTTTACAATAGCAGATAAGAGCTGTAATGAAAGAATAAGAAATTAACAGTGACCCTCTGAAGCAATAGCAGAGGTGAAGTGCACAAAACAAAAAGAAGCAATGTTAAAAACACTGAGCCTTAAAATGGCTCTGTGTAATCAGATCGTCACTTTAATAAAAGTACATGAAAATGCTGTAAGAACAAAAGAAACACTTACACCTTATGTAAAAATTGATATGGCTAATGTTTTTAAAAAGTTATAGTACAAAAGGAATGTGCATTTTCCCTAGCACATGTGCAGTGTATATTGTAGAAAGGGGTAAAAGAAATGCAAATGAAACGTGCTGCTGAATTAAAATCCTATTAGGGCTCCAAAAAGAGCCGCAATAGGCTGTGTTTTCTTTTTCAGATCCCTGTGTGTTAAGACAGAGTCTCTGAGCTCTGCTGATGGCTTTGAATCCAAAAGCCAAGCCTGTGTTGATGCAAATTACCTAACTGATAAAGAAAGGTGAGAACTGCCAGCACAAAAGAAGCTGCAAATAAAGAACATACCTGGTCAGCAAACAAACTGCCTACATAAAAGGCATGGTATAACAAGATACCTTTAATAGATTTGATGCTAATGTTACTGTTAATATTAAACATTAAAATAACTTTAATGTTAGTAAGTAACCCTGTAACAACTTGTAGTGTGTATGATTTTTGGAAAAATCCTTTAAAGTAATATGGTAATGATGCTTCTCAGCTATTTCCTGTGAATAAACTTAAATCTTAACACAGCAGGAAAAACATTACAAACTTAGTCTGCTACATAAGAGGAAAAACTTGAGGTACACCACCTCATGAATTTAATAACTAAACAGTGGAATAATTTCCACATAACCCTTAAAAAGTAGAAGCCGTTAAAACCTGGCCTGCTTATAGAACAAAAAACACAAGAAAATATGGGGGTAATTCCTCTGTTTTGCCTGCAATCAGCAAGGGTATTTGTAAAAGAAAAGAATCTTTTAAGTAATAACCAATGCCACCCCAAAAGGGGTAGAAAAATGTTATTTTTGTCTTTCAGATAATCCAAAGTACTGTATAATGGGCTATGTGTATGTGTTAATTCTTGGGGAAAAGTGTTTAAAAAGTGTTAGCAACCCACCAGAAGACAAATGTAAATGTACTGTAAGTACTGTGTTTACCAATAATCACATTTACTATTTGCCACAACAACAACAACAACAAAAGAGTCTCAGTTTACAGTAAGCACTGATTTAGTTGAGTTCTCTATCAATCTTGGCATTGAATGGCAAATAGTTACCAATCATCTGTTAAAAGGTAAAAAGGTAACATAGTTCCTAGAAAAAAAAATGTGGAAAACTGGACCATTCATATTATACACGCAAATGGGGACGTGTTAAGAATTGCCACTGCAGAAAAACATAACAGCTTACCATTGGTATAACATATTTTCTGGATGGTCTCCCACAACTACTGGCATACTAATGTTACTACCCCTAATTGTTTTTGGTTTTAAATTGTATGTGTTTAATTGAAATGTTTAAAATGTGCTGGTGGATAAAACAAATGTATGCAAAGCTAAAGCCACAGGCCCAAATCACCTCCCAGTATTTTCTATTACGTGGACTAAATAAGAAGTGACACTAGCGATTAATAATCTTAGTGTCAAAATGAGGATATGTAGGAGCAGGATTTTATAATGTCCCATAAGAATTAAAGTATAATTTGATTTCATCCTGCTAGCCACCTTTTTTAAATAGCAGAAAGAAATGACCCCCTGGGACTATAAGATTCTGTTTTCCCATATGCATTACAAATTGGGCCCTCTCTAACGCTTTGTTTTAAGATTTAGGTAGTAAGAGACAGGATTCTCTATTGTGTCTATGTTAAGTAAATTAGAGAAACACTGAAGGCCTGGGTCTCAATGTAAATTGTCTTGGTTATTAATTGTAAAACTTAGCAAGGTTTAATTTGCAATGCTTTTTTGCTCGATATAAAATATTACTGTTTGTATTCTCAATCTATTTGTGTGAATGAGGAATGTATGCATCAGGAAAAGATAAGGTGTGAAGGCCATTTTTATAGCCAGAGTCAAGGAAGAAGTAGCAAAGAGACTTAGGCCAGGTCCACACTAGAGCTTTAAATCGATTTAAACAGCATTAAATCGATTTAACGCTGTAACCGTCCACACTACAAGTCACTTAAAATCGATTTTAAGGGGTCTTAAAATCGATTTCTGTACTCCAGCTAAACGAAAGGAGTAACCCTAAACTCGATTTTACAAAATCGATTTTAAGCTAGTGTGGACGGAAATCGAATTTAATGGCCTCCGGGAGGTATCCCACAGTGCACCAGTGGCCGCTCTGCACAGCTAAAGGAACTCTACTGCTGGCCAGGTACACAGGAATAGCCCCGGGAACTTTTAAATTTCATTTCCTGTTTGGCCAGTGTGGAGCTCTCAGCAGCACAGGTAACAATGCAGTCTCCTGAGAATAGGAAAAGAGCTCCAGCATGGAACACACAGGAGTTATTGGATCTGATCGCTGTATGGGGAGAAGAGTCTGTGCTATCAGAACTGCGTTCCAGTAGACGAAATGAGAAAACTTTTGAAAAAATTTCTAATGCCATGAGGGAGAGAGGACATAGCAGAGACTCGTTGCACTGCAGAGTTAAAGTGAAGGAGCTCAGACAAGCGTACCAGAAGACCAAAGCAGCAAAGGGCAGATACGGATCTGGCCCAAAAACATGCCGCTTCTACGCGGAGCTTAACGCAATTTTAGGTAATTGCTCCACGACAAGCCCCCCCTTGTCTGTGGATTCAGAGGTGGGGGTAGTAATCTCAGCCACTGCTGATGATTCTGCGGACGGCTAATATGTGGAGGAGGACCCGGAGGAGGACGAGGAGGAGGACGAGATGGCAGAGACCACACAGAAATGTTCACAGAAATAATGGCAGTAACTCGCAGTGAAAGAGCTCATCTGGGGGAGTGGAAACACGTGGTCGCAAAGTACAGGGACGCTGCCAGTGAACGTGAAGACAGGAGGGACCAACGTGAGGATAGGAGGGACGCTAAAAATGACATGTGGCGGCAGGAAGATCAGCGGTGGTGGGCAGCAACGCTGGAGCTTCTTCGCGATCAGACTGACCTCCTCCGAAGTCTGCTGGAAGAGCTGCGGGGTCACAGAGTGCCACTCCAGCCCATGTTTAACCTCCCTCAGTACTCACCATGTCCCATACCTTCCACACCCAGGCGTGTAAGAACGCGTGGGGGAAGGCTTTCTGCACCTGCCCACTCCACCCCTGTGGACAGTCCAACCAAAAGGCTGTCATTACACTGAAATGCCCTTAATGGCATTTTTCTTCCCTCCTATACACCTCCCAAACCACTCCCGGGGTACCTTTTCATTTCTTTTATTCTTAGGACATGCTATTCAAAGGCAGTGGGAGGGTGGGTTGGTAACGATAGTAAGCAAGATGTTCTGGAAGGGTGGAGGGAAGCTTGCTTGCAGCAGCACGAGTTAATACATGGGGGGGGTTAATCAAGGGGAAAGAAACACATCAGTCACACCAAACCCTGGCCCATGATGAAACTCGTTTTCAGGGCTTCCTTAATTGCCTTTGTCTTCCCTTAATCCCTCCCTCCCTCTACTATCCTCCCCCAAAAACCCCTACTGATGTACTTTTAATCACAGGCTTGTAAAAGCAGGAGGGAGGGTGGGTTGGTTACAGGGACTGACTTTTAATAAAGAATACAATGTTTTCTACAGATAGTAGCTTTATTTTCCATAAGCAAGCAGTTCTGGAAGGGTGCAGTGAAGCTACCTTGTAGCAGCAGGAGTCAATACATGGGGGGGGTTAATTAAGGGGAAAGAAACACAGCAGTCACACCGTACCCTGGCCCATGATGAAACTCGTTTTCAGGGCTTCTCTGATGCGTACTGCTTCCTGGTGTGATCTTCTAATTGCCCTGGTGTCTGGCTGCGCATAATCAGCGGCCAGGTGATTTGCCTCAGCCTCCCACCCCGCTATAAAGGTCTCCCCCTTACTCTCACAGAGATTGTGGAGCACACAGCAAGCAGCAATAACATAGGGGATATTGGTTTGGCTGAGGTCTGAGCGAGTAAGTAATGTCCTCCAGCGACCTTTCAAACGGCCAAATGCACATTCTACCACCATTCTGCACTTGCTTAGCCTGTAGTTAAACAACTCCTGACCACTGTCCAGGCTGCCTGTGTATGGCTTCATTAGCCGGGGCATCAAGGGGTAGGCTGGGTCCCCCAGGATAACTACAGGCATTTCAACATCTCCAACTGTAATTCTTTGGTCTGGGAAGTAAGTCCCTTGCTGCAGCCGTTTAAACAGAGTAGTGCTTCTGAAGACACGAGCGTCATGAACCCTTCCTGGCCATCCCACGTGGATGTTGGTGAAACGTCCCTTGTGATCCACCAGTGCTTGCAGCACCATTGAAAAGTACCCCTTGCGGTTTATATACTGGGTGCCCTGGTGCTCCGGTGCCAAGATAGGGATATGGGTTCCATCTATGGCCCCCCCACAGTTAGGAAATCCCATTGCAGCAAAGCCATCCACTATGACCTGCACGTTTCCCAGAGTCACAACCTTTCGTAGCAGCAGCTTAATGATTGCTTTGGCTACTTCCAGCACAGCAGCCCCCACAGTAGATTTGCCCACTCCAAATTGATTCCCGACTGACCGGTAGCTGTCTGGCGTTGCAAGCTTCCAGAGGGCTATTGCCACTCGCTTCTCCACTGTGAGGGCTGCTCTCATCCTGGTATTATGGCGTTTCAGGACAGGGGAAAGCAAGTCACAAAGTTCAAAGAAAGTGCTCTTACGCATGCGAAAGTTCCGCAGCCACTGTGAATCGTCCCATACCTGCAAGACTATGCGGTCCCACCAGTCCGTGCTTGTTTCCCGGGCCCAAAATTGGCGAGGAACGGGTAGAACCTCCCCCATTACCATCAGGAGCTCCAAAGCGCGGGGGCCCGCGGTTTCGGAGAACTCATTCTCCAAGTCCTCATCACTCTCGTCGCCACGCAGCAGCATGCTCTCCTGCATTTCTGGCTCATGGTTCAGCATAGACAGCACGAGAATGCCTGAACTGTTTACAACATCCGCGATCAAGGTAAAGATCTGACCAGGATCCATGCTTGCTGCAAAATGGTGTTTGCTCACTGTAACCAGTAAAAAACGCGTGAAAATGCTGTCTGCTGCTTTCAGGAAGGGAGGGGGTGAGGCTGTACCCAGAACCACCCACGACAGTGATTTTTGCCCCATCAGGCACTGGGGTAGTAACCCATAATTCCAAGGGTCAGGGAACACTGCAGGAACTGTGGGATAGGTACCCAGAGTGCAACACTCCTGAAATCGATGGACGCCAGGGAACATGGACGCACACCACCGACGTAAGGTGCCCTAGTGTGGACGCGTAAAATCGATTTTATAAATCCTGTATTATAAAATCGATTTTAATAACATCGATTTTAAGCTGTAGTGTGGACGTGGGCTTAAAGAACATCAAAGAATCATCAGGCACTGCTTACTACCCCGACGGCTGTTAAACTGTCTGGCATCTCAGAGTGGATACATGCTTCATCATGTAAAAATGCACCACCCCCAGTGAACCAATCATCACCTCAGGACCACGCAGAGTCAATTGTGACTCCAGAAGAAGACGTAGAGGAACAGCCTGCAATACCTTACAATCTACGTTCTCATAAGGGTTGCCAGAAGCAGACGACAACCTAAAGCAAGGCCCAAGAAGAAGCAGTAGTGAGCCTAGCGCCTGCTGCCTGGTCGACATAAAACTGTGACTGCGGTTTCCTCAGCTGAGGTTGTCAGAACCAGAAGTGCCCTGCCTCCAACATGCGCCTCTGGTGGTGCCTGTTCCTCGACTGCTGGTGTCTTAAGGTCTGGGGAGTCCACAATGACAATTCTTTTATCCAGCAGCAAGTGTGGATACCTCAGACCTTTATTATTTCTTAATGCTGGGTCTGAAGCCACATCCCAGCCCACTCTCAAACTGGTGTTCCTGTCCTGGCTATCCCACTCAATTCCCCAGACCTCACTGGGAGACCTTGTCCATTTAACACAATATGGAACAGTAATGACACCTGGGAAGAGGCTATTGGCAGTTCCTTTATCCCACTTGGGGGAGTAATCCATCAGGCAAAAAGGCTCCTGAGGTTACAAGCAGTAGTTAAAATAATGGCAAATAAAACCGGAGAAAGTTTAAGAGCCCTGGCCAAAGAAACAGGGGCGATCCGACAAGTGGCCCTCCAAAACCGTCAGGCATTAGACATAGTGCTGGCGGCCAAAGGAGGGACCTGTGCTTTCACTGGAAAACAATGTTGTCTGTTTATACCTGACAATACCAATGAGGTAATAGATCGCGCTAGCCACTTAGAACAAATTGCATATCTTCTCCAAGTAGAGCTGAGTTCTTTATGGAAGTGGCTAAGTAACCTGTTCAATTTCTCTGGCATAGGAAACTGTTGTTTCAGGGAGCCCTAACTATCCTGTTTGGAATCTTAGTGATTTTTGTATGCTTTCAGTTAATCTCCTGTTGTATCCAGAACTGTGTCACCCAGGTGACTGCCCCAAAACAGAGTGCTAATATGATGATTTTGAATATCACTGATGAACAAAGAGATATGGAACGGTTAATTTGTGGAACCCAGTAATTGTTGGTCATGGCGTGCGCTTGATCCAAAGGAGAGATTGTGAAAGTAGAATGAATTATATTGTGAAAATAGAAAGGATTAAAGAAATGCTGTCTGTACCTTTAAGCAAAATTATTGCAATGCTGCAATCCAGGTGTCAGGAATACAGACATTAACATAGAACAATTGCTCCATTTAAGGGCAATTGGTGAAGTATTAGCCTTAGATCGATAAGAGTTAGTAAGGAAGTAGGATATGCATGCTGTGCCCCAGGTGAATTTTACTGTTTTGCTTTCTTTGTCCCTTTGTCTAATTCCCGCTCTTTAATCTTAAAAATAAGATAGTTTGTGTCTTGCATGGTGCTCACATTATCTGTATGTTATTAGCAGAGCGCTGTGCTAATAAAACAGAGTGGTCTGACAAACTGTGAGTCCTGAGTCTAACTTTGACAAAATCCTCCATAATGAACTATTTTAAACTCCATTGAGACAGATGGGCATCACTCCCATTTTATAGACCACACAGAGATCAAGTGCCTTGCCCAAGATTCCACACAAAATCAGTGGCAGATCCAGGCACAGAACCCAACTGTTCTGACTTCCTGTCACACCCGTTAAACCACAAGAGGGGCTGTCCCACTCCACATCCTGCGGGGATCAGTCTCCTCCCCCATCTCATCAGACATGCCCCTCAAGCCTCTTTCCAGCACAGTCTGTTTACAAACAAACACTCATGTGGCCGATAAGCAGGATTCTGGCATCACACGCATATGCAGACATGCATCATTCTAGTTCGTGCTCACAGGCTCGCAGCCGCTTTAGAAAAATGTAAAAGCAAATCAAATCAAATGGAGATCATCATTCAAGAAGAAATTGAAAATTTAGTGGAGCCTTTTCTAAATGATAGCCCTGCTGCAGAAAATGAAAGTGGAAAGTGCCTAGCAGAAGAGCAAATAACTACAAATTTGCCTGCTCAACCCGTGGCAGCAGCTGCCTTCACAAAACCCCAGCTTGTAAGCATCCTAATGTTATTTCCAAAATAAAATTATCACCTAAATTACAAGACAGCTCTGCTGCTACAGAATCGTCTCAGTGCTCAATCCTCAATGAGTTAGACAAGGGAGTTGCTTTCACTTGTTACTGCTTGCAGTTTTCCCCAGCCCTGGCCACTCAGACAGCATCACTTGACAATCTCTTTAAGAAGAAAACAAAAGATCACCAGCAAAATGTAATAGAAGTTTGTATGTGTGTCTGTATATATAGATAGATCTATAGACACAGATATACACATACACACTCCACCAATGCTGCCCACTTTGAATGCCCACGTCTTCCTTTCTCTCGCAAGCATATTTGGGCTTTACCCAGATCATCACTTACACATGGGGAAAAGCAACCAGTCAAAAACCCATAAAGCCAACTCTTTACCCCCCTTCAAAAAAAAGTCAGCTCTGCCATAACGCATACAGAGCACTGCCGTCGCATACCAACTGGGTAGTTGGTAACTTGTGATTATTGCCTAAGAAATATGTCCATCTGATTATTTTTGTTACTTCCCCTCCTCCACCCCCACCCTCTCTGTGTGTTTGCTTCCTCCACCTATTATGCTTTGTCTTTTAGACTGCAAGCTCCCAAGAGCAGCGACGGTCATGTGCTGTATGTCTGTACAGCATCTAGCACAACGGGGCCTGGAGCTGTTTGGCCTCTTTGCACCACTGTAATATAACTGTTCCACACCCCCACCTGTAATAGCTGCATTTGTTCAATTGAAACGTGGCGGTGCAGCCCAGAGCTTGGGCTAATGCCGGAGAAGTAGAAAGTGCAATTCAAAGATAAAGAAGTGGAAATGACTGGACCTCTTCCACCTTCCAAGCTGAATGAGCTGCATTAAGTCACCAGAGAGCCTCAATGGGGACTGTTCCTTTGGCTTTGTAGAGTCCTTTCACTGCTACCAGCTGTTATTAACCCCGGTTCAGATCTCATTTAACTGCCCCGTGTGCTTGCTGCTGAGCACGCCTTTGTAAAAGTCTCTTTGTGAGATGCTGCAGTATGCAGTAATATCCTTCCTCGCCACTAAGAGTTTTCAAACGGCCTTAAAATTAATTCAAAATGAGACAGTCTGAGTCCAAAGGAGCACTGGGGCTTTGTGAGTTCTGGGCTCTGAACCGGGGCTCTGAACAGGAAGGAACACGTACCCATAGTCCTGCAAGACACCCAGCATACTCTGGGCCAGATAATCCTCTGGTGTAAGTGGGTGCAAGTCCACTGACTTCCACAGATGCCTACTTACACAAAGTTGCGTTTAGCCCTAAGCTGGTGTTTTGAGTCTCCTGGCTGTGTTAATGGATCTCTAGATGTGCTCAGGTCAGAGTTGCAGAGTCCTGAGCACCCACAGCTTCTAGGACTTTCAACTGGAATTTGGGTGTTCATCACAGCTGAAAAATCAGCTCCTTGAGCTCCAAGATCATCCCCCCTCCCTGGTGCCAGCTCACAGCAAGGGCCCCAAGCACACGTTTGGATGTAGAAGTCTCACTTGTTCCCAGGTTGCCCTGGTCAGTGAGCCCCATGGCTCTCTCTCTCTCAGGAATTCCTCCAGATCACTCACATGGTGTTGACACATGGTATGCTGTCCCTATGGCACTGAGCCTGATGTTTGGGGATGGAAGGAGACAGCTTTTCCATGCGCTCCCCAGGAATTCTGTTTCAGCTAATTCCTTTGGTTTATGGAGGATGGGTGGGGCAAAGTGCCTATTATTGGCTATTTGGAGCCCAGAGCCTCTCTTCCCTTAGGTGGCAGCTCCCATGTCCTAGTAAAATCGCGTCTGTCCCATGGAAAGCTGGATGAGGCTCCCTCCACCTGGCTGATTGTCCGAACATTTAAAGTAGACTGAGGGTACGTCTTCACAGCAATCGATTGCTCGGGGATCGATATATCGCGTCTCATCTAGACGCGATATATCGATCCCCGAACGCGCTTATATCGATTCCGTAACTCCACCAACCCAAATGGAGTTGCGGAATCGACAAGGGGTGCCGCGGATATCGATCCCGCGCCGTGACGACAGTGAGTAATTCGATCTTAGATACTTCGACTTCAGCTACGTTATTCACGTGGCTGAAGTTGCGTATCTAAGATCGATTTTCCTCCATAGCGTAGACCAGCCCTGAAAGACACTCACAGCCTCAGGGGTGCAAAAGACCAGACCCAGGGAATTACACTCAGACCTACACTCACCACAGGGATGAGTTCATTGAATACCATGACAGATTCCATCCTCCTCCGTGTTCCTGGCCAAGGCTCCGACACAGCTGAAGCACAATCAGCCCCAGCAGGATGCATTCTAGGCTGGTGTGACAGGAGACCTGCTGCCTGTTGCAAGAAGGCATGGGGAACTGTTAGTTAAAGTGCTAGGGAGCTGCCCAAGCAGCTGAGAAGTGTTGAGAAAGCCAATGGCTCTTTACATTAATGCTGAGCACTAGTCCTCAGTTAGGCTCTTGGCTCTCCAAAGCAGTTATGCTGATTGATCTGGGGGGCAGGGAGTGTTTACGTGAGAAGCAGGGACACTGCACACCACATACAGCACATCACAGCCTTGTGAGCTTGCATCCCGCTAGTGGATCACAATTGTTGTGGGGAGTGACAATGATCTACCCCTCCAGGCCTAACATGCCTTCTGCAAGGTGTCTAGGTCACTCAGCTCCCGGGAGGATCTGCTCCCTAGATATGAAGCATTGTCTAGTGCAGGGGTAGGCAACCTATGGCACGTGTGCTGAAGGTGGCACACGAGCTGATTTTCAGTGGCATTCACACTGCCCGGGTCCTGGCCACCGGTCCGGGGCGATCTGCATTTTAGTTTAATTTTAAATGAAGCTTCTTAAACATTTTAAAACCTTATTTACTTTACATACAACAATAGTTTAGTTCTATATTATAGACTTATAGAAAGAGACCTTCTAAAAACGTTAAAATGTATTACCAGCACGCGAAACTTTAAATTAGAGTGAATAAATGAAGACTCGGCACAGCACATCTGAAAGGTTGCTGATCCCTGGTCTAGGGCTTAAAGCACCCACCTAGGAGTTGGCAAAGGTGGGGTCTATTCCTGGCTCTGTGGTCTTGAGTAAGTCTGCCTCACCCTACCTTCTGCCAATGGGGAAAACTCTGCTCACCTCCCTTTGGCAGCAGCTTGGTGATCAACAGATCTCATAGTGCTCTACAGTATTGCACTTCCCCTCCACTATTCACACTCAGCAAGATGCTCCTGTCTGTGAATGAGAACAGGGTATTGCCTCTCTGTACTGTGCTATCTTCACAACCTGCATCCTCTCCGGGGTGGGTACGGGTTTGACACTCTAAAGAAGCTCCTTATCCCTCAAAACTCCCCTGCAATAACCACCCAGTAAACACGCTGCAGCCCGTACTTTTTGCTGCCCCAAGCAGCAGCCAGCTCTCACAGTATGGTGCAGTCAGCCCTGCCTCTGCGGTGCCTAATTTGGATACTGAGATGGCCCTAGGATTTTTGCTGCCTTTATGCAAATTGTAAACTCCTCTCCATGGATTTGCCACTTGGATTCGGTAGCGTGAGAGCCAGACTAACACGGCTACCCCTCTGATACTTGGTAGCATACATGTGACTGGAGAATGCCAAGTTGAAAGGGGGACAAATCAGACTGTGTGTCTCCCGTCTGCCATCTTCCCCAGCAAGAGCCGACCCTGACACCATCAGCCCATAAGTTTCATACAAGGGTATGTCTTAACAGACTGAACACGGGCCGGAGAGCCAGGGACGCCTGGGTTCTAATCTGACCATTTCTGCTGATTTTCTGTACAAACTTGGGTCACTCTCATTCAACCTCCCTGGGCCTCAGCTTCCCTATCTGTAAAATGGGGATAATGGTACCTAACTCCCCATGCCAGGAGAGGGAGGTTTGTAAAGTTAATGAACGGTGGCTGGACAGTGACAGTGCCTTAACGGGGTGGTCTCCTGCATTTTAATGGAAGGCCTTCTCTCTGAACAACAGGCTGATGAAGACTGTGTCAGGGACTCTGCCAAGATGTTTAGTCAGTATATAGTTATTCAGTGCACTTCATAGAGTGGTCTCTCCATCTCTATTTCCCCTTCACCCAGGCCCCTCCAATAACTCCCTCAGTCTCCACTGACCTTCCCAGAGCATCCTTTAACCAGCCCTTCACACCTTCTCCTCCGGCTGGCAACAGAGTTGATCAAAACACAGAACTCAACAGTCCCAAACCCACACAGAGTTTTTCAGCTCACTTCCCCTCCTCTAACCCTCGCTTGCAGCTTTTACCTTGCTAGGGCTTTGGAAGAGCCAAACTTGCTCCTTCCCTCAGTCACAGCTCCATACGCTCTCCTTCTGCCTCTGACCTACCCCCTTCTCCAGAGCCTTTTCATACTGGAGTTACCCGATTCCCCCCAGTGGGGCTCATCTCGCAATCAGGGCTGGCTTAGGCCAGGCTCTCCAAGCCCTGGGCAAGCCAGCCTGTTACACACAGGGACAGCTGTCAATGCTGATGTGCCATCCCCTCCTGCAGGGAGCCCCATTGTCTCCCATCTGTCCCACTTCCCCACACTCATGCCCAGAGCTCCACTCCTCCATGTTGCCCCCAGAGCCAGCTGTCTTTGTCTCCTGTGCTGCTCTAAAGGGTGGTGCTGTAAAGGGAGGAAGGGCACTGAATAGGAGAGAAGAGGATGAGGGAATCCATCTCTGCGCCCCCTTTCCCTTAATTCTTCTTGGGAGGGCTTCACCCTTCTGGGAATCCCAGTCTGATGGACCTGGATCCCCTCTACAAACCACAGGGAATTGGCCAAAGGAAGAAGCTGGAGAGCAGGGCTCATAACCCCACTCTTGTGGCACTTCAGCAGCAAGCCTCGTGCCTTCCCACCACAACAAAGGGGGTGGAAAGGGGGAGAGTTGAAACACAACCTGTTAGACACATAGAACTTGCAGCTTTGCTACAGAGGCAGCTTCTTCCTGTGGTAGGATGGATCTTCCAGAGGATGGAGCTGGGCATTTCCCTTCTTTGGCGATGATCAATTAGGTTATGGTGAAGAAGGGCAGTCCCCGGGTTGAGACTTGAATGGACTATCGAAGGCATGTCCCAACCTGAAACCATGTCCGTGAAAAGTTGGTAGGTCGTGAAGACCTCAAGGGAGGCAAAGAAAAGTACAATTGTTAAGGTCAAACTCAAGCATTCCTTCTGCAAATGTTAGTAAAGATTTTCTGAAAAAGCTTACATGAAAAATGCAATCAGCCTCTGATGATTTATTGGGCCAAATTTGGAGACTGAATTCAATCATTAAAATGTAAGATTTCAGTTGTGCTTTACACGCATTTCTCAATGCAGCCTTCACTGTGCGGTTGTTTACAGACACATCCATAATGCTTTATGAATAATAAGGTATTTCTTCCAATTTATGGCTTACTGTAAAATGCTGCTGCAATTTGAGAGGCATGGATGACAAAAAGCATATCCTGTTGTAGGAACAACTCTGTAAGTGTATTTAGCCCTTTGCTGGGATTTCTAGGTACACTTTGTTTTTTATATATATAAACTTATGCTGGGGAGCATAAGTCTTGTAAAACCAAACAGCACTGTACATCTGTTTCCAGCCTAGCATTGCAAGTGTCCCATTATCGAATGGCTCATTCCCATTTCATCTGTGTGAGCCCACCCATCACAAGCACTTCTCGTGTGATGTTCCTGGATCCTGCAGTCATATCTGGCTCCTATACAACATCCTTGGTGCTGCAGAAGAGTGGCTCTCAATCTTTCCAGACTACTGTATCCCTTCCAGGAGTCTGATTTGCCTTGTGAACCCCAAGTTTCACATCACTTAAAAACTCCTTGCTTAAAAAAATCACATATAAAAATACTAAAAAGTGTCACAGCACATTAGTACTGAAAAATTGCTGACTTTCTCATTTTTACCATAGAATTATAAATCCGTTGGATTTATATAAATCCATATTTATATAAATATTGTACTTACATTTCAGTGTATAGAACAGTACAAATGAGTCATTATCTGTGTGAAATGTTAGTTTGTACTGACTTCGCTAGGGCTTTTTACATAGCCTGTTGTAAAACTAGACAAATAGCTAGATGAGCTGATGTACTCCTGGGAGACCTCTGCATACCCCCAGGGGTATGTGTGGCCCTGGCTGAGAACTACTGCTGGAAAATACACAAAATAAAGAAGGAAGGCATCTGCCCTAATCTTTTCTCTGTTTATCTATCCATCCGTCATATTCCTAAGGCCCTGTGCAAGGTCAGCCCTGAGATGCAATGCCTCGACTTAATGTTGTTGAGAAGGCATTCCTCCTGCTTGATCATATAGAATGGTGACAAATGACATAAACACCAGCCAGGCTGGCTGGTGTGAGCATTTGACACAGTCCTCCCAAAGCTGTCCTTAACAAAATGCTACAGTGCAGGAATCAAGCAGAGAAATAGACCCCGTCCACTTAGTCGACGTTATACTTGCACAGCTCTCTGAGCCCACGTCCAGACTAACCCGCGGCATCGGCGGGTTAAAATCGATTGCTCGGGGATCGATATATCGCGTCTAGTCTGGACGGGATGTATTGATCCCCGAGCGCGCTTACTTCGATTCCGGAACTCCATCAACCCGAACGGAGTTCCGGAATCGACACGGAGAGCCGCGGACATCGATGCCGCGCCGTCCAGACGGGTGAGTACCTCGATTTTAGAAATTCGACTTCAGCTACGTTATTCCCGTAGCTGAAGTTGCGTATCTAAAATCGATTTTAATACCCTAGTCTGGACGTGGCCTGAGAGTCGGAGCTCCTAATACAGAGACTCTTGCGGACACGGTAGAAAAGCAGCTGACGCAGTCAGGAAGGGAAACAGAAGAGCAGGACAAATTGATCAACCAGTTCTACAGAGCAGTGATCAAGGTGAATAAAGGTAGTATGCACTTCGAAAGCTAGGTCTGGACAGCAAGTTAACATGCAGAACCTGCACTAAAAAGGGAACAGCTTAGCTACTAGGAAACAGATACCCACACAGCTTGGCTTGGGTGGAACATGCATTCACAGAGGAATTCCACCATGGTGGGGATGGAATGTCAGGAGAAAGATAACACGGTGCTCTGCCCCTGGAAGCGCCAGAGGGGCTGGAGCCAGACGGCCCCGTACAATTATCAGACCCAACTGAGAAGGCGTCAGGCGATCCCTATAAAGGACAGAGAGAGCTCATTCCAGCTGTAGGCACTGAAGCAGGGGATTACGGGGAAGGGTGTGTCATCCTGGAGCGGTGGGATTCCCAACTGGAGAAGACAGATCCAAGTTAGTTTGAATTGAGTTAGAGTGCTAAAAACAGAGTGTAACCCCCACAGTGACACTACCGGTGGGAGGGGCTCAGCCACCCCAAGTAGACCCTGTCGGAGGTACATATTCGGGCTGCTAGTGCCTCCCTCTGCTATGCCTACACTGCTAATTCCAGCAATCAGAGCTAGCACAGCTGGAAATCACACCTCCAGCTCTACTTTAATAGTAACTGGAAGGGGACCGGGCAGAGCTTCTCCGAGCTCTGGGCAGTGGAACTGCTGGGCTCTGCTGATTTGCCTATGTATCATGAAAGAGTTGAAGCGTGTGACTACACTGGAGCTGGGACTCCCAGCTGGAGGGGGTACACCCAGGCTAGCTCTGATCCAGTTAGCAAGCTAAAAATAGAAGTGTAGCCACGGCAGGAGGAGAGGTGGGAGAGGCTAGGCACACCCAGTATGATTCCATCCAAGACCAGAGGTGCATGCTCAGGGCTGCTAATCCCTCCCGCCCCAGGCACCGCTGTAGCCTCACTTCTGTTTTCAGTGCGCTAATTCCAACAGACTGAGCATGGAGCTGTCTCCTCAAGCTGGAAGTTACACCTCCAGCTCTCATGCAGACACCCTCTCATGTATGATATTAGTCCTCCCTCCGTCCTGATGTGCCCAGGGAATTATCAGTGCCTACGGAGCCTGGTGGCCTCAGACAGTGCTAGGCAAGAATGACTAAGTGCAGATCAATGTATCTAACTCAAATCAAGGCAAGGAAATCTCTATGGGGAACTCACATACCAGGTACTTGCTAAGAGGACAACATTACTGTCAGTCAGCAAGGTCTGTTAGAATGGGAAATGATGGATCTTTGCTCCTCCCAGCAAAAGAGTTAAACTGTCAGACAAAATGTCCCTAGTGCTGGGATGTAAACCAGCAGAGATTCGTTTAGAGAGAGATCAGAGAGGGCCAAATGAAATATTTAATTGAGGAATCCTGAAACGAAGGATTCTGAACAGAGTAGGATGTGCCACTGCTGGTAGAATGAAACTTACATTATCCTCCCTAATGTTTCTCTGCTACAGAATGTTTTTTTCATGCAGTTGAATTAGAAATCTGACTGATATGAATATGTAATAACACTTGCTTTATTAATAGCATCTGCATTATCAGTTAGCTCCCTGCTATTGGCAGGGGATCTGGGAAAATGTGTGGCTTGAATGCTAGAGAGAAATGAATCCATAAAAGTAGTAGCAGTGGGTTCATTTCATTTCTTTTCCTGGTGTCCTGGCCGGGATAACAGAAATACAATGGTCACTCATAGATTGCAAAAGTGCTTTCTGTCCATCTGCAGCAGGCTTTGGAACTGCCTCAACCTTTGAACAGTGCAAGCATGCCACATAACCATCTGGAAGCAGATTCACAGCAAGTCCCATAAAGGGAATGGGGAACACACCCCTCCTTGAGGAAAAGCTTTTTATACAGGTTTAACATCCACAAATTGAAGAACTGTGAGATGGCAACATTAGGCAGCACTACGCACATATTGGTGACACGGGATGTAAACTTTCTTTTGTGTTTTGTCTTCTTCATTCCTCTTCCCTCCTGGCACCCTGGCCTTAAACAAAGATGAGATGACAAAGGAGATTGGACTGGACATGTTTCTTGTGTGCTATTTTAGCTGTAAATTATGCTAGCTTCATAAAAATACAACAACATTATTTTGTTAACGTCAAGTAGGTAAGGGTAGACTGGATGATCACTACTTCTGGAAGATACTGTCTGGAGTAACACCTAGAGACCCTGTCCAAGCCAGGCACAGAATCTAGGTCCCGAGTCCCAGTCCAGTGTCCTATCCACTAGGCAACACTGCCCTGCCAAAGCCTCTCTTCTGATAGTCTAGCTCCCCTAACTGGACAAAGGTCAGCTATCCAGGCTGATTTCATTAGCTTTATCAGCACTGATCACACAGTGCTACTGATCCATTTGTGAGACCATACAGGCTAGGGAGGAGACTGTCCTTGGGAACTCTTACGGGGGTGGTGATTGTGGTTACCTGCTGAGCCGTCCCAGGAGCCCTCTCATGCCAAGCCATCCCAGGGTCCCATTCATGCCAGTGTTGCAGGGTTCCATTCTGCCACGCTTCCTGTTCAACATATAGGTGAAGCCTTGGATGAAACTGAGAGACCTTTGGCTGCAACACATTCAGTATGTGGTGCAGTCTCCTTGCTTTCCCAGCGCCTGACCGGGCAGTTATGTGGAGGTCAGAAAGCTGCTCAAACTCAGCACAAAGAAGACAGAGGGGATGTGGGTTGCAAAGGGGGAAATCATTCGAGGAACGGAGAAAGATCCTGAGAGCTCCAGGTATAGATGCAAGTTCCCTTGCAAAGATGGACACAAACAAAGGGCACATCAGAAGCCCTGCCCACTCTTGGATTCCCAGGTAGCAGCAGTTGCTCAGGGCTTTTTAACCCATCTGTGGCAAACTAAAAAGTTTCCTTGAGGATGTAGGCCTCACCACAATCAACTGCACTTTCAGGCTGACCTGCTGCAGTGATGCCGTTATGGGCTGGGTGAAACTTTGTTCTGGGCTGAGTTAAAATGCCATTGGAAGTGGGTGTGAATGCACCTACCAATTCACATAACTGCCAGGGTGAGCTCATGAGAAGTCCCCCTACTGAAGACAAAAAGGGGTTGTGACTCCACCCAGGAGTTTGGACAGATTGGGAGAGAGGCTTTGCTGAATACTGTTTGTGTTTTGCGTGTTTGTGAAGGAAGGCATTGCACACTGAAACTGAGAACAGACAGAACACAGAGAGAGGCAGAAAGCCCAGCAATAGCCTGTGAGCACAGTGCAAGCCTGGGATAAACTAGAGAGAGAGCTTTAGGCTGTAGCTGGCTAAAAGGGCTTAGATCTGAAAACAAATAAATTGCTCCTTTTGTTCTTGGCTCCTCCTGTATTTGGAGAAGCAGGACTTGGTACATTCCTCTACATAAACAAGACTGCATTAAAAAAATTCCACACTATCAATTTCTACCTCCAACTGGAACGTCCCCAGGGCTCCAAACGTTGACTAGCTTCTAGGGTAAAAAAGGGGCAACAATATACTTGGGGATACTTGTGAAGACCAAAGCGTCCCACCGGCTTCAATCTGCTATAGCTACTGGATTGGTATGAGAACATTAAACTGCCCAGCACAATTCCAGGTGCTGATGCTCATATATGAAGACCAACTTGGTTTGGGAGCTGGCTGCCTTCAGCTCTGCCTCTCTCCCTGTGTATCATTACACTGGCCTCACAGTGGCTAAAGCACTTTTGCTGATAATCCCTAGATGGGGGCTGGGGAAATGGTATTTTTAGTGGAGAGTCCCTAGATCCAGAACCCAAGTTTAGTGCCTTTTTGAGTGCAAGAAACACCTCCTTCATCAGACACTGGGTTGTCTATAGACTGCCACAGGTGTACGTATGAGTGATTGAGCCAGAACTGTTGGAGTATCAAGAGTAAGGGATTATCTCTATGTGATGTTGCATATAATCTGGATAATATGCCCAGCCGCTACTGAGATGGAAACATTACAAACACACTCAGACAAATCATATCATTAGCTGAGAAGAGTAAACTGGTGCCTGACTCCATGCACGCATGATTCCACCTCTAGGGTGAGGCAGGACTAGCTGGAGATTGCTACTGTAACTGTGGGCATTGCACTGCTCCTGGGGGTTGAAGAAAGTCACTGGAGCAGAAACTGCCTTAAAGATTGGGGTCTTCTGTCTACATTAACTGGCTTGTACCATGAAATCTCAAGGCAGGGCATGCAACTAACTCGCACTCCGGGGCTTTTGGTAATTTCCCTCTGCTATTCATGGAGAATTCATTATTAAATGACAGACCTGCTGCGCTAGCTACCAGATGTGCAATTTCAGGGAGCAGGGACTTGCAGTTTCAGGCTAGTCACACTGCAGGGACTTAAGGGACAACAGGGCAAAGCTGAACTCAAGTGAAGCCCCCCACATTTCCCCTCCAAAGCTGCCCATGCCTCTGCATTGGACAGGATGCCATGTGGCCATCTCCCCCTACTTTAAACTAAAAGAGGGTAACGTCTCATTCAGACCCCAGCCAACCCCTTTGTTTCCTATACACAGTGGCAGAAGGTGTGGTGTTATGAAGTGCACACCTCAGCAAAAAGCAGTGCCTTTCAGTGCAATGCAGGGTGAGGGCAGTTCAGGGCCACGCAGGGCAATGCAGTGTAATTACAGTGTAATGAGGCACAGTATAGCACACACCAGCCTTGAAGATTGCAGCACAGCTTGGGAGAGAGCAGTTCAAGTGTCAGACAGTGCAGTATAAAATGAGGTGCAGCAGAGGATGCAGACCAGTACATTGCACAAACGCTGCTGTGCAGCAAGAGCAAATTATAATGCAGAGCAGTGCGAGGCAAGTTGTGCTGCAGAGACAGGTATTACCATGCGGTGGGGATGGAACACAGTACAACATGGTGCAGTACACATAACACATTCAGAGTGAAAAGTCTGGTAAAGCAGAACCTTGGCTTGGTTTTTAATCCTATCCTGAGCACCACCCTACTGTGGCTGGGCTTCACTGACCCAGAGCCTTTCCCGAGAAAGAGGTTTCAAGCTCAGCACTGCTTCACATCAGGCCTGGTGGCACTGTCTAAAGGTATGGGGATAGCTCAGCCTCCAGCGCTATTCAAGTTCTTGGCCTCTCTGCCGATACTGCGCCAGTTGTCATAATGGTTTGAGATGCAGACCCCATCCCATGGGAACTGGACTGAGGTCACCAAACTCCTTTTCCGGAGGCCACTGAACTACCTGTTGGGAAATGTGAGCTCTCAGGCAGGAACCCCAAAAAGATTTACATGTTGGTATCCTCAAAGAGACCATTTACAGAGGAGCAGGAACGGAAATACCAGTTATCTGAGAATACACACCCAACCAAGAGCCCCTTGCACCAATACCTCCACAACACCTTCCCTCTCTGGGGCCTCCCCTCGACTGGTATCACCCAAACAACTGCCCTGCTGGAGCAGTCTGGACCTGATATCCCTAAAAACGCCCTGGAACCACTGCAGCAATTGGCCTCAGATGGTGCAACAGATGGATTGGTAGCCCTACTTCCAAGAGAGGGTGGGGAAGGGCAGTGGGAAGCTGGGTACTGTTGGAACAGTCTGACAGTTCCCAGGATTAGCAGAGTTACCAAAATACCCTAAGCACAGACCCCCCTGAGCCTCTGAACAACGGGCCCATTCCTCTCTGGAGAAGTTTTAGTACCAAGAAACCCACCCTGAACATATCAGTATCCTCGGCCTGCACAGGCACGTGCAAGGCATACGCAGCTATGAAATGGAGGCCTTTCGCTTATATGCATTCATTTATTTTAGTTTCGAAGGACTCTCCCCATGTGCAAAGACAGCTGCCGTTTTGTTCACAGAATTGGTGCGCCTTGTTAGAACGCACATACACGGCTGTCTCTCGTGGGGACTTCAACTTGGTTCTTTCTTGGTTATTTTCCTTAATCTACAAGAAGAGCCATTTCAGACCACTATGACACCTTGCTCTTTTCATGGAGAAATACCATCATGAGCACCCTACACAGTAACATCAGCTCAGTCTCCCTTGCTTTCAGCCTGGCAAAGCCTCACATTTCTCCCTGCCTCTTTGGCTGATGGGCATCATGGCCACCCTGTGGGAATATATGGAGAGTGAGGAGGGCAGCGAAGGGCTCCTTTGACGGGTCAACCACAAGGCCTGCTCAGAAAGATCAAAGTGACGGCTAATAAAGGTTCCTTCGTCCCACTTGAGATGCTCATCCCACATGTTAACATACTCCCAGCCTTGCTGTCAACTTTCCAGATGAAGGCTCTTTGCCAGGCCAGCTGCTCCTCTAGGGGGCACTGATGGCAGCAGCAGGATTTGCGGTAGGACACCCACAATTCATTAACCGGCCCAACCAGCGCTGTGGACAAACATTTCCATAGCGAGCTAAGAAGGTGCTCTGCCTATATCGCCGACCCACTCCCCTCTATCTCTCCCCACTAGCATGGTGAGCTTATCCGAGGGTGTGAGCATGAGGGTGCAAGAGAGGCTAATACAGCAGGCTGCAGGTGGCTCCCGTATAAGCAGCAATCTGAATGCTGACAGCCAAGCAGTAATCAGGCCCTGTTAAGGTGCCGCCCGGAGAAGGCCCAGTGCACAAGGAAGGAAAGGCCAAATTTGGCCACAGTGCCACACACAGAGACCACCGCTCTCACTCAAAGAGGGAGTGCTGGCTCTGGCGGGCTGATACCCCCTGGGCACCAGATGTGGTTCCCCAGCTGCGGGGGGATAGGTCGGGCACAACAAGTTCTGTGCCTTTAATGGCACAGGGCTCACCAGCTTGTCAGCACGCGTACATATCTATCAATATGAAACCAGGCTTCCCAGGCAATCAATAACGCTGTTTAAGTGATAAATCTCACTATTGACTGGCTGCGGAAGCCAGCTTTTGATTAATTTAAAAGAGTGAGCGAGAACGCCAAAGAGCTCAGAGTGTTTTTAACGTCATTGGGCATTAATCCACCCCGCTCGAGATATGCTGTGAAGAGCGGATGTAGATGGACAGCAGCTTCTGTTTCCAAAGCTGGTCGGAACAGCTGGTGGAGATGGCTCCACACAAAGCCCTGCAAGACACCAGTGCCCAGAGCCTCCCATTCCCCAGCCTACCAAGGCACCCAAAGTCCTTGGACTGCCCTACCCTGGTGCACACCCCAGGAACTCCTCCCATCAGGAGCCAGGATGAAGGACAAAGAGAGAGGAAGGAAGTGGGGCAAGTACAGAGCAGATAGGGAAGCAGAAATGCAGCCATGCTGGTGTGTGCAACACAGCCACCACTGATGTAAATAAGCCTGGATCCAGTAGAACAACACCAATCTACACCAATTGAGGATCTGGCCCTTTATGTGTGTGAAATCCCTGAAGAATTCTTATTTGCTTAGACCTGAGCCTTTGTACTGCAGCTGGAATTGATGCTCAAGGGCATGCCAAGCCGCCAAATCTTTTTGGTTTCCACTGCAATTTAGGGCTGGCAAAAGCAGCTGGCTAACTGACACACTGTGGAGACCGAATTCCCCTGTCCTCAGAACAGCTTCCCCCACACTGCCCTACCACGTGCTGTGACCCTGGCCTAGAGGAGCCACCTCTGGGATGAGAAGGGGACAGCCAGTCCCCGTTAGCTCTCACATGCTCTACTCAGGCTGCCAATAAGGGCGCCAATTATGCCGCTTGGTCTTGTGATGGGGACACCCGTACACTAAGAACCTGACTGATGCCAACACCACTTTGCATGCACATTGCCAAAGAGCTGATGGTCACACCTCTTCACCACCCCTGACCTGAACTGGATTTGAATGGATGGCCTAGAGGTGTGAAGGATCACGGTAGGTCAGCTCCCCTTCTCTGCCTCCCATCTCCCAAACCCCACAGCATTTGTTAAATGGAACTGGGGCAGTAGCAACTGTAACAGTTAGAGGACTGACTGTCTCCCCTACAGGTGGTGAAGAGGGAGCGGATGTCTGTGCACAGTACAGCCAGACTATAGCTCCAACCCGTAACTGGACTACAAATGTGAAGAGCCTTCCCTCAGCTCCCAGACTTCTGGTGAGGCAACGATACAACACCCAGTGACGAGGAGCTCCCAGACCTGAGTGCTAGTCTCAGTTCTGTCATGACCGGCTGTGTCACCTTCTAGCTGTAAGTTCTTTTCTGGCCCCCAGTGCCACAGTACCAAATACCGCACAATCTGTAGTGTACTGATCCTCATGAGAAGGCACGGCAGCACTATACCTCTATTTTACAGATGCAGAAACTGAGGCACAGGAAGATCATGAGTCTTGTCCATGGTCAGACACAGTCCATGGCAGAACAGAGAATTGAATCAAGGTCTCCCAAGTCCCAAGCGAGGGTTCTGACCACCTCCTCATCCCTTTGAATCCCTCCTTAAGCCTCATCTCTTCAGGCGACCCCAACTCCCTTCTCTTCCTCAATAATCCACACCCCAGTCTACTGCTCTGTGCCTTGTCTCATTCAGCCTGTCGGTTCCTCGGGGCAGGGAACAAGTCTCATGCATTTCTGGGAGCACTGTGTATATTTATGCATTCGAAGAAGCGAGCTGTAGCCACGAAAACTTATGCTGAAATAAATTTGTTAGTCTCTAAGGTGCCACAAGTACTCCTGTTCTTTCTGTGTATATTTATGGCATTGTATAAATGCTTTGTAACAACAGCGTAATCTTGCTGTGTGAGAGCTGGTTTTAACTACAGCTAACTCCCAGGGGGTGGTTGTGAGGCAAGGTTAACTAACGCTTCCACTGATTTCACGGGGAGCAGCGGCAGGACAGGTGTTTGCAAAGCTCCATGTAAGCGCTAGGAGAGCTCTATTCCTCAACAGCCGGGGGTGAACGAAAAGCAAATGTGGAAAGCATTCCCTTGATCTTGATGCTCCTTTCATTTGCGACTGATTCTGGTGTTAATCTCTCAGGAACTTGGCAGCAAACCCACCAAGCATGCTCCATGCACCCATCATAGCCAGAAGGGCTCCTGAGATTGATCCAGAAGGCCTACCATGGGTACCGGATAAAATAAGGTACCACTCGTATCTGCCTTATCTTTAAATTCCATCCTGCTCTGAGATTTCTCACAGCAGCGGATTTGACCCTTTTGCTTCTATGCATTATTCAAAAGGCCCAGCCTGGAACCAGCCTGGCGCATACATGAAGAAGTTTATCAGCGCCACAGATGTCTGAGTTAGTACAAAATGCTATCAACAGAGACAGAAAAGTCTCTTTCTCACCTGAGCCCAGCTCAGTCTCTTCCATTGCTAATTCAGAAGGTGGCACTCTTCTTCCCCAGCCATTTATCTCTGTCAAGAACCTGCCACCTGCCAGAGCCAGAGATAATCACTAAGCCCTACACTTCCGCTCTGAAGCACAGCAGGTTACAGCCTGGTCTGAGCCAGACTCAGGCTCTAGGCCTTTACCATTTCCCTTCTCACTCTTCCTTTGCTTCTGTTCAGGATGCACAGGAAGTTGGGCTGAATGTGAGAGCTCTTGCTGGAAACTGAAACTGATGGAGAAGAGGCCTAACTTATTAGTATTATCATCACTGTTCTTATCAGCTGTGAGAGCCCATTACTTTGCCCTCACCTTAGTATTCCCCATTCCTTCGTTAGTGGAAGTGCCTCTGGTGTTTGTGTTTGAGTCTTCCCTGCATGTCCCTCTTGCACAGCTCCCTTTCAATTCAATGTACTTTCTGAACACTTAGACAAACAACGGTCAGTCTGCCCTTGAAGAAATGGCTGAGTTGGTACCAGCGCCCTGACTAGGAGGCGCTGTCTGCCTGTTAGTCAGGTTCCCAATCTTGGGGACTCTGCTGGGTCGCCAATATGCAGTGGTCATAGAGCACTATCATTCACACTCAACTGAGACATTTTCTTTTTGATATGACATCCCAATGTCCCATTGGATTATTCCCAAGAGCGCCACAGGGGGCTACACCAAAGGTTCTGCCGGCTTAGAACACGGCAGCATCTACACCTGATGTCCAAAAGCACCGAGCACCCAATAATTCATATTCAGGTCAATAGGAGAGACTGAGCGCTCAGCACTTTTGCAAACCAGGGCACTTATTTAGCTCCTCAACACTGCACACAGGAGCACAATGTCAGGCACCAGTTCTGAATATTTTGTCTCTAATGTGGATAAGGCTTCAGTGATCAAAACCCTCTTTTATTGCCATGTCTCAGCACGTTTAGCTAGCCTGGTGGTGAAAATGGGTCAAAGTGATACAGCCTAATCGACACCAGGGGTCTCAATAGCAGCAACACAAAGATCGCATCAATGAGAGAACAGAGGTAACTCGCTGCTGAGATTATTAAAACCATAACTACAAAGAGGAGTAATGCAGGGCCCGCCACTGATCTAATTCCTGTGATTGACACAATCTTCGGTTTTATTCATTAAATCCATTGTCTTTTCAAAAAACAATTACTCCTCTAACCCAAGCTTGGGAGACCAGTGAGGGATCCCAGGGCTGAACAAACAGAGAATGAACTTCCACTCACCCTGGGGAAGGGGACGTTGTCAAATGGGCAGTCTGCAGAAAGCAACAGGAAACCATCTCTCCCAGCACTGGCGAATCAAACTCGAGACATGCAGGAGAGACAGTATGCAAAATCCAAATACAATGCCTCAGGATAGCACTTATGCAAGGATCTTACCTCCAGAGCAACTAAGCTGCAGTCTCTGCAGTGCAATAAACAACTTCCCAATCAAAGATCCTACTCCCTGAGCATCAAACAGCCCTCTCTCAAGCACACCAATCCTCCTGAGAATCAAACATTGGTCTTTCCAGAGCTAAAGGAACTGCCAAGCAAAGCTACAGTTCCCTGGGAATCTACACTCAGAAGAAGGCTTTAAGCCATCTCCATAGAAACTGAGCTACCATGGTTGCAGCGCAGTAGGTTTCACAAGATGGTCCCTTGGTTATAAATTGCCACCCCCCGCCTTTCAGTGCACAATGCTGGCACAGCAGAAGCCAAGGGCCACTGACCAGAGTATTAAATGCACCCGCACTTTACTCTTGCTGCATGGATGCTCCCAAACCCAAACATTTCAGTTCAAAAGTAGGGAACACTTGCAAAGACAAGCACTGGCCAGTAATGAACAAGCCTGTGGGGCCCACCTTGGTGTGCCATTTTGCAGAGGAGCAGCAGCTGCAGGAGTTAGTTAAAAGTGACACCTATTTTCCTAGAGAGAGATGAAAATTCGGAGACCATCTGTGTGCATGCACACGTGGGGTCTCAGCATGTAGGCACAGGAATGCACATACATTTTTGAGAGGTGTGTGCACATCCCAGCATCAGATGCAATTTGGAGCTGTCAGCATGCATGCATAGGGATGTGCATACATTTATGGTGTGTGCATTTGTATCCATTTCCAAGTTGCTCTGGTGGGGCCCCAGCCTACGTGCTTGCACACACCACTAGGAGCACACTTCTATTTCAGGGACAGTGGTTTTGGGGGGTCACTGTGTGTAGGAGCACACATTCACTTCAGGGTGTGGCTTTGGAACACATCGCACCCTCTCTGCTCCAGCCAATGGGCAGATACACAGTGCACTCCAGGCACAAAGCAACACACATGGTGCCTACCCCCCACACCCCCCAGAAAGGGCCCGGAAGACATATATGTGTATTCTGGGAGCAGGAGTGTATAGGAGTAGACTGAGCTTTGAGTGTATGTAAAGAGCTGTGTATATGCATAGAGGACTTTCCGCACTTGGTGGGGTGGGAGTGTGCAAGTTGGACAGGGGATGCTGGGGGGGGTTGTGTGGCAAGGGCTGTGTGTGCATACAAAGGGGGGGGTGTATGTGGATTGAGAGTATAGGGATATACTGTTTCTGTGTGTGCTTGGGTGTGTTCCTGGAAGGGGATTGTTTAGTCTCTCTCTCTCTCTCTCTCTCTCTCTCTCTCTCTCTCTCTCTCTCACACACACACACACACACACACACGATGGTTGTTTGATCATCACAAACCATGACCATTCCTCCTCAGTCCCCCAGGTCTCCACGCAAATACCTGTCCCGCGGGGCGCCCACCCGGCAGCCCCAATGAAAGCCAGGGCAAACGCGCCGAGGGAAGCGCTCTGAACACACAGCCGGCAAAGCCAGCAGCACTGCAGGACTGGGGCTGGCCCGTGCTGCAGAACTAGCCTCGGACTCCAAACGAGGGGCTGGGCTGGACCGGGCCGAGCCGGGCACAGCTGCTGGTCGCCCCCAGTTCCCTCCCCAGACAGATCCGCCGCACAGCTGCCCCCGGGAGGCGCGCGCCTTACCTTGGCTGGCGGCTGCCCCTCTCGGCGCTTCCTACTCCTCCCGCCTTCCCCGCCAGCAGCGCGGCCGGCCAGGGCTCAGCGCCGGGCAGCAGCAAGGCTGGGCAAGAGGAGGGAGCGGGCTGCCCCGGGAAGTTTCTGCCGGAGCTGCAGGGGGCTGGGAGCGACGCACGCAGGCTCCTGCCGTCTCCATCTCCGCGCTCCGCTCAGCCCTCTGGCTGCGGCGTGTCCATGCTGCGGCGCAGGACCAGGCGGCCGGACAGCTCGGACGGAGGGACGCGGGGCGCTGATCTCGGGGCAAAGACCGCCGGGAAAAACGCTGCCCGCTAGGGGGTTAGACACGCCCCGCGGCGGCTGCCCCCTCGGCCTCGATCCACAGCGACTCCGCAGCGAGCTCCCCGCCGGCCCCCGACCCGCGCCCCGTGGCTGGAGCCCGGCGCAGAGCGCCTGGCCGGGACACCCGGCGAACCCCCGGGAATCGCAGCAGTAGCAGCAGCGTGGCTGGGAGCGAAGCTGCTCCTCTCCTGAGACCCGCGGCTCCGCTCCGTGACCTTGGCTGGAGGCGCTGTGTCTCCGGAGCCCTCCTGCGCCGTGCGCCCTCCCCCGAGCGCCGCGGAGCCGCCCCTAGGCGGGGAGCCGGGGGCAGCAGGGAGAGCGCGAAGAGGGGAAGGGGCCGCACAGCCAGCGGTGCCGGAGGGGCGCAGGGCGGATACTAAAGAGCTGCAGGGCCAAGCAAAGCTCCAGCAGCAGCCGGCCAGCCCAGATCCGGGACCACGGCCACCCCTTCCCCCGCCACACCTCGGCCCTGCGGAGAAAGGGGAGACGGAGGTGGGGGGGGCTCTCCCCAAAGCACAGGGCTCAGCTGGGAGCTGTTGGGCAGAAGGAGGGTCCCCATCCGGAGAGGACCCACCTGATGGGGGACTGCATAGTTGAGGTTGGCCTTCTGAGGTCTCTTCCAACACCGATATTCTATGGTTCTGTGCACACCCAACTGCACCACGTGTCCAACAGGCCATCTCCGATTGCTGGGAGTGTCCTGACCCAGGGGCTGCTGACAGCCCTGGGTTTCCTGCACTCCTGGGCTTGGGTCTCTGCTGCCACTACCGTGGAGCTTTGCACTAGGACATTTCACCACCTGTCACCCTCGCTCTGGTCCTGGTTCCAAGGCCCAGACCTCAGGAGCAGGGTGCGCACTGAAGGATGGCAGGTGCTCTTTGAAGGCCATGGCAGGAAAACCCTGTCAGCGCAGCTCCAGTCCGCACTGAAGGAGCAAATTCTTATTTTGTTCATCACAAATAATCCCCATGGATGAACTAATGCAGGTCCCCTTCAGCCAGGTCCCGAGACCTTCTAACTCCCTCCTACCAGCCCCAAGACTTCCTCTTCCAGCCATCCTCACCTGACTGAACAAACACCCCAAAGTGCCTCCTGGTAATCAAAAGGGGCTTTGCAGAGTCCTCGGATGTGAAACCACATCTCATGTGCAGCACAGGTTTCTCCTCCCACACCCACACACAAAATAAAATTAGCAGAGCACATTACCCAACATTTTCCACACAGCCCCTCGGCCCCTCTGCTCCCTGAGGATGCTACATGCAAGGGGACTGCTTCCAGGTGACCCCCTCTGCCCCTCTCACCCTGCAGGTTTGGCTTGTTTGCCTTTTTCGGTGCCAGCTCCCCAAGAAGCCTGCATGGCGACCATTTTAACGCTTGCAGTTAGGCAGATGGGCCAATGGTCAACATTTCTTTTCTCATCTCCGGAGAACTGAAAGAGTTAGTCAGTGTCTGTGCTGCACTGATGCTATGCGTCAGCCCTCCCACCCACCCACACAGCTGCTTGCTCCATGGCAGCATGACCATGGAACACTGCATGTCATGTTGGCATGGCACATCTTTCCTGTGCTTGTGCATCAAGCCTTGTACAGGCAGTGCCACGTCAGAGTGACTTCCCTGTGCCTATGTGTTTCATGACATCATTGGCAGGGCCCATCACACAGAGATTCCTGTCCGGGCATTGCAGTTCTCCGTATTTCATACAACCGCCTGGTTAGCATCATTGTTCTTATCTCCACTCTCCATGTATTTCATGGCCACATGCCAGGGGAGGTGGCACGGAGCACTGTACCGGTGTTGCCTTTTGCAGCCCCAGTGCTGGGGGAAGTGAGAAGCAGATTGCTAGGTGGACATCTCGGGTCTCTGTTTTCCCTTTTTTCTGCTCAGAGTTGCATTAGGCTCTCTCATTAATTAGCTGTTTTATCATTCTCCCAGCAGGGACTCCTGTCATCGTTAATGATGAGACAGAGGGGTTTACTGCAGAACTTGACACTGAAGGAATCAGACATAAAATCCAGCTGTTGCTTTTGAAATCCAGAGGGAGAGCCAGAGCCAGGGCCGGCTCCAGGCACCAGCGTAGGAAGCAGGTGCTTGGGGCGGCCAATGGAAAGGGGTGGCACATCCGGGTCTTTGGCAGCAATTCAGCGGCGGGTCCCTTAGTGCCTCTCGGAGTGAAGGACCCGCTGCCGAATTGCCACCGAAGACTGAAGCGGTGCAATAGAGCTGCCACCGAAGTACCGCCGACTGCGGCTTTATCTTTTTTTTTTTTCTGCTTTGCCGCTTGGGGCGGCAAAAAAGCTGGAGCCAGCCCTGACCAGAATTAGAAAGAAAGCCAGGTGGGATGGAACCCCCTCCCCTCCACCATGCATAGAACTGCACTAGAGAAATGCCAGCAAGCAGGAGATGCAAACCCAAGGTGTCAAGGTTTTTTCCCCACTTTGAACTTTAGCGTCCAAAAAATGGGGACCTGCATGATCACTTTTAAGCTTAATTACTAGCTTAAATTTGGTACGCTGCCACCTACCCAAAATATAGTGTTTGGCACACTTTCTGTTCCCCCAAAACCTTCCCTGGGGAACCCAAGACCCAAAACCCTTGAGTCTTAAAACAAGGAGAAATAAACAATCCGCCCTTCTTCCCCCCCCCCAGACTTTCCCCTCCCTGGGTTGCCTTGGGAAGCTACACCGAT
Organism: Gopherus evgoodei; assembly: GCF_007399415.2. Lineage (NCBI taxonomy): Eukaryota > Metazoa > Chordata > Testudines > Testudinidae > Gopherus > Gopherus evgoodei. The sequence continues at coordinate 69,069,343 of NC_044330.1, read as the reverse complement.
CCAAACTCCTTGGATCTTAAAACAAAGAGGAATTAACCATTCCCTTCCTTTTCCCCCCACCAATCCCTGGTGAGTTTAGACTCAATCCCTTGGTTCCAAAACAAGGAAAAAAATCAATCAGGTTCTTAAAAAGAAAGCTTTTAATTAAAGAAATAAAAGGTAAAAATTATCTCTGTAAAATCAGGATGGAAAATGCTTACAGGGTTCTGAGATTCATATAGCCTAGAGGGACTCCCCCACCCCCACCCCGAGCCTGAGATTCAAAGTTACAGCAAACAGAGGTAAAAATCCTTCCAGCAAAAGGAAAAACATTCACAAGTTGAAAGAAAACAAACATAAGACTAATCCCCCTTGCCTGGCTACTTACAAGTTTGAAACGTGAAAGACTGATTCAGAAAGATTTGGAGAGTTGGTTGTAAGTCTGGTCCCTCTTTGTCCCAAGAGCGAACAACAAACAAAACAAACAACACAAACAAAGACTTCCCCCCACTGAGATTTGAAAGTATCTTTTCCCACCATTGGTCCTCTGGTCAGGTGTCAGCCAGGTTCACTGAGCTTCTTAACCCTTTACAGGTAAAAGAGACATTAACCCTTAACCATCTGTTTATGACACAAGGGATGGACTGGAGCACTGACAGAACTTGTCATGCGCTCCAGATCACTGTCTCCTCATGGCTAGGGATGGGCCAACCTCAAAGGGCTGGAGATGCAGCAGCCAGGAAGTCTAGTCCAGAGCACTTTCCTGCAAGACAGGGTTGGGACTGGCAGAACAGGCTCTCTCAGATCACCCATCAGGTCAGAAACACCACATGACAGTGTGAGTCCTACAGGCACTGGGCATGCCAGTCCCTGACAATCCAGTCCTTCCTTCACCTTGTTTCCCAGTTACCCACACGCCTAAGGAGTCCAAATAATTGGGATCCTACCGGCTCATGATGGTGGTCCCATCTCCCACAGCTCTTCCACCTGCCATCCAAGCAGGAGCCAAGAAGTGCAGAGATGCAGGGACTTTTTTTTAAGTTAACCAAATTCTTTCAGCCTTTAGGGAGGATTCAGCCTGAGTCAGCTCTTTAATTTTAGCCAATCAGATTAGCTGTCCCCCCACCCCCGGACACACCCAAATTTAAGAGTGATAAAATCCACACTAGGCCCTTGGTTTGTTGATGAGCAGCATCACTAGACGTCACTAGGAGGCCTCTACCAGACACAGCTCTGCTGACGCACCTCTGGCCTACCTGCCTTAGCACCCCTCATCAGGCTATCGGTGTACAAAATTAAAGTCCACAAAGCCCAGAAGAAAACAGTGGGTTTAATATTCCTTATTTCTATTCCAGCTGTACCTGTGACCCCAAATAGGATCCCCCTATCCAAATCTTCCTGCCCCAGATTGCTCACCCTTTAGAATGCAGCCAGGACATAATTGGCGACGACAGAAGGAAAGGAGAGGGAGAGTGAGGAAACAATGAGTTGTGTTACTCTTATTTTGCCCAGGCAGAAGCATTCAACTGGAGGTGTGTGTCTGTGTAGAATTGTTTTCTCTTTTAAAAGAGCATAGTCAATTCTGATCCACAGCATCCTCCTCCTATTCCATTCCTGCCCCTTGCTGAGACTTCATGATCCCAATTTGCAGATTCTCTAGTATTCCAGTCCTACCCTCCACTCCCCTCTCTCCTGACCCCCAGCTGTTCCTCTCATGCAGAGGCGTAGCGAGCGCCCTCCGTACCCTCCGACTGGAGGGGGCCCCGCAAGGAAGGGGGCCCCTAAAAATGGCAAAAAAAATGTAAGGTATAACTAGGTAAGTGACATTTATTGACGCTATTGCACAATCCATGTCGGTTTTACTGACAAAACCGTGAAGTCATTATGATACATCATAATGCTATTGGCTACATCAGTTGTCTGTCGGTCAGTTTCGAATTTTAGTTGGACCCATTCAAAGAATGTGTATTTGCGTTCATAATGGCGGTCGGCGGATAAATGTTATTAATTTAGTTGTTTAGTTTTTTATCGTTTCCAACGCAGAAGTCTAAGAGAATGTATAAGAGTGGAGCTAGTAAACGAAAGGCAGAAAAAGAGTAGGAACTTGAGAAAATTCCAAAGTTGTCAATGTATTTTGCCCTGCAATCCAATGTACAGGTACAGGCACATGAAACGGACAGCGCTAGCAGCGACGAATCATATCCAGAAGTATCCAGAAGTGCTTCAAGTGAGGTCGAAGGTGAAGCCAGTTGTTCTACCAAACAAACTGTGACAGATATTCCAGCTGCTGCCAGGAAAGAAGTATCTGAATCAGAACCACTGACTGATGATCCAGGAGATTGGCCGTCTATAATAGCGGACAGGCAAGTGTGTGACATTGTTGCACGTGGCCCACCGCAGCAGAATGAAAGTTACGAATTTCTATTTAACGAGGAAAGACGGAGGTTCACAAGTACTCATTTCTATCGAACCATGGCAAATGGCAAGAAAATAAGATGTTCATGGTTAATGTACTCAGTTCAGAAAGATGCCATTTTTTGTTTTTCTTGTAAATTATATGGCACTGGCGACATACCGCTACGTCGTGGAACATCTGCTTGGAAAGCACTGTCAAAAAGACTTCAGCAGCATGAAACAGGCAAAGGTCATCAAGACTGTATGGTGAAATGGTTTGACCTTCGGTCAGGCATAGTAAACCATACATCTATTGACCAACTCGAATTGCAGGCTTTTCTGAAAGAAAGAGATTTCTGGAGAAATGTTGTCAAACGCATGGTTGATGTCGTTATTTTCTTGTCCAAAAGAAACTTGGCATTTCGAGGAAGTAATGAAAAGCGCGCCGATCCTTCGAATGGCAACTTTTTGGGACTGTTTGAATTGCTTGCAAAGTATGATAATGTCCTCAGCAAACTTTTACAAAGGATTAAAAAGGCAGAGACACCTGTTCAGTACCTCAGTCCACAGATCCAAAACGAGCTGATTCAACTTGTTGCCAGTAACATTCAAGAGGCCAACATAGCGCAGCTTAAAAAAGCAAAATATTATTCAGTTAATTTGGACTGTACACCTGACGTGTCACATGAAGAACACATGTCTGTGGTGTTATGCTTTGTTGAATGCAACGGTGAAGATGGTGTCAATATTTGTGAAGTGTTTGTTGATTTTCTTAATGTTCATGATACAACTGGTGAGGGCTTATTGGAAGCATTTCTTGAAAAGGCAAACAACTTAGGAATAGACATTGCTGACATGAGAGGTCAAGCTTATGATAACGGCGCAAATATGAGAGGAAAGAATAAAGGAGTTCAAGCCCGCATGCTAGAAATAAATGACCGTGCCTTGTATGTACCATGTGGAGCTCACACTTGGAATCTTGTGATCTCAGATGCGGCAAAGTCATCGAAATATGCCGTTGACTTTTTCGGTCTGATTAACAGAATATATGTTATCTTTTCTTCTTCACCTTCACTTTGGGATATACTTCAAGAACATATGCCAATATCTGTTAAAGGGTTATCGGACACTCGTTGGGAGTCGAGAATTGATGCTGTGAAGCCATTGCTTTATCACCTTGAAGAATTGTGCAATGCTTTGTCATCTTTGCGCGAATATGCGCTCGAAAAGAAAGATGGCAATACAGCAACAGAAGCCGGTGCACTTTTAGACCATGTTACTGCATGGCCTTTTGTTCTGACTGTGTACACGTGGTACGATATACTATTTCATGTCAATAAAACCTGCAAATTAATTCAGTCACCAGATGTGTCAATTGATGTACTGCAGGCAGAAGCTGGTGCTACAATGAAGTTTTTGGAAGACTATCGAAATATAGGCTATAACTCTGTGGTCACAAATGCATGTGAAATAGCAGAGCATATGGGTATTGAGCAGGTGTTTCCAGAAACCAGGGTGCGACATAAGAAGAGAATGTTTGATTATGAATGTGCTGATGATTTGAGTCGTCTTTCTGCCGAAGAAAAATTCAATCGCAGTTCTTTCTTGTTTTCACTGATCAGGCCATATCTTCCGTTTGTTGCGATTTGACCAACTCGTGAGTGGTATAAGTTGTTTAGATTTCTGTACAATGCTAACAGCCTGAAGCAGTGTCACAGAGAAAATGAACTGGAGAATCACAGCAAAAATTTTGAAAGAAAAATGGGAGACATTGATGCCAACGAACTCATAATGGAATTGAATCGTTTTATTTATGTCATCGAGAAAGAGAGAGGACTTGTCACTGCAAACAATTTTTTAATGTACATATACAAGAACAGCCTTCAGGAGATATATTCGACTCTTTGCATTTGCATCAGAATTCTTCTGACCGCACCAGTTACTGTCACTGGTGCTGAAAGGAGCTTCAGTAGAATGAAACTGATCAAGAATATCATGCGCTCAACCACGACAGATGACAGGCTTTCTGCGCTTGCAGTTATCTCAATCGAAAACAAGATTGCCAGATCTCTGGACTATGATGCATTGATTAACCAATTTGCGGAGAACAAGGCTCAAAAGAAGCGCTTTGCGTAAATACGGAATATATGTACACTGTAGGCCTATGTATACATAATATGAACCCTGTATATTGTATAAAATAAATACTGCATTCCAGTTTCTGCATTGTAAGGGGCCCCGGACATATGTTCGGAGGGGGCCACGTTCTTTGTTGCTACGGCCCTGCTCTCATGGACCCACATAGCACTGCTACAGCACTGCAGTCCTAGCCCTGCAGCCAGGGTCCAGCCATGTACTTTTCCTAAGCAGGCAGAAAACAAGTCAGCATTCTGTAGTGATTCTGCACTCAGACAAATGTTCAGGATTGAGATGGAGGACTAGCAAAATCCTTCCCTGCTGCCCCAGGCAGGCTGTCCATGTCGAGCTCCCAAGGTGACAGGCTTATGCAGTAGCCCTGAGCTTGCAGTTTTCATAAGTTTTGCTACAGGAATGTCCTGGACAGGCATGACTGAGCCCCTTTGAATTTGATTTTCTGCAGACACTACAGATAGACTCACCATTCAGAAAAAGAGAGATCCAGAGATGCTTTGGAGGGACTGGTGTAAAACATTCTGAAAAAGGAAGACAGATGGCTGGGGGACCAGTAATGGGCCAAGCAGGGGGTTGGGCTTTGCCAGACTAAACCAAAAACGTCAGGAATGGGCAGGTTCTGCTCAAATACGGGACATGTATTCTGTGTTCTTGTAGCTCTTCTGTGATTTCCCCCTCAAAATGTAACACGCCAAAGCCACTACCCAGGCACTTTCCCACCTACATCACTGGTTGGAATGGTGTCCAAGGCAGAAGTGGGCAGAAGCCCTTACTAGCTGATGTATAATGAGCGTGGTGGTTCTCAGGCCAGGTCCTCTTGCTCTGGGAATCAGAGAACTGGCCCTAACTGCAATCCCAGCAGAGGGGCCAAAGGGGTGTGGACCTGATCACCCCTGGAAGCAGTCCCTCGAGCGCCACTCCAGAAAGCAGTGTGGCGGGAGCATGCTCTGTGACCCAGGCTGTGGCTGCTCTGTGGAGAGGAAGGCTTTTGGACTGCCTTTCACCCGCACTAAACTCACTAAATGGAGAGAAAACAGGAGTACTTGTGGCACCTTAGAGACTAACAAATTTATTTCAGCATGAGCTTTCGTGAGCTACAGCCCACTTCTTCGGATGCATAGAATGGAACATTCCACGAAAACTCATGCTGAAATAAATTTGTTAGTCTCTAAGGTGCCACAAGTATTCCTGTTCTTTTTGCGGATACAGACTAACACGGCTGCTACTCTGAAACCTAAATGGAGAGAGTGTCCCGTTAAAAAGCTGCTCAGTAGGTCACTGGGCTTCACTCAGCCGACAGCGGTGAGTAGGATCTAAGCTGGCACATGGCGGAGCCTCACCTTTGCCATGCCGGCTTGGCAGGGGAGCCAAACTCCATTCTGTAGGGCCGCATGGGCTCCAGCCCCCTTCCGGTGGCACCATTCCATTAAGCAAAGAAAAAATACAATCAGCCCATAATACTCAGCGGGGTAGGAGAACTAAACAGCTCTGTCGAGGACTGGGAAAGCGGCTGTTGTAACTGCCGGCCTGGCTCACTGAGAAAGGAGAGAGCAGGCACAAAAGGCAGAATGGAAACAGAAGGGTCATCTTCCAAAGGATCTGTCCTCCCGACACAGTTATGCTAGGAGGGCTTTTTGAGATGCCCTGTTGCATGGGCTCTTAGAGGGGAGCAGGCAGTGCAGCTGGCGTTTGTAGTCACCAAACTGCCTGGCTCGCGAGTCCCAGGAGTTTCCAAGTCTGCCTCCACATTGACTCCTTGCACTCCCCCAGGGATCACAGACAGGAGCCAAGGGCAGAAGCAGGACAAGCTCCGTGCAACGTTTTCGATCCACAGCACAAGTGGTAACTGGGGGTTTTGGACATGTGCTGGGCAGTGTGTCAGCAGGGGAAATAGGTGAAAATTTTCAGCTGAAACTTTTTCAAGTGAAAAATGCAGGTTTGACAAAACAGAAAAATGTACCAAATTCATGTCGGTTTAACGGAATTGTTTTAGTCAAAAATCGGTCCTCTCTCCCCCCAAAAAATCAAAATGTTTTGGATCAACATTTTGAAATTTCCTTTGATTTTCTTAGAATCAAAAAAGTTTACAAATGGTCGAAATGACAAAACACTTTGATTCTGTTGAACCAGAACCTTTCCACTGACCCAAAATGAATTTTTCTTTGGATTTTCTGAAAAGTACAAAAAAAATCATTTTCTGGTCAACCTAAAACAAATTTTTCAATGTTTCAGACTTCCAGCGAACAGAAAAACCCAGATCTATTCGCCCAGCTCTAGTCCGTGTCCTTTCCATGACTTCCAAATCCAGTCCAGGATATAGGGCACTGTTTCCCAAATGGTGGGTCCTGACCCACCAGTGGGTTGCGGGAAGGGTGTAGCCAGGTCACACATGCCCAGAGGCATTTCTCCCTGCACCCACCATGGTGTTGCTTCCCCAGGGCAGAAGGCAGTGGAGTGGGGTGCAGGATCTGGGCGGCAGCAGTGAGACAAGAGAAATGTTCATCTCTTGCTGTTTGGAATCTCACAGGGCCAGAGCTATGAAACAGAAGCAGAGATCCTCAGAGACAAACTTGGGCTTACCCTAAAAGACATTCAGAGCTGACACATTGCTACATCTCTGTCACCTTTTGGAACCATAGACTGTAACCCATTTGTGTATATATGTTGCCTGCTTTAACCTTTACATGTCTCTCATTTCCCTTCCCCAATTAATAAATCCTTAGTTAGTTTACATAGGACTGGCTACAAGTGTTGTCTGGTGTGAGACTGATGTACAAATTGACCTAGGGTGAATGACTGGTCTCTTGGGACCGGAAGCAACCTAAATCTTGTGTGATCTTTTGTGTATTTCAGCTATCACTAAGGGCATTTCTACACTGGCAAACTTACAGCACTGTGAGTTACAAAGCTGCTCAGAGAGCACTGAAGGGAAACCGCTCTTGTGTATTCACACTGTCAGCTGCCTGCGCAATAGCTTGTTCACACTTGTGGCACTTGCAGCAGTATTCGGAGCAGTGCACTCTGGGGAGCTATCTCACAGAGCATCTCTTCCTCTTCTGCCACTAAGAGTTGTGGGACGATGGAGGTGTCACGGGACATCCTGGGTCCTGTCCAAATGTCCCATGATGCATTGCTTCACATCCCAGCAATCCCTGTGCTTCCATCCACATTTGGCACCATCTTTCAACGGTTTGCATACTGCATGCCCTGCCTCTTCAGTCTGCAGGAATGGATCCCAAACTGTTGACCAGTACGCTGCTCGCTCTGACCAACATGTCACAAGTGGCAGCGGAGTTATTTCTTAAACTATAAAGGCAAGAGGAGTGTGACATTGATCTTGCCACAGGTACTAGCTTGTGGCATTCATGGAGGAGCTGACCACAGTGGAACGCCACTTCTGGGCTCGGGAAACAAGCACTGAGTGGTGGGATCACATCGTTATGCATGTCTGGGATGATGAGCAGTGGATGCAGAACTTTCGGATGAGGAAAGCTACTTTAATGAGACTGTGTGATGAGCTCGCCCCAGGCCTACAGCACAAGGACATGAGAATGAGAGCTGCCCTGCCGCTGGAGAAGCATATGGTGATTGCACTGTGGAAGCTGGCTACTGATCGGTCGCTAACCAGTTCAGAGTGGGAAAGTCAACCATTGGACTCATGTTAACGGAAGTATGCAGAGCTATTAATCGCATCCTGCTCCAAAAGACGGTGACTCTGGGCAACGTGCGTGACATTGTGGATGGCTTTGCACAAATGGGCTTCCCTAACCGCAGAGGGGCGATAGATGGGATGCATATTTAGAGTGACCAGATGTCCTGATTTAAAGGGACAGTCCTGATTTTTGGGTCTTTTTCTTATATAGGTTCTTATTACCCCCCATCCCCATCTCGATTTTTCACATTTGCTGTCTGGTCACCCTATGCATATTCCAATTCTGGCCCCAGACCACCTCTCCACTGAGTACATTAATCACAAGGGGTATTTCTCAATGGTTCTCCAGGCACTTGTGGATCACCATGGGCGTTTCACAGACATTAACACAGGCTGGTCCGGAAAGGTGCACGTCACGCACATCTTTCAGAACACTGGCCTGTTCAGGAAGCTGCAAGCAGGGACTTTCTTCCCAGACCAGAAGATCACCATAGGGGAAGTTGAAATGCCCACTGTGATCCTGGGAGACTCTGCCTACCCCTTAATGCCGTGGCTTATGAAGCCATACAGGGGACAACTTGACAGCAGCAAGGAGTGGTTCAACAACAGGCTGAGCAAGTGCAGAATGACTGTTGAGTGTCCTTTTGGCTGTTTAAAGGCCCGCTGGTGCTGCCTCTATGGGAAGCTGGACCTGGCCGATGACAATATTCCTATGCTTATAGCCGTGTGCTGTATGCTCCATAATATTTGTGAAGGGAAGGGTGAAAGCTTCACTCAGGGCTGGACCATTGAGGCTTAGTCCCTAGAGGCTGAGTTTGAACAGCCAGAGATCAGGGCTATTAGAGGGGTGCGGCGTGGGGCCATAAGGATCAGGGATGCCTTGAGGCAGCAATTTGAAGCTGAAAGCCACTAATATTTGTTGCTATACTCAGGATTGCAGTGCTTGTAATGCTAGGAGGTGATTGTGATTGGTGCAGATGATGTACTGTGAAGGTTTAACATAATTGTCTGTTGTTCTGCAGGGTCTGTTTGCTTTCAATTAATAAAATGAAGGCTACTTTCAAACCACCACAATGCTTTTATTTAAAAACAACAACCCAAGGAGAGAGTCAAACAAAAACATAAAAATATCTGCAATCAGGGGGATGGGGGAAGGGAAGGTCCCGAGAGGAGGTGGGCTCCTGGGATGCCTAAAGATTTGTGTATGTCCAGGAATCATATCCAACTTTCTCCTTTGGAGTACAACGCACAGGTACTGTACTTCAGCAGGGCCAAACTGCAGAAGGATGGGTGTTGAGTGCAGTGGGTAGTGGGAGTCTGCAGTGCTGGACTGTGACAGGGGAGGAGTGGAATGCTGCGGGTATAGACTGAAGCTAGGAGATTGATAAGTGGGTGTTGGCGGTGTCTGGGGCAAGCATGGGAAAGAGTTTTGTGACAGCAGCTGCAGGGGAGGATGGGCATGGAGCTGCTAGGTTTGCCATGCTAGTATTGCCTGGCGCACCATAACATTTAAGAGCTGCTCTGTGGCTTCATTCTGGCGTGCCGCGTTCTCCTTTTGGTCCCTCTTCTCACTGTCCCGCCACTCCTTCAATTCCTGTTTCTTGGCTGCAGAGTGCATCATAACATCACATAGAAAGTCCTATTTAGCTTTTGGCTGCTTTCTAATTCTGTGCAGCCGTTCAGCAGCCCATCACAAAGAGGGAGGCTGAGCTCCGAAAGTTATCTCTGTGATTGTGAAGTTTAAATGCAACATTTTGCAGAAGCAGTATTGTTTGCAACACACAGAACACTGATTCAGTGATTTAAAACACAGCCAGTACTCACACAGCTGTCACTAACTGACTGACCCCAGGCAAGCACCATAAGCCACAAGACCCCCAAAATGGTGACTAGCCACAGGGGTAGGGTAAATCACTCTTCCCAGACCCTGCTGTACACTGGACATGTGGCTCTTGGGTAGAGCCAGCACTGTAGGGGGGCCCTGATAATCATTCCTGTGCCCACACTTTCTACAGGATGTGATCATTATGGAAGATATCTCGCTGCTGAGGGGGAGCAGGGAATCAAGGGAGGGTCTTCTCCAAGACTGTGGCTTCCACCCTGGCTCTTGTACAGCTCGCCTGTGTGCAGCAATGGTTCCCTCCCTCCCCACCCCACACCACCCCATGATGGCAGAGTGGTGTGGAAAAGTTACTGTTAACAGAGCAAGAAACAAAGCAGCTCTGCCAAAGAACCTGTGACAGCAGATTGCCCAGTATCTCCATGAGAGTTTCCTGGAGATTTTGGAGGCAGATTCCCATGAAGTGAGGGAGTCAATAAACAGCATGTTCCGCCGCCCAGACCACGCAGGTGGTGGGAGACAAGCCTGCTTTCTGCAACCCTCCTGCCCCCCAACAACATGCTTCAGTGATTCCCAAAATCAAATCCACTTACTAGGGGCCTCCTCTCCTGTTTGCACTTCGCCAATATCCGATAGCTGCGACTGGCTAGCCTCCTCCGGGATAGAGAAGAGCTCCTGGCTGCATGCATCTCTGGTCTTGAGTCATCCTGTGAATCTGGATCCCCCTCCATATCCTCATCCAAGATTTCCTCCTCCTGGCTTGGTCCACTCTCAACCAGCACATGAGCCATCAGAGTATCCACAGTGGTCTTCGCAGTGGAGGTGGGGTTGCCACTGAGTATTGCATCCAGCTCTTTTTAGAACCAGCAGCTTGTGTGCGCAGCACTAGAGTGGCAGTTTGCCTCTCGCACCTTGTGGTAGGCGTTCTGCAGCTCTTTCACGTTGACCCTGCACTACAGTATGTCCCGGTCATGGCCCCTTTCTGTCATGCATTGTGAAATCTGTCCGTAGGTATCATAATTCCTATGGCTAGACTGGACAGCCTCCTCTGCCCAAATGCTGATGAAGTGCAGCAACCTGGCATTGCTCCAAGTGGGGGATTGCCTGGTGTATGGAGCAGGCATGGTCACCTGGAAAGAGGCACTGAGAACACTGCACGCATCACCGAGCAAACAGGAAGGGGACTTTCAAAAATTCCAAAGGAATTTACAGGGTGGGGATGATGGTGATCACCTGAGGGCAGAGCAGTAGAATTCAAACCGATGACCAGAGAGGCGAGAACAGGCATTGTGGGACACCTTCCTGTTGGAGGCCAATCGCCGTGTTGTAATTGATCACGGCTTCTACACTGGCACTGTAGTGCTCTACCCTCGGCGCAGAAATCTGTACGCCTCTTGTTGGGGTGGTTTTTTACAGCGCCTCAACTGCACACTTTCTGCGCACTAAGTGGCTTGGCAGTGTGCACACCTCAGGAGTTACCACACAGAAATCTGCTTTACTGTGCAGAAACTTGCCAGTGTAGACAGGGTCTTAGTCCAGCTTGCTTGGGTGGCAAGATAGTCCCCTTGGCAAGATAGTTCCAGTCTGTGACTCCATGGTAAAGCTGTTACAGTACTTTAGGAGTTCACATTTGTTCCTGGGTTGGTAAAATCTAATTATAGAACATACAACCAGTTTGGGGTCTCTGCCCTGCTTCATGACAGTCTGCCCTGAGGTTGGCACTCACAGTCATGAGCCACTCCAGACAGCGTGACAGTGAGGATTTGAAATAGGCTGCATGATGGGGTTTAGATGGGGTTGGGAGGTTCAGCCACTGTAGGTGTTTGGGGAGGAAGGCAGGTTTCCAGGATGTAAATTTGATCATTGTGCATATTTAATGTACATACAATTGACACATTTTTTAAATTCCTTCTGATTTCAGATACTGTAAAGGCTTCAGAGATATTCCCTATTCTGAACACGGGGACTTCTTCTAGAACCTGTGACTTCTCTAAAGTCAGAAGGAACTTTAAAATTGCACCTCTCGTCTAGGTGCTTAGAGATTTGTTCACAGCAAGCCCTGCGCAATTCAAAGAATATGGAAGTATTAGCTGGGTATTTTGGATAAAATTATCAGCAGTGAAATAGTTAACCAAAATCGACATTAGGGTTAAGAATCAACACCCAGATATTATGAATGGAGACAGTAGTTGGCAACTCTCAGAGCAGTTTAAGATCTGTCAACCTGTGCAATGGAAATGCCTGTCAGTCTGTCCCAAGAAGGCTGCACTACGATGAGTGACCAGAGATTTTCTTCACAACTGGAAGAGCTAGAAATACCATTTAACATGGATTAAATCTTAATTTCTGCAGAAAGCAACAGGCTTCCAGAGAAGAGACCCTGGCTCACTGAATGCCATGGCTAAGGTGTTTCATATTCACATCTGTGCCAGATGGCAGCTTTGGCATTGTCTAGACTAAGGTCAGAGATTCTTTTCCCCAAGCAAGTTAAATTAGTTGGATTGAGCTGTTAGTTGAAAAGCCTTCTTAATTCTGTTCTGTAGCATTTAACACTATCAGCTTGATTTTAGCATCTGAAGTTAAAACCTAAGCTCCCTGCTAGACTTTAACTTGCCCAGCCAAGCAGGGGGTACAAATTGTTTTCTCTGGACTAGAGTTTCAGGCGTTAGAGTAAGTTAGATAGCACACTCCATATTTAAACCATGGGCTAGACAAAGCCACAGATGTGGTGCGTATCTTTCCATTCACTGCCCAGGTGAGACAGAACCACTTAGCCCTCACTTGTTCTCACCTGAACCACTCACCTGACAAACGCCAGCACTGAAAGATTTGCTAGGCTGCAGGTATTGTTCTATGCACTAAGAGACATGGCCACATGTTCACAATCAACAGCCATCCTCTGCCTCCCTCTTCCCAGCCCCAGTGGATCCCCAGCTCCCAGACTGATTTAATCTCCCTCATGCTTGATTTTAGATGGGATGACTGCTCTGACCATTGAGAGGACCCCTGTAGGCAGACACTCCCCAGCTGTACCTGTACCTGTACCTCGTCCTCCTCCCCTCGTCCTGTTACCTTGCCCCCCACCCCCATCTGTCTGTTTAACCACCTGTCACAATCCCAAACTGAGCTCTCTGGTACAGGCTTTTGGTTTGCTTATTTGTACAGCACCAAGCACAATAGGGCCCTTATCCCTGACTAGGCATTTAGGCACTACTGCAGTTTGACAATAACAACCAGCAACTAAACTGGCCCCGCTGTTCTGGAGGGTCTGATCACTCACAGATTTTTCAGACCAGAAGAGACCATTCTGATCTTCTGGGCTGACCTACTTGCCTAGCACAAGTCATAAAATGTCACCCAGGAATTCCCCCACCAAGACTGTAACTCCTGTCTCTCAGAGAGAGGATGGGGTGACTTGAGGGGTTCTAGAACCCTGCCCAGACCACACAGCCCTGTCACAGAGAGACAGGAGGTGACATGCAGCATGACAGTTACACAATGCATAGATCTGTGTGGGCTTGGGGGACCAGTTGTTGTGGGTTTTCTGTCCCACCTTAGAGGGAGCTCAATCTAGCTCTGAATAGATCCCTTGATATACTTTGCAGCAACCCAGGGCCACTCCTCTCAGCACAGCAGACTGCATCAGCTGCAGGGAGCACAAACCCACAACCTTCCCAAGACCACTATGGGCAGTGTAGGCTGGGCACAGCTAGGGAGTTACCAGCTGGCTAGACAGGAGGAACTGGCTCTCAGAAAGGAACTGGAGTGCTTGTAATAGCGTCTCATGGAAGCATGTACCCCAGAGTTGCCCAGATCACATGAACAAGACGCTCATCACAGCCTTGCTTCAAGGGCAGAAGTGTTTCTGTCATGCACAGTGACCTCAGGGCTCCCAGGAAGCCAGAATCCAGCTCAACATTTTCCTACTTATTTTCAAGACCCACATGAATTTAATATATGGAGATTTACCTATTTCACAGAGCTGGAAGAGACCTTGAAAGCTCATCAAGTCCATTCCCCTGCCTTCAGTAGCAGGACCAAGTACTGTCCCTGACAGGTTTTTTTCTTTGGTTGGTTGATTTTTTTTACCCCAGATCCCTAAATGGCCCCCTCAAGGATTGAACTCACAACCAGCCTATGCTCAAACCACTGAGTTATCGCTCCCCCACTTGTCTCCCCCACCTCCCCATCCCTCCGATCCTTGCCTTGCCCCGCCCCTGCCCCCGCCTCCCCCAGTTAGCGACAGTCAGTTAGGAACCAGTTCAGACTAAACCAATATTAGCCATTCAAACAGAACATTCACACAGTGGATTACATCGGTTTAACCAGCCCGGTGCAAGTCTGTGTGTAGACCAGACCTAATTTGCCATAGAGCATTGAGCATTTTGGCAGGGGAGGGGTTGGGGGTGGGATGATTTATATGTAAAAGTGACTATCCTAGTACCTGGAATGATCTTTTGCTCCACTGAACAGATCTCTGTAAACTCGCCAGACCATGGATCGTTTGTGTGCTGGGTTTGTAGTGCCCAGAGGCAACATACTGCAATACAAATTATACGAGGCCTTATCCACACACAAAAGTTGTACTGTCTTCGATACACTGGTATAGTTAGAGTAGCACAACCCCTCTAGTGAGGATGCAATAATATCCGTGTAAAAGTGCTCAAATCATGTCTAGGCTATAAACTTTTGCCAGCATCACTATGTCAGTCAGGGGCGTGAGGAGGAGTGTGTTGTGCCTCCATAGCTGTGCCAGCAAAAGCCCCTAGTGCAGATGCAGCTTATCATGGCCAAGCTGTGCTCTTATCAGTCTAGTAAATTTATGCAGCCCAAGAATCACCTCTATAGCTACAGCCTTCCTGGTACAGATGTGGGCATACACTGGCATAGCTGCTCCCACACAGGAAATTATACCGAGATAAGACATTTACATAGAAAAACTGGGGTGGGTTGTACTGGTATAACTATATCACTTTTTTAACCGCGGGGCACAGACTATCCAATAAGTTCCTGGACTGCATTGCAGACAACTTTTTATTTCAGAAAATTGAAAAAGCTACTAGGGGGGAAGCTGTTCTAGACTTGATTTTAACCAACAGGGAGGAACTTGTTGAGAATTTAAAAGTAGAAGGAAGCTTGGGTGAAAGTGATCATGAAATCATAGAATTTGCAATTCTAAGGAAGGGTAGAAAGGAGTACAGCAGAATAGAGACAATGGATTTCAGGAAGGCGGATTTTGGTAAGCTCAGAGAGCTGATAGGCAAGGTCCCATGGGAATTAAGACTGAGGGGAAAAACAACTGAGGAAAGTTGGCAGTTTTTCAAAGGGACGCTATTAAGGGCCCAGAAGCAAGTTATTCCGATGGTTAGGAAAGATAGAAAATGTGGCAAAAGACCACCTTGGCTTACCCTTGAGATCTTGCGTGACCTACAAAATAAAAAGGCGGCATATAAAAAATGGAAACTAGGTCAGATCACGAAGGATGAATATAGGCAAATAACACAGGAATGCAGAGGCAAGATTAGAAAAGCAAAGGCACAAAATGAACTCAAACTAGCTATGGGAATAAAGGGAAACAAGAAGACTTTTTATCAATACATTAGAAGCAAGAGGAAGACTAAGGACAGGGTAGGCCCACTGCTCAATGAGGAGGGGGTAACAGTAACGGGAGACTTGGAAATGGCAGAGATGCTTAATGACTTCTTTGTTTCAGTCTTCACTGAGAAGTCTGAAGGAATGTCTAGTATAGTGAATGCTTACGGGAAGAGGGTAGGTTTAGAAGAGAAAATAAGGAAAGAGCAAGTAAAAAAGCACTTAGAAAAGTTAGATGCCTGTAAGTCACCAGGGCCTGATGAAATGCATCCTAGAATACTCAAGGAGTTAATAGAGGAGGTATCTGAGCCTCTAGCTATTATCTTTGGGAAATCATGGGAGACGGGGGAGATTCCAGAAGACTGGAAGGGGGCAAATATAGTGCCCATCTATAAAAAGGGAAATAAAAACAACCCGGGAAACTACAGACCAGTTAGTTTAACTTCTGTGCCAGGGAAGATAATGGAGCAGGTAATCAAAGAAATCATCTGCAAACACTTGGAAGGTGGTAAGGTGATAGGGAATAGCCAGCATGGATTTGTAAAGAACAAATCATGTCAAACTAATCTGATAACGTTCTTTGATAGGATAACGAGCCTTGTGGATAAGGGAGAAGCGGTGGATGTGATATACCTAGACTTTAGTAAGGCATTTGATACAGTTTCGCATGATATTCTTATAGATAAGCTAGGAAAGTACAATTTAGATGGGGCTACTATAAGGTGGGTGCATAACTGGCTGGATAACCGTACTCAGAGAGTAGTTGTTAATGGCTCCCAATCCTGCTGGAAAGGTATAACAAGTGGGGTTCCGCAGGGGTCTGTTTTGGGACCGGTTCTGTTCAATATCTTCATCAACGATTTAGATGTTGGCATAGAAAGTACGCTTATTAAGTTTGCGGATGATACCAAACTGGGAGGGATTGCAACTGCTCTGGAGGACAGGGTCAAAATTCAAAATGATCTGGACAAATTGGAGAAATGGTCTGAGGTAAACAGGATGAAGTTCAATAAAGATAAATGCAAAGTGCTCCACTTAGGAAGGAACAATCAGTTTCACACATACAGAATGGGAAGAGACTGTCTAGGAAGGAGTATGGCAGAAAGAGATCTAGGGGTCATAGTGGACCACAAGCTTAATATGAGTGAACAGTGTGATACTGTTGCAAAAAAAGCAAACGTGATTCTGGGATGCATTAACAGGTGTGTTGTAAACAAGACACGAGAAGTCATTCTTCCGCTTTACTCTGCGCTGGTTAGGCCTCAACTGGAGTATTGTGTCCAGTTCTGGGCACCGCATTTCAAGAAAGATGTGGAGAAATTGGAGAGGGTCCAGAGAAGAGCAACAAGAATGATTAAAGGTCTTGAGAACATGACCTATGAAGGAAGGCTGAAGGAATTGGGTTTATTTAGTTTGGAAAAGAGAAGACTGAGAGGGGACATGATAGCAGTTTTCAGGTATCTAAAAGGGTGTCATCAGGAGGAGGGAGAAAACTTGTTCACCTTAGCCTCCAATGATAGAACAAGAAGCAATGGGCTTAAACTGCAGCAAGGGAGATTTAGGTTGGACATTAGGAAAAAGTTCCTAACAGTCAGGGTAGTTAAACACTGGAATAGATTGCCTAGGGAAGTTGTGGAATCTCCATCGCTGGAGATACTTAAGAGTAGGTTAGATAAATGTCTATTAGGTATGGTCTAGACAGTATTTGGTCCTGCCATGAGGGCAGGGGACTGGACTCGATGACCTCTCGAGGTCCCTTCCAGTCCTAGAGTCTATGAGTCTATGAGTCTATATCTGTTAAAAAATTCGACCCCCAAATTGACAGTGTGCAGCCAACACCTAAGCCATATACTATCTATCAACACACAGATATATTAGACTTTGAAGCAAAATAACCTGTCCCCCACTTCCTAGGGAGGGGACATTCCCCATGCTCCTTTCTAGCCCCTCACTACTCTGAATCAGCAGCTGCCCACGGCGATCTCTTCTGAGTCCCAGACTCGCAGTGTCACGGGCATGGCAAGGGCTGTGTGGAGAGGAGGAGGCATTTAGTGGTCCTTTGTTCCCAGCTGCAGCAGCAATTAAAGTGCGAAGGAACCTGACAAACGACCCCTTGGAGACATCAGGCTTCCCAGCTAGTGAACCAAGCAGCTCTTTACCGGAGTAAATTAGCCCATTTGTGCAAAGTTGTTCCCTCCTCAAAATTAACTGCGGGGGGAGAGTCACTCAAAAGCTAAATGCCTGGCTAACTGGACCCGTTGCCATGGTTATAATGCATTTTCCCTCCAGGCTACAATAAAGCAAAGGCCCGACTTCTCTGCAGGCTGGAGCCCTGCAACACCCTCCCAGGCCTGGGCTACACACACAGTTGGCCTGCATGAGCTATCGCAGTAGATTTAAAACGTGGACACTTATACCAGTGTAAATGTGTGGATACCTATATGGTTTATTCCTATATAGCTATACCAGTATACTGCACCTATATAGCAGTATACCTGCATCCATGGTGGGGATATACCAGTATAAGGATCCTGGTGGTAAAAGAAAGCCACACACCTAACCAACAGTTACACCAAACAAAATCTGTGTAGATCGAGCCTTAGAGACTCCTTTCGTGTGAGAGTTGAAGAAATGTCTGTCCATTCGTCAAGGGAGATTTGAAGTGACAGCTCTTGAGCCCTGTCTAATGACCACCCAATCGATACCTGTAAATCTGAGCCTGGCCTCTTGGCATCACTCATTACAGACATTCCCCAGAGACAGCCTGCTGGGATAGGCTCTTGCCTCTTCTTCTGTTCCACCTTTCATCTCCTGTTCCTGCTCCTCTTTCTGTTCTGTCCTTTCCCCTATTTGTCCCACTCTCCCGCTGCTCCTCACTGCCATTCTATTAGTGGGAAAACAAAAACTGTTGGCTCTTGAGGGGAAAATGAGTTGCTTTGATTCTGCTATTGAAGGGAGATGGAGATATTTGTTAAAGAGCCTTTGACAGTTCCAGGAAACTCCAAAAAGCCGGTTGTATGGGAACAAAGCTATTTGTAGCTTGCATTTCCTGTCTCTCTTTCACATTCATTAAGGGTAAAGGACACTGTACCTGGAAACAAGACTTATGACTTACTAAGAAACCTGCTACTCCAACTAACCCCGAATCTGAACCTAGTTCTCGGTTTGCAACATCAAAATCGATGCCCCTCCCCCCCATGCTGGAGCAGGTTGTAATAACACAGAGGTGATTCAGACACAGTTTAGTGCAAGGGGTAGATGTTCTGACTGAAGGGTAAAGCAGAATCACCAGCTCAGAGATGCCACTGCATCCTCTCTGCTATATCACAGCACTGCACCCAGTGACACCCGGCTCTGAGATATCACTGCAACCCCTCTGCTATATCACAGCAGAGCCCCCAGGAACCCCCAGCACTGAGACACCACTGCATCCTCTCTGCTATATCACAGCACAGCACCCAGTGACACCTGACACTAAGGTCTTGTCTACACGAACAATTAGTTCACGGCAAGCTGGTGTGT
Source organism: Gopherus evgoodei (assembly GCF_007399415.2). Lineage (NCBI taxonomy): Eukaryota > Metazoa > Chordata > Testudines > Testudinidae > Gopherus > Gopherus evgoodei. Next base: position 69,050,213 of record NC_044330.1, on the reverse strand, counting down.
GACTCTACCCTACACTAGTCTGCCGTGGACTAACTGTCCATGTGGACCCTGATGATGCCCATTAACAAGTTTGTTAATGTGCATGGAGCTAGTCCCATTTCATAGAGAACATTACTGAACTGTTATTGTGCATCAGCAGGTTCCACATGGACAGTTAATCCACAGCAGGCTAGTGTGAGGTAGATTCACATGCCAGCTTGCTGTGAACTAATTGTTTGGGTACACAAGCCCTAAGACATGACTGCATCACCTTCCATCGCTGTGGCATGTCATCCAGGAGACATTTCTATTCTGCTCCACAGAGCCGGAGTTCTTATCCAATGCCCAACACTGTGTCGTCTGAGCACACCCAGCAGCTAGGGACCTCCACCAACAACATGCATGTGTGGCACCTGCACTAGGTTATAGGACAGAACCTGGGAACCCCCTGTTCTGACGTGCATTAGCTATAGCTATGCTATATGCTGTGTAGCATCCAGAACACTGAGGGCTGCAAGAGTCGCACTTCATTCAGTTGCAAGCATTGGCAGTGCATTCCCTAGTTTGGTGCTGAATTAGCATGAAAAGCACGTTCCTCTCTCAGTCACTGGCAATCAATTACCTTCCCTATGACAGACTCTTGATTCATTACCGTTTTCCCTGCACCCTGCTATTGGATGAGCCAGCAGTGAAATTACACCTTCCTCCCCACACCCCCGCATTCCCTCGCTGTCTCCTCATCCAAATGCTGCCTGCTGTTGCTATTTTAAGCTCCCAGGAACGTGGGCCTTTTTTCTTAATGGAACATGTGTGGTATGAAACATGTTCAGGCTGATCACTGAAACCATCCTTCCATACACGGAGTTGCCGGGTGACTGCATTTTTAAACGCAGATTTAATGTGAATTTAGTGCAGGAATGACAGGAGCAGACGCTGAAATGCTCTGTCACAGAACAGGTAGTGCATGGGTAGAGACTGTGTAAGCTTCTGTTACATTAGCCCCCCACAGAGCAAGTCTTTCAAGCCAGTATGGGGAGGTCAACAGGTTAGAGGAAAGTCTCCGCAGCCTGGTCATTCCATGGCTGCTCCAACAAGATTGGAACACGGGTGCCAATTAGTGCCAGTTGTGATGGTGCACTTTGACCTCAGCAGTACCTGTGCACTGAGAACCAGACTCATTTCACAGAGGCCATCAAACAGATGTCAGATGATGGCTTCTACTCACTGCCTGCCCCGGCGTGATTTGAACCTGCGGGGTTTATTGACAGTGCTGATTAATAACCGTTGTGATGGCAGGCGAAGGGATGGAGGAGGATTTACTGTTATCCTTCCTCCTGCATACCCGTTACCTCTCTGCATCCTGCTCAGCTGCTCTCCTCTGCCGCATTTCACGCTTCCCAGGAATAAGGAAGTGGCAGATCACAGCGCACAAGGCTGTCTCAGGAGCCAGGTGAGGAGGGGAAGGATAAGTCATGACTGATGAGCCTGCCTTACCAAGAAGAGGAGTGAATAACAGTCAAGTGATGGCTTGGTTCTTGCTTCCTTGCTGAACAGCAGCACTTCTAGGCAGGACCATGAGAGCCACTGGTCTGAGAACATCATGAGTGAGCTCCTGCCCTGCATGCTGGTGGCACAAATTGTGGATCCAGCTGCAAAAGGACTCCCCATGTCAGGGAAATCTCTGGGCAGTGTAGACTAGAACTGCTCTTATATCCGACTCCTATGAGTCAGCAGTGCAAGGGGTTGGGGGGCAGTGGCAGGCTAAAGGTGGGGTGGCCAGGTATCCCTTGCACCATAGTGACCCCACAGTGATGTACACCAAGAGATATTCAGCAGGGGCAGCTCAGAGAGCCTTGGGTTCTACTCCTTGCTTTGCCAAGGTCATGGGCTGCAATCAATCATTTCACCAGACAGTGTCTGCACCAGGGCCAGTCCAGCGATGTACGTCAAGAGGAATGACCCAGATGCCATGCAGGGCTGGCAGCCAGAGCGCCTCCATTGCTGGAAGGTCAGAGCCACAGCTGGGATCTATGCGAGGGAGCGTGGCCCAGGGGGCTGGGCAGGCGGCTGGAGGTCTACACTCAGCCGTGGACTCCCTGTGTGACCTGGAGCCAATCACTTCACCTCCCTGTGCCTTCATTTCCCTGTATACAAAATGGGTATGATGACCTTTGTCCAGCTCATTGAAGTGTGTGGGGGGTGGGAGGGGAGATCTTTGGCTGTATAATAGCTGGGGATCATTACCTGTATGTAAAATAAGCTCTGGGGCAGATTCATGCCTGTGCCAATGCAGGAACAGAAGGAGGCATATTGTGCCTCATCCTCTTCAGAGCTGCAGAATCATACAGCCCAGGAGAAGGCTACTTGCACCTCAAGCAGCCCAGGCCACACCCTCCTCCGTTGGCCCACTCCCACTCTGCCCACGGCCTGGCCTGGCACACCTCTATGCCCTCTATGGAGGCAGCATGGACTCAGCCCTGGTGTAAGAGATGCCTACGGGGCATTCCCTGGGCAGGACAGGCCCTCTGCACCAGCCTAGTTAGCCCCATGCAGCCATAGCAGTGAATCAGGCTCATAGTTCTTCGAGACTGGGCAAAGAGATGGCGCATTTACATCAACATGCCCCCCTACCTCCCACCTTGCAAATCTGCCCTAATTTCACAACACAAGAGTGGCACAACGTCAGTATGTCAAGCGCAATCATAGTCAGAGCAGTGCGGTGCCAGTCTCAAAATGGCAACTTCTCACTGAACAGACCTGCTCCGTGTGGCTCCTCTCCTTCTGTCTGCTGACTTGACTGGCACAAACATGCTTTCGCTCCTGGTAGCCTTGCTGAACTCGGGAAGAAGGCGCTGAATTCTCCTCTGCCTCATGCACTGACTGGAGGATCTCAGCCTGAGGTTGATGAGGAAGCCAGACAAAACACAGCTGGGTTTGCAAGATCCCAGGTTGACTTGTTGAGCTGCCAATGCTGAAAATCTCTCTTAACACAGAGCCACAATAAATACAATACTTTGCCCCTTAGAGGATCTCATGCTTCATTAACACTAATGAATTAAGCCTCCCAACAGTTAGGTGCGGCAGGAAAGCATTACTCCCGCAGAGGCAAAAAGACTGAAGTGACTTGCTCAAGATCATGCAGGAAGTTAAAGGCAGAGCTAAGAACAGGCCTGTGCTTAAAGCCACATCCGTGTCCCTTTTGATGCTGAAATGAGAGAGAGACTAAATCCCACGGAGACCCTTCATCAAGGTGCTCTTTTGTCCAGAACCACACTTCAAATTTAATGATGTTTAATTCATTCTGATCCTATGGAGTTTCACACCATCAACTTTTTACGACATGAAATTAAGCCCTTTTTGCATAGGTCACTCCGTTGATCGGAGTCCGAGGGAAAACTCACTGCCCTCCTTCATGTCACACCTCCAGACAGTGGGTTTTTGCAATCACGCTGCCTCGGAGGCTGTGGACAGGAGGAGACACTCAGAAATGGCTCGCTGGCCCGGCGGGAAGATAAATAAAGAGCGAAGTGTTGTCCTGGCAGATTGCAGGTCTTTAATCACTACTTAGAGGGTGCCTTCTTTGCAGCTTTGCTAGGCCCATTGGTCTTGTTCAAGATTTTTCAATCATCACAATAGAGTGAAATGTTATTTACTGCCCTCATCTTGGGTTCATAAAACGATCACTAGCACAGAGCAGGCCTCTTCCCTTCCCCCTTTGCTAAAAGGAACAGTTTGACCACTTCTGCCACAGCATAAATAAAGAATAAAGACTTGCTTTGGGAGGAAGGGTTTAATTAAGGTGTGTGTTATGTGGGGGGGCACAGCAAGTTACAGTGCTGTAAAGCACCAGTGTAAACACTGCCCCAGCACTGGGAGCGCGGCTCCCAGCGCTGTAAGCTAATCCCCTCAGGGAGGTGGAGTACCTGCAGCGCTTGGAGAGCTCTCTCCCAGCGCTGGCACCGCGACCACACTCGTACTTCAAAGCACTTTGGAGTTTCGAATGTAGACAAACTCAGAGACACAAAACACTGCGGTGGGGTGAAGGGGCTCAGAATGCGTGCCTGCGGGGGAGACATTGATCACTGTCAGGGGGCAGGGCTGGCCAACAAGTGAGAGAGACGCTGGCTTCTCTCTTGATACTGCAGCTCCAGGGGCACGGAGAAGGGCAGGTCTTTTTGTTATGCAGAAGGAAGGCTCTGTCCCTGAGGCAGAAGTGTAGCAGCCTGCCTGCCTAGTAAAATGTTACTTCTTGAGAACGGAAAAAACAATTAAATATTAGTATCATGTTATTGAAAATTGTTTGTTTTTGAGTTAAAGAAAATAGCTTTTGTAAAAAAACCACTACCACCCACACTTTGTTAATGTTGCTGTTGATGGTTAATTGAACTCATTCTCTGAGGCAGAAATGTAGCAACCTGTCTGCATAGTAACATTGTTAATTAGTCTATTGTTAGTTAACTCTTCCCATTCTCAGTCAATCCCCCCAGGAGCATGAAATCCTGTAGAAGTTTTAAGGCCCCTACATTGCCAGAGTGATGTAAAGCCTTATAAATGACAGTAAGGGAATCAGCTAGGAAGGTCTATGCACAATGGGGTTAGATTTTTACTTACCCATTAAAAAAAATAAGACTTTTGAGGACAAATAAAACATTTACCAAGCAGTCAATAAAATGTCAGGACAATCAGAACCACGCATTTCCCAAAGTACTCCAGGACAATGATTAGCAAAATGGTATGACTTTCATGCGTGAAAGTCTGAGCAATTTAAAATGACCTTCTACTTTTTTTTTCTGATTGGTGTTGTATAATGTAATTTAAATGAAAATTGAGGATTATAACAGAAATGCAGGGTATTAGTTACCAAGTATTTTTAATTTAACTTTCATGTGTTAGGAAATGCTGAATACAGTAACTCCTCTCTTAACGTTGTAGCTATGTTCCTGAAAAATGCAACTTTAAGTGAAACAAGCGAATCCAATTTCCCCATAAAATTGGGGGGTTAGGTTCCAGGGATTTTTTTTTGTCATACAGTACAGTACTATAGTTGGGAGGTGCCCCTGCCTTACCCCACACAGGCACAGCCCACTGGCACTGGAGACAATGAGGCAGGCAAGGAGGCTGAAGGTGTTGTGCACTAGGAGAAGCACCTTGTGCAGCAGCAGCAGCTTCCCCTACTCTGCAAGCACCAGGGGCGGGGGGCTCAACCCTTGGCCCGCCCACTCCACCCCTTCCCACAAGACTCCATCCTTAACACGCCTCTTCTCCTCCCCTCCTCCCCATTTTACTCCGCATGCTGCAGCCTCTCTCCTCCCCGCTCCCTCCCCTGCCTCCTGCCCGCAGCAATCAGCTGGCTTGCAGTGTTCGGGGGCAGGAAGAAGGGGGGGAGGAGCAAGGACTCAGTGTGCAAGCTCCCCCCTCCTTCCCTCCCTCCCCTGCCTCCTGCCTGTGGCAATCAGCTGGCTTGTGTCGTTTGGGAGGCAGAGGAGGGAGGCCTGCGCGCCGAGCCCTCGCTACTCCCCTATCCCTCCTGAATGCCGCAAGCCAGCCGATTGCCACGGGCAGGAGGTGGGAGGAGGAGGAAGGCGCTGATCCGCGGGGTCTGCTGGTGGGGGAGAGGCACTGGGGGGGGCATAGGGGAGTTGATGGGGGGCTGCCAGCTGCGGACAAAGCAGGAAGCCAAACGATGTTATAGTGAAGTATTGCACAACTTTAAATGGAGCATGTTCTGTAATTGAGCAGGGACGTAAGATCGAAACAACATTAAGTGAGAGGACACTAAGTGGGGAGTTACTTTAGTTATTGTGACTTTTCTGTATTGTAGTTTAAATAACTTACCAAAACAATTGAAACTGGTATGATTCTACTGCATTATTTTGACAAATAAAATTTGCAGAATTTTTAATTTTGGGGGGTAGAATCCCCCTAGGCGGAATAACACTGCTCTACAGCCAAAATGCTTCTGAAATAAATGTAGTCCAACTTTACTAATTCTAGGTCACTGAGAACGAAAATGATGCTTAAAATTGTTGATTGGCTCTAGTTTTCAAGATATGCTATTGGGTCAGTATATATGACCCTTGACTTGGGAATGGCGGAGGATAAGTGAGTTATAAAGGGAAGGGATCTCAGTTTAAACCAGAAATGACTAAAATACATCTTTGACTGGATCTATGAATAAATCCATGACTGGGTTTGGACAGTACTTGCTTTTTAGGCAAAACAATGAATGATGCAATCTGAAGCTGGTATTGCGTCATACATGATATGAATTGCATCATGTTATTCCTAGAAGTCATGGATGATGCAATCACAACGAAGCTTACATCACTCTGCTGAACAAATTGCCCTATATCAGCTCTAAAAATCATACAGTGTCGTGCTCTCTTATTTGTCAGTGTTTGATTTTGCAAAGGGACACATTTCTGTTTAGCCAAAGCGAGCAGAGATGCCTCGTACTTGTGTGAACAGTGCAGGTAACTTCTGCTATGTTTGTGGTGAAGTGACTTTTGCATCACAAAAGCACAGGCAGGCAGCTGGCGAGGTTTGGGAGGTGCAGCAACACCAAGCAACTGGCACAACATCCACACGGACACCCAAGGCACTAATGGTGAATCCTCAAGAGGAACTTAGTCAGCGAGTGCAGGCCTTGACACAGAAAGTGACTGAACTAGAGAGTACCCTCGATTCAGCAAAGACTTCAAGGTGCAAGGAACCCTCTGCTACCATGGTCCAGAGGACTACGTTTAGAACCTCTGCACCCCCTCGACAGCAAGGGAAAGGACAATCCTTCTTCTGCTACCGGTGTGGCCAGAGCGGGCACATTGCTGCAAGGTGTCGGAATGCAGAGAATCCCATGCTGGTATATCAAAAGCTGAGGACCACCTGGGGAAAGTTGGGAAACGGCCCCAGGGCCTGGGAAGGGAGCTGCCTAGGCCTGCAGGATGCGGAGGCTCCCCTGGAAGGAACCATGCGGCCCGAATCCCCCCAGGATTGATAGGACCCCGAGCGGAGGTCACTGTAAAGGTTGAAGGGACAGAATGTAGAGCAGTGCTTGACACTGGATCCCAGGTGACTATCATATTCCAGTCTTTCTACCAGCAGATGCTTGGGCATCTGCCTATTCGGCCCCTGACAGGGCTTGGCCTATGTGGCCTCAGCATGGATGAATACCCTTATCAGGGCTATGTCATAGTACACCTGGAATTCCCAGAAGAGATTGCTGGGGTAAGACAGGAGGTGGACACTGCTGCTTTAATATGCCCTGACCCCAAAGGAGCCTCTGATGTGTCTGTGCTAATAGGGACCAACTCCAGCCTCTCTAGGATACTGGCCGATTACTGCAGACAGTGAGCAGGAGACCAATATCTGAACACCTTGGTGATACACACACACTGTGCCGCGGCTTACAGAAAAATTGAGGACACAAGAAAAGTGATGCCTGATTTGCCAGTAGGAGCACTGAGGTATGCGGGCCCGGTCCCTTTAGTGGTGCCTGCCATGTCAGAAAAGGAGGTGATTGTCAGGAGTACCTGCCTAAAAGGCAGTAAGGGAACATTAGCTGTGGTAGAGCAGCCAACCCAGGGAGGGCTCCCAGAAGGAGTGCTGGTTCTCAGTGGAGTCATAACCCTACCTGCTGAAGCCCAGGAGGAGGTGACGATACTGGTTGCTAGTGAAACACGCCGTGATGTGTTTGTAAAACCAGGGAGAAGATTGCAGACATTTTTGAGCCTGAAAAGCATTGTGAGATCGCAGTGTGAAGCTGAAGTTCCAATGATAGATCCTGCGAAGTTTGACTTCGGGGACTCACCGCTGTCTGAGGAGTGGAAGGATCGCCTGAGGAAGAAGCTTTGCGAGAGATCCAAGGTGTTCTCACTACATGAGTGGGACGTGGGATGTGCAAAGGGAGTGGAACACCATATCAGGCTACAAGATCCCCGACCCTTCAGGGAGAGGTCTAGGAGGATTGCCCTCTCTGAGATGGAAGACGTGCGCCATCATCTTCAAGAGCTGATCGCGAATGGTATCATCACAGAGTCACGAAGCCCCTATGCCTCACCCATTGTGGTCGTTCGTAAGAAGAGTGGAAAAATCCGGATGTGTATTGACTACCGCACCCTAAACAGGCGCACTACAGTTGATCAATACACAATGCCTCGAGTACAAGATGCCTTGGACTGTTTGCTGGGTAGTCAGTGGTTCTCTGTGTTGGATCTTCGGAGTGGATACTACCAGATCCCTCTGGGAGAAGAGGATAAGGAGAAGACAGCCTTCATCTGCCCGTTAGGGTTCTACCAGTTCGAACGCATGCCACAAGGGATTTCTGGGACCCCTGCCACATTTCAACGACTTATAGAAAAAGTCGTGGGAGACATGAATTTACTGCAGGTGTTAGTTTACTTGGGTGACCTGATTGTGTTTGGAAGAACCCTGGAGGAACATGAAGAAAGACTTCTTAAAGTGCTCGATAGGTTGGAGGCATACGGTTTGAAGCTTTCAATTGATAAATGCCAGTTCTGCCAAACCTCAGTGAAGTATGTAGGTCACATCGTGTCCCAAGAGGGTGTGAGTACTGACCCCGATAAAATAGAAGCACTCACTACCTGGCCACGTCCCATTAACTACAGAGAACTCAAGACGTTTCTTGGATTTAGTGGCTACTACCGCAGATTTGTGAAGAACTATGCTACGATTGTAAAACCTCTGAATGATCTTACCAGGGGATACCAGTCCAACAAGAACAAATCTAATACCCAGAATAAGCGGAGGCCTCGAAAGCCTTCTTTGCAGAGACACTATGGCCCCTTCGAACCATTTGGGCCGTGGTGGGATGAAAGATGTAAGAGAGCTTTTCGGGAAATCATTACTCATCTAACTCATGCTCCCATCCTAGTCTTTGCTGACCCAAGCAAACCGTTTATCCTGCATACTGATGCCAGTTTGGAGGGTCTGGGAGCAGTACTGTATCAGGAAGTGGAAGGCAAACGCAAACCGGTAGCCTTTGCCAGCCGAGGACTGTCTGACAGTGAAACTCGCTACCCCATCCAGAAGCTGGAGTTGGCCCTGAAATGGGCCATCACTGAGAAATTTTGAGACTACTTGTACGGTGCTCAGTTCTAGGTGTGGACAGACAACAACCCACTGACCTATGTGTTAACAAGTGCTAAATTGGATGCTACAGGCCAGAGATGGGTGGCCGCCTTGGCTAGCTATGAGTTCGGCATTCAGTACCGATCAGGGAGGAGCAATGTAGATGCAGATGCCTTGTCCAGACGTCCGCAGGCACCTGACATTGCTGTGATACCCACAGATGGCGTGAGAGCTATCTGCAGTGTGAGTCGCCAAGAGCCGGAGGCCCCTGAGAGCCTTCATGGATGTGTTGCTGAAGCTTTGGGCCTGCCCCCTGAATGCGTGCCTTCTGCTTCAGTGAACTATATTGCTTTGGACCAATCTCCCTTGCCCATGCTCAATGCGGCTGACTGGCAGGAAGCCCAGCTGCAAGATATTGACATTTGCGATACACTACCTGCCAAAAGAGAGGGGCGAGGCCCAGCTGCGGTTGTCCCACCTACCCCAGAGGGTAAACTACTATTGAGAGAATGGACCAAACTGAAACTGATTCAGGGAGTGCTACACCGCGTGACCACAGACCCTCTACAAAAGCAACGGAATCAACTAGTGCTGCCAAAAGAGTACAGAGCCCTGGCCATGAGGGCCCTGCATGATGACTTTGGACATTTAGGGATGGAGAGGACCCTGGAACTTATCCGCAGTAGGTTCTATTGGCCTTGGATGGTCGAAGATGTTCGCAGAAAATGTGACACCTGCGCTCGATGTGTTCAAAGGAAAACTCTGCCCACAAGGGCCGCATATCTGAAGAACATCACCAGCAACAAACCTCTGGAGCTGGTTTGCATTGATTTCTTGTCCTTAGAAGTAGACAAGAGGAATATTGGGAACATTCTAGTAGTGACCGACCATTATACGCGATATGCGCAGGCATACCCCACACGTGATCAGAAGGCCACTACCGTCGCTCGAGTACTGTGGGAAAAATATTTCTCAGTTTATGGATTCCCAGCCCGGATACACTCGGATCAGGGATGAGACTTTGAGAGTCACCTTCTGAAGGAGGTGCTGAGGATAGCAGGAATTAAAAAGTCAAGGACAATGCCTTATCACCCACAGGGTGATCCTCAGCCAGAGAGGTTCAACCGAACCCTGTTAGATATGTTAGGGACTTTGCGGCCAGAGCAGAAGGCAACCTGGAGCCAACATGTCGCATTTCTAGTGCACACCTACAACGCCACAAAGAATGACGCTACGGGAGTCACCCCATATCTCTTAATGTTTGGGCAAGAACCAAGATTACCCATAGACCTGTGCTTTGGTGTATCCGAGGATGGAGATAGCTATGAAACTCACCAGCAATATCTATCCCGACTACGAGAAAAGCTGCGGGATGCTTATCACTTAGCTACATCGGCAGCTCAGAAGAATGCAGGCGGCAACAAACATCGATATGATGCTAGGGTACGTCTGCAAGAGCTCCAGCCAGGGGACAGAGTCCTGCTGCGAAATTTGGGTATTGCTGGCAAACACAAGATAGCTGACAGGTGGAAGGCAATACCTTACCTAGTGATGGAAAAGCTAGGAGACCTGCCGGTTTATAAGATCAAACCTGAAGAGGGTACAGGGCAGAGAAAGACCGTGCACAGAAACCTTTTGCTCCCTGTGGGGGAATTGGTAGGCAGCCCTTATGAGATTGGCCACAACCGGGCAACTGGACAGAACGAAGGTGCTGTGCCAAAGCCGCCTTCCAGCGTGGACAGCCGGCTCCCTGCAGCTAACCTACCCCTACTCAGCACATCTGAGAGTGAGTCTGAGGAGGAAGACACAACCATGGTGTATCCTGGGATGAAGACAAGATTTCAGTCTCGATCCGCTGAATCAGAAGAGAGCACATCCTCTTCCGCCCTAAACCCTATGGCAGAAGTAGTTAGGCCCATTCCTGACATCCCTGAGCCAATGGGGGGACCCCCGTGTAATGACTTACACAGGCTATTGGACAGTGGTGACATACAGATGGAGGATGCCCAGAGCACCTGCGACCCTCCACTGTTAGAACTAGAAATGCAGGGGCCTATGCCAGTATCCGAGGGGAACTCACAGGAATCCTCCCCATCCGTCACTCAAGAGGATGTCCCCCCCACCATAGCAACAGAGATTCTCAATAGGCGAGACAGGGTAATAAGACCAGTGAAACGGTTAACTTACAATGCACCTGGGGTGATTAGTGAGGAGCCTATACATTTAGCACACAGGTTTGTGAAAGCTAAAGTGGGCTATCTAATGCCTTTTGGAGGGGACCAATAAGTTGGTATAGTAGGGAATGTGATTTGTCGGGATGACAAATTCTTGGCTGGGGGGAGGATGTAAGCAGAGTCAGGATAAGCTCTACACTGACATCTGGTGGAAAGAATTTCAGAGAGTGTATTTGCATAGGCACGCCTACCCTATTCCAGACTGCCGAGCTGTGGGACTGCTTGGTGACAAATGACTCACCCTCAGTTGGGTGGTACTTGCTAGACAAGGGACATGGGTTCCAAAACCCAGAGAATTGAGAGAGGCTGGGGACAGGTATCTGTGTCTGGTGGTGCAGTCTCCTTGTGGAGCCAGAAGCACCAGTTCTAGCCCTTCCTCTCTCCACTGTGGAATGTCAGAGTTGATTTTTTTATTCCCTTAAGAATCTAAATACAGGTTACTGAGCTGAACTCACTTTGGGCTAATGGTGCACTAGCACTGGGGCTCCCCTGCTATGAGCTGGAATCACTAAGAGCTGAAAATCACTAAAGAGCTGAAATTACTGAGCTGAGAGCACTGAGTACTGTGCTAACTAGTGGGGAGCCCAAAGCTATACTGTGGAACAGAGCTGCTGACGGAGTGGAGCAGCTTGTGGGGATGGCTGGAGCGGATCACGGGACAGCTGGTGGAGCAGAGCGGCTGGCAGAGCTGAGTAGCTGTGAGATGGGTGGAGCAGCCCACAGAGCGAGCAGAGCCGAGCAGTTTGCAGGGACAACTGGAGCAGCTCACAGGACAGCTGGTGGAGCAGAGCAGCTGGTGGAGCGGAGCAGTTTGTAAGGACGGCTGGAGGAGCAGAGTGGAGCGGCTGGTAAAGCGGAGCAGTTCGTGGAGAAGGCGGGAGCAGAACCCACGGAGAGGCAGGGCAGTTGGCCCCGGACCACGTAAGGTGCCCCTTTCTACCCAGGCTGGGGGGGGACCTCTGCAGATAGACTCTCGAACTTTGGGGCTGCACTGACCCAGGACAGAGACTTTTGGGATTGTGGGACTTTTGGGACTGTGGGTGATTTGGGGGTTGCTGGACTCAAGAGCCCAGGAAAAAGGACACAGCCCAATTTCCTGGGGTGGGTCTTTGCTCACGGTTTGGTCTATGAACTCTAGTTGAGGTGTTTTTCCCAATTTAGTGTTTGTTGTTTATCTCATGTATTAAACCTTTTCTGCTACACCGAGACTCTGTGCTTGCAAGAGGGGAAGCATTGCCTCTTTGAGGCGCCTAGGGGTGTGTGTAAGATTTTCCCAGGTCACTGGGTGGGGGCTCGAGCTGGTTTGGCATTGGGTTATTGAAATGGAACCCCTGGATACTGAACCCGGCCCTTGTTGCTGCCAACTCAGAGTGGCAGAAGGGTTACATAAGGATCAGGGATCACCCTATGAATTTAACAGGCAGCAGGTTTAAAACAAACAAAAGGAAGCATTTCTTCACACAACGCACAGTCAACCTGTTGAACTCATTGCCAGGGGATGTTGTGAAGGCCAAACCTGTAACTGGGTTCAAAAAAGTATTAGATACATTCATGGAGGATAGGTCCATCAATGGCTATTTGCCAAGATGGTCAGGGACGCAACCCCCTGCTCTGTGTGTCCCTAAGCCTCTGATGATCAAAAGCTGGGACTGGATAACAGTGGATGGATCAGTTGGTAATTGCCAAGTTCTGTTCATTTGAGGGCTGCATCTGCCATCAGCCACTGTCAGAAGAGAGGATACTGGGCTAGATGGACCGTTGATCTGACCCAGTATGGCCATTCTTATGAAAGAGTGCACATTTTAAACTGATCAGAGGAAATATCTTTCCATGCAATGTATGATTAGCCTGGGGAGCTTGCTGACACATGATTTGATTTAGGGCTTACAGAAGGATTAGACATTTCCACAGATAACATATGTGATGGGTTGGATCACAGAAACCCCCTGGGAGCTGCCATCTGATGTGCCAAGACTACCTCTGCTCCTGTTTTCCCTGCCAGCTCAGGACTCCAGCACCCTGTCTTGCTGAGCCAGACACTCCCATCTGCTCCAATACAGAACCAAGGTCTGAATTACCTGCCCCAAAGCTGCAGGTTTACCTGAAAGCAGCTAACAGAAGTGTGCTTGTCTTTAGCACTCAGATGCTGAACTCCCAATGGGGTCTAAACGCAAATAAATCTGTTTTACCCTGTCTAAAGCTTATGCAGGGTAAACTCATAAATTGTTCGCCCTCTACAACACTGATAGAGAGATATGCGCAGTTGTTTGCTGCCCCAGGTATTAATACATACTCTGGGTTAATTAATAAGTAAAAAGTGATTTTATTAAATACAGAAAGTAGGATTTAAGTGGTTCCAAGTAGTAACAGACAGAACAAAGTCACCAAGCAAAATAAAATAAAATGCACAAATCTATGTTTAATCAAGCTAAAAGATAAGATCCTCACCAGTTCCAGAATGCTCCCTTTTACAGGCTAATCTCCTTTTAGCCTGGGTCCAGCAATCACTCACACCCCCTGTAGTTACTGTCCTTTGTTCCAGTTTTTTCAAGTATTCTGTGGAGTGGAGGGGCTCCCTCTTTAGCCAGCTGAAGACCAAAATGGAGGGGTCTCCCACAGGTTTAAATAGACTTTCTCTTCTGGATGGAGACCCCCCTCATTACTTTTATGCAAAGTCCAGCTCCAAGACGGAGTTCTGGAGTCACCTGGGCAAGTCACATATCCATACATGACTCTCAGTCTTTACAGGCAGAAGCCATTGTCCACATGGTATCTTGTATGTCTCCAGGAAGACTTCTTATGTGGATTGGAGCATTCCAAGATGCATTGTTTCTCAAGTGCTTCCTCATCGGATATTTAACCTTGTGAATTCATTCCTAAAAAAGCGGACCATATGCCTCACAAAGCTTGCTTGATTTCTAAGTAAGTATACAGTCAATATTCTTAACCTCAAGTACAAAATGATATATGTGTACAAATAGGATGAATAGATATAGTAGACAACAACTTTTACAGAGACATGTTACATGGCACAGGCAGCACAAAACATATTCCAGTTATGTCATATTCCCATAAAGCATTATGGGGTACAGCATCACAACATCACTGGCAGCTGAATAGCTAGGTGAAATATTTCTGAGTGATGCATCATCATGCTTCAGGTCATAAGCTAAGCACTAGCTGCTTACAGGTCAGGAAGAAAGTCTGCCTTCCCTCATGGGCATGTTATTGCATAATTGTCCATTACCGTGGAATTTGCATCTGTTGGAAACTATGTACAAGACAAGACAGAACTTTGGTCTAATGTTGCCTGGCAGTTCTTATGTTCCCAGTGTGTGTAAAACCACTTGCTCTCCAAAGGCGTCATATGAACACAGTGAGTAACAGTCATGCAGCTGGTACTCTTATCAGCTGTGTTCATCTGCAGGAAAGGGGAGACCCTCTCTTTGGATTTTTTGTTGGGCCAAGGATACTTTATGAGGTCAGTCATTGTATTCAGCCACACTCCTGCCCCCTCTATTACTGGAAGCTGCATGCTGCACTTTGTGGAAAGATGAGCTCCGTATGGCTCTGAGAGGCAACAGTGCTGACCCTGTGCTAGGGCAGAAGGCACATATTTAAACCATACAGGTTGAATATAAGGGAGGGGAACATTTCTCCAGGGAAAGCGCCCTGCAGTAGTAGACTCTGTTTATGCAGCTGCTCCCTTCCTTCCAACCTCAACAGATCCCTCTCGGCAGCTTAGTCCATCTCTGCTCTCCTCCTCTCTTCAGCCCTGACCATGGAGGAAATCTTAGCCTCGCTGAGTGCAATAATGCACTTCAAAGAAGCCCCGAGTCAAGCCATTCCTTGCCATGTGATTGGCAAAGCTCACCAGGTCAGGATACTCCCAGCTAGCTAACACCAGAGTCAGCAAAACTTATGGCACCCAGGAGAACTGCCCTGAGTGGCGTAAATTTCACCGGCATAAATGGTAGTGTGCACAGCGCTATGTTGGCAGAAGACCTGTTATCGCTGTTCTTTTGGATGGATTAATTATATCGATGGAGAGCCCTCTACCATTAGCATAGAGCAGCTACGCATGAGATCTTACAATGGCACAGCTGCATCAGTACTGCCGTGCTGCTGTAAGCTCTCTAGTGTAGACATGGCCTTAATGCAGTATCTTGAATCTTGGTAGCCAGATAAGCCCCTGGTCCCGCTCCCTGGATTGGTCAGGTGCTGGCTGCTAACTTGACTTGGTGCCCAAGACCAGGGCCGACTCCAGGCACCAGCAAAACAAGCAGGTGCTTGTGCCAGGTACATTTCTAGGGGTGGCATTCTGGCGAGGGCCATCATAGGTGCCGACTCCGGGGCATGGGGAAAAAGTGCCCTGGCCGCCCCAGCTCGCCTCTGCTCTGCCTCTACCTGCTCCCCTAAGCGTGCCACTGCCACTCCGCTTCTCCCCGCTCCCTCCCAGGCTTGCCGTGAGTGAAACAGCTGTTTTGCGCAGCAAGGCTGGGAGGGAGGGAAGAGAAGCCAAGTGGCAGATGCTTGGGGGAGGCGGCAGTGGTGGAGCAGAGGTGCTGGAGTGGGAAGCGGTTCCTCTACCCCCCCGTTACTTCCTGTGCCCCACCACTCTAGCTCACCTCCGCTCCACCTGCTCCCCTGAACGTGCAGCCGCTCCGCTTCTCCCCCCTCCCTCGCCTGAAAGGGAGGGGGGAGAAGCAGAGTGGTGGCGCCCCTGGGGGAGTGGGTGGAGCGAAGGTGAGCTAGGGCGGGGTGTCGCAGGGGGCCACCAGGAAGCAATGGGGGGGGGAAATGCAGCACGCCTGGGGAAGGAGGCGGGGCTAGGGATTTGGGGAAGGGGTTCAGAAGGGGTGGAGTTGGGGCAGGGCTGGGGGCAGGGAGGCACAAAAAAAAGGGGGGGCAGCCAAAATTGTTTTTGCTTGGGGCAGCAAAAATCCTAGAGCCGGCGCTATCCAAGACTCCACCAGCACCCTGCCGATAGCAACTTGGGAGTCTGTGGGAAGCAAATTGGCTCTTACTGTCATTTCTGAAATGGTTATTTCCCCCTTTTTCTTCAGTGAGCTTAATTTTGCCCTAACTCAGCTAATCTGTGGTTTAGGGATAGATTTGGCAGCTGATGGTTGCTGCAAAAAACACAGCTGCTTTCCCAGAAGTGACCTCAGATCTGCCGTGGAAAGCTCAGGTTAGAACACAACATTTGGAAGATTTGGTCAGTTCTGCAGGGTTCCCAGAAGACGGCTTTGCCTATAAGCACTAACCTTTTTATAAGGCTGGCTGGCTTAGTGATCTGGCTCCACCCGTGACTGTGGTGGGGCATAGAGACACTTTGGGGCAGCTGTAGAGCCAGATCTGGTTAGCTGCGTAGCAGGTGTAACTAGAGGTGTTGGGAGCAGGGCTAGTCACATAAGTAGAGCTGGACATTACCATGGGGCAGTGGTGAGGCTATAGCATAAGGACTCTGGAAACCTGCGGTCTCTTCCAAGCACGGCTGCTCCTTGACCTTTGGAAAGTTGTTTTCATTTTTCCCTTCCCAGCCTTTGCCAATTTAGAATGTATGCTCTTCAGGGTCGGGGCTGTCTCTGACTAAACTTAGAGCTACAGTTAGGGTTTCTATAGGTAGGCCATAAGGTTGGGGTTGCAATGGGTAGGGGACTTAGAGCTAGGATTAGGGCTGCTAGGGGAAGGGCTCCCCATCCTAGGCTTCAAGTTGCTATGGGTAGAGTTGTTGGAGTTAGAGTTGGGCTTGCCATGGATAGGGCTCCACACCCTAGCGTTATGGTGGCTATGTGTTGGGTAGCTGGAGCTCGGGTTAGGGCTGCTAGGTGTATGGATCCCCACTCTAGGCTTAGGGCTGCTATGGGTAGCATTCCTTGAGCTAGTATTAGGATTGCTATGGGTAGAGGACTTGGAGCTAGGGTTAGGGTTAAGGTTAGGGTTAGAGCTGCTATGGGTAGGGTTGCCCACCCCAGGGTTAGGGTTGCTAGGGCTTGGTTACTTGGAGCTACGGTTAGGGTTGCTATGGGAAGGGCTCCCCACCCTATAGTTATGGTTGCTATGTGTAGGGTACTTGGAGCTACTTTTAGGGCTGCTATGGGTAGGGCTCCCCACCCTAGGGTTAGGGTTGCAATGGGTAGGGTACTCTGAGTTAGGGTTAGGGCTGCTATGGGTAGGGTTGCCCACCGTAGGGTTAGGGTTGGAATGGGTAGGTTTCTTGAAGCTAGGGTCAGGGTTGCTATGGGTAGGATACTGGAGCTAGGGTCAGGATTGCTATGGGTAGGTCTCCCTCCCTAGGTTAGGGTTGCTATGTGTATGGTACTGGGAGCTAGAGATAGGGTTGCTATGGATAGGCTCCCCCGTAGGGTTAGCTTTTCTTTGCGTAGGGTCCTTGGAGGTAGGGTTAGGGTTGCTATGGCTAGTTGTATGACACTTCGCACAGTGGGGTTCTGATTATAGCTGGTTAGAGATTTGTATCATTCTTCTCAGTCTGCATGAAGATGAAAGCATGACCTTTCTGTATTCTTCACATGTGACCCGGGTCTGAATAGACACACCTCTAGAACACAGGTGTCAGGCTGTTTAGAGTGGCTCATGAGCGTGAGTACTAGCCTCGAGGCAGACTGTGAAGAATGAAGGTAGAAACCCCATCTGGTTGTGAGTTCTATACTAAGATTTCACCTACTGCGTATCGAGTGTGAATTCCTTGAGCACCAGAACAGCCTTAACATGGAGTCAGAAACAGCCCACCTGGGTACTCCCATCTATTTTGTCACCCAGGCAAGTCTGCCTTTGTGATAGATGGTCTCTTATGCCAAAAATCACAATAAAGGATTGTCCCAGTCCTAAAGGACCAGTCACTCACTCCAGATTTCACACCAAAGACAATGCTTGTACCCAATCCTATAATAAACTAACTAAAGGTTTATTAACCAGGAAAAAGAAATAAATGAGTTATTCACAAGGTTAAAGCAGGTAAGCAGACACTCACGAGTTACAGTCTTAGGTTCCAAAAGGAAACAGAAGCTGCTGTAATATGCAAGCTCTACAAGTCCATTAGGGCTAACCCAAACTGCTGGGGATCCTTTGCTTATGCTTAGAAATCATCATCCTGCAGAGTTCAAGCAGCATAGGGATACCCATGTCTTCTTCACAAGGATTTTTATTCCCTCTTTAACATCTCTTAACAACACTGATAGAGGCGAGCCAGACTGGTTTCCAGCTATGCATCTGTCAGTGTGCAGTAAGGGCAGGTCTACACATAAAATGCTGCAGCTGCACCACTGTAGCACTTCAGTGAAGACACTACTATGCCAATAGGAGAGCTTCTCCTGTCGCCATTGTTAATCCACCTCCATGAGAGGTGGTAGTTATAGAGACAGGAGAAGTCCTCTCCTCCACATAGCGCTGTCTGCACAGGTGGTTAGATTAGTATAACTGCAGCAGTAAGGGGGTGTATATTTTACAAGCCTGAGCAACGTAGTTATACTGACATAAGTTTGTAGTGTAGATCTGGCCTGAGGCCTAGGGGCTTTGGCATGAGCTGGCACTGGTCTGCCAGCATCATGGTGGTAAACCAAGGTTTAAGTCCCAGCTCTGCACTGGTTGGAACAGGGAGATGAATCTAGGTCTCCCACCTCCAAGAGACCTGTCCCAACCATCATGTTATGAGTGATGCTGGAATCTCTCTCATTTTGATCAGGAAGTCCCTCCTAGACCTGAGAAACCTTCCCAACCAATCAGCATTTTCTGATGAAAAACCATTTAATCAAAGATTCCCAGCTCTAGCCCGGATCTTGGTCAGGTTCTCTGGACACCATAAGTCATGACAAGAGCTGAGGACCAGGGATCTCCACTTTCTCAACTGAAGACACCTTGCAACCATCTAGGGCCCCATCTGTACCACAATTACAACAGAGTCAGGAGACCCACTACAGCCTGGGTAAAAACTCTCATTCACACTGGATCAACCACATCTCCATCACCAGACTAACAGCCTAATTTGTGCAGGTAGTTTAGCCGGTTACATTATGTCTGCACAGCAATAGTGTTGTACATGGGTCCAGTGACTCATTTGTAGCTGGAGTGTGTAAGGGGTCTAGGAGGCTAATGGAGACACTTGCTTCTCGGTGACATTGATTTGTGATTGTGCCCGACTGCAGGTCTGGTTATTGTTTACCACCTTGTCATATGTCAGTCCCATACAAGTGAAGACAGTTTGGCCTGAACACTCATGGCCTCAAAAAGAGCCCAGATCAGGCCAGACCCTGCCATCATATTGATAACGTCATCCTTTCCAAAGACAGCGTCCTTGCTCCAAGACAGTCCCTGGTGGTGAGGCTGCTTGTGCCCTGGCTAAGCAGGGTGGGGTGGGGTGGGATGGGATGGCGCCTTGGGCAGACAGAGATTTGGCAGGCCCAGGAGGGAGCACTAAGTAAAAGTGAAATATATGCTGTGGAGGGGAAAATATTGAATAGGAGGCAATGAAGCAGAGCAAAAGCAATGTAACCTCAATTTCCCTTCCCCATGCTCTGCTCTCAGCTCCCTGGGCCAGAGCAGAATAGTGAGCCATGGAGATTGATGGGCTGGAGATGGGGTGTCAGAGAAGTAATAACAGGTGTTAGCTGAGACGGCAGGAGGGGGAGGAAAGAGAGAGGGAGAAAGATGTTAAATTCAGCATTGATCACCCTGTGTTGGGAAGAAGGAGCCTGGCAAAGGGATAGAACTAAGCAGCCATATCAGACAGAGGAGCAGAGCTAGCAGAAGCTAGATCACCTAGCCAGCAGCCAGTGTTACAGACTTGAGAGAGAGGCTTAGCATCTCCCTCTCCTCACTCACACACAGAGGTACAATGCGGTACAGCCACACTCCTGCTTCCAGCCCCCAAATCTGCAAGGCCAGACACTGCCCGGGGGGGATGGCACATGGGGATCAGATTGCCAGAGAGGAGCGGGGAGGATTTCACTGCCCCAATGACTACTGTGAATCACATTCACTTTGATTCCTTCCCCTTTCATATGAACTTATTGATCCAGCCTAGCACTCTGGAGCATGAAGCCTTCTGTCCCCAGAAGGGGCAGTAGCTGTGCTAGCTTTCTTCATGCTGGCTCACCTCTGAGTCAACCTCCAGGCACACCCACCTTGGGCTTGAGAGTCACTCCCCTTCAGATCTCAATGCCACGGAACTGGAACGCCCATATCTATTCACAAGGAAGTGGCTGGAGACCACAAACACATTCCAGGTAAGCCATGGGAGGGACGATGCTAGTCCACTGCTGACCAAAGCTGGATCGGAGCTGACAACTTGGAGAGACAAAGCACCACAACCTGTGGTCGACCTGAACTGCCCCTTTGCCATCCCTGCTGTTCATTTCAGGGTGGCTGGAATAGTCAATCCATTTCACACCGTCTTTTAGTTGCTGGTCTGGGTTTGCTGCTCAGTGCAACAGAGCTGAGTGCTTGAGCCGAGGGACTCTGTGATGCAAATAGGACAGAGAGCCCAGGTGTGGCTATTTACCCTGGACTCGTGGGGAATAGAACTGAGCAACGCTTTTCACAGAAACTTTTCTTTCAATGCAAAATGGCTTTTTGTCCAAAATGGAAATTTTCACTGCGGTCAAAATGTTCCCATTTGTCATAAAAAAACCAGAAACAAAATGTTTTTGGTAAAAATGTCTGGTTTCAGTTTTTAAAAAAACAAATGTACCACAAACAGAACCTTCCCTCCTCCAGTTTTCACTGAAAAGAATAAAAATAAAATTTTCCTGTGTAAAACGCCTGGCATTTTTCAATGACCCGAGTGTTGAACCCCAAAGTCTATGTGACTCCCCAAGGGGGAGGCGTGTGGTCTGAGTGCCTCTTCCTCACATAGCTATTACCACAACAGACCCACTCTGTGGCCTAGTGGTTGTGCAGTGGACTGGGGTACAGGACAGCTGAGCTCTAGTCCTACCTCTACAATAGATCTGCGGGGTGACTATGGTCAAGTCACTTCCCTGCCTGTGCCTCAGTTTCCCCAGGCATGACATGAAGATAACGATCCTGACCACCACTGTAAAGTGCTTTGAGATCTACTGATAAGCGCTCTGGATTAGTATTATTCAGACTGCTCAGAGCCATGGCTCGGCTATCCTGTGTGCTCTTGCGATCCCAAGGGAGAAGGAAGGTCCAGAGAGACTTTGAAACAAGCATTAGGTCTGAATTCCATCCTGGCTAATGTCACAATGACTATGAGGGTCATTTACTTTCAAATCATATGACTGGGGTCAGGCAATAAATCCTGCCAGACCCTTATTCAATGCTGCATCCCAGTAAGTGGGAACACAGGGAGCTGTTAGCCTGACAGTCAGCAACTTTCCTGGTCAGTCTTCTTCAGGAATCAGATGGGGATCAGACAGTGTCAGGTAACTACACGCAGCCATTAGTATGGAAGGAGATACCCATCTATGTCTAGGGAGTGACGTGTAGGGATCAAAGGGAAACACGGGCGGGGGGGCAGATCTGCCCCCTGGATAGTCTTTCTACTTCTTAAGCCTGAGATGAGTCCATTGATATGAGTCCTGCAGCAGCATCTGGGATGGAATTGCCCCCAGAGCTGGTATGGTGGATGATGAGTACCTGAGTGCAGCAGTAAGCCAAGTGACCAGCAATGTAGAGAGATCGAGATAGTTCATGGGACCTGTCCATGCATTCCAGAGAAAAAGGGAAGAGTCTTTTCATGGCGTTAGGGGGCTTATTCCTTCACCCTCTCACTTCCCTGGTCCTTCTCGCATGAACAGAGCAACAATACCCAAAGTCCGAAGGTGCAAACAATTTGATGTTTATTGGGGTGAACTTCCAGCAAGCATGATTCCAGTTTCCCTCCTTAGTGTCCCCCTTCCCAGCTCTGACACCACAGAGCCTTGCCTGTGTCCCTGTTCCTGTTCTCATCCCCTGTTCCCATTCCCCCCCTTAGCAGAACATGATCCCAATTCCCCCACCAGGAGCGGCTCCAGGCACCAGCACGCCAAGTACATGCCTGGGGCGACAAGCCACGGGGGGTGCTCTGCCAGTCGCTGTGAGGGCGGCAGGCAGGTTGCCTTTGGTGGCATGCCTGCGGAGAGTCCGCTGGTCCCACGGCTTCAGCGGACCTCCTGCAGGCGTGCTGCCGAATCCGCAGGACTGGGGACCTCCTACAGGCAAGCCACCGAAGGCAGCCTGCCTGCTGTGCTTGGGGTGGCAAAATACTTAGAGCCAACCCTGTCCCCCACCCCCAGTCCCTGTTCTCATTCCCCCCTTACTTCCTGATTGACTGCAGACTATATAGTAAAACTTGAGTTCTGCTTAGCTATACCTTAAACCAATCATTTTACTGAAATTTAACTAACCAATCCTAACGTACTGTAACATGATTATTTAACCAATTATATCCCACCACCTTAACTGGTTTACACCCAACAAAATTAATTATACAGCAGATAGAAACAATCACAGAACCAGACAGAGAATATACAGACAAACAATAGGGAAGTGGAGACTACAGTGATAGAACAATACTATCATTTCACATTTCACATCTCACCTGTTGATAAGTGAATTTTTGCCAGACAGGATGCTATTAAACTAAGTTTCCTTTTACATCTTCTAGGCTCTTCTCTTTTCTGGAGGTGATAGGCATATCAGGACAGGATTGTATTCCTAACAGCCCGATAGCACCTTATTTCAATGTGACTAGTTTGGAATGTGAGGATGTGACCATACACTTCCCAGTTTATGGCTGGTCTCTGCTGTTTAGTGAAGGCCTTAGCCTAAGAACCAGGCCTCAGACTCTCACAGTAAGAGAAGGCCCTTACACCGGCAGACGGTGATTTTGATTCTTTCTTTTATACCTCTATAACTAGCTAAGTGATAAGAATACACCTAAATTCTTAAAGTATAGGCCTTTGCAGACAGGCTTGAAT
Source organism: Gopherus evgoodei (assembly GCF_007399415.2). NCBI lineage: Eukaryota > Metazoa > Chordata > Testudines > Testudinidae > Gopherus > Gopherus evgoodei. The sequence continues at coordinate 69,026,971 of NC_044330.1, read as the reverse complement.
ATCTATATCCTATACCATGGGACCTTCCTAAAGGGCAAGGTGATGGTGGAACCATAGTCCATGCTGCAGTAAAGCAGCCAGCTTTGCCTTTTCAAAAGATGCATTGAACACAGTGCATGGAAAAGCTCTCTCTTCCCAGTCAATACAACCTCCCAGTACTGGGCAGTAGAAGCCAAACAACTACATATCCATGCTAATTGCTGGAAGGGACCCTAGATCCAATCCCTGGGAGGTGAAAATCCTGAACTGAATTTCTGTGCCCAGCTAGAACGGAGCCTCAGTGCAGCCCCAGTGAACAACTCGGGCTGGCTGGATCTCAAGAGATCCACTACAACTGAGCTCTGTCTATGGCCATAGTAGGGATGAATCCCTACAGGCAAATATGATCCACAGCCCTTCCACGTCTAGACTGGGGACCAGCCTCAGTCACCATCCTGCACCAGTGCAAAAAGCAGCTTGACCTGCCTGTGCCAGGGAATGCACCATTGTGGGATGGAGTGGGCAGGACCGTAGCAATCCCAGACTACCTCCATACAAATCAAGATCCTATCCATCACTCTTTCTAGTTCTGGCACAAACTCAAAGCCTTTTCCGGCAGTTCAAGCCGCCTTATTATCTCGTTTAGCTGCTCTGATGTCCCCCAGTACCCTCCCTTAGGCACGCAGGGCAACAAGGAAAAGAAATCGATCAGAGAAACTGAGACAGTGGATGAGTGAGGGAGTGAGAGAAGCCTTTGAGCTGCTCCCCTCCTTGATAAAACTTGTCTGCAGAGCATGACAAATACCCACTGGGGTAGAGGGCAGAGACTAGGTGTGGAAGGGTCCTGTAGGAACATGTTCTGTCCCAGAGAAGTCCAGTGGGAAACTAAGAGAGGAAAACAGAGGAGCACAGTGGAGAGGGCTCTCCCATCTGCACATGTCCTGGAGGGAGAGGCTACCATCCAGCATGACAAAAAGGGGACTGATTCCTGGGCTTCCCACCCCAGTGGGAGTGGTCAGATCTCTGTGCTGAGTTAGTATTTTCAGGATGCTTGGACTGTGGAACGGGCTGTGTGAATGCTATGATAAGGAGGGACTCCAAGCTCACCCAAACTTCCAAACGGTCCTAGCTTGGTCTGGTTCGGTTCATCTGCTACAGTGGCTACCTACAGAACAGAAGGCTTCCAGTTGGAGGCTTGGCTGCAGTAATATGCAGAAGGTGTGCATGTAGCTGGTCTAGGTACCAGGCAGGGGGGTCAGTTAATTGGTTGCATCCACTCTAGTGTCTGTCCCTATGTTCATTTACCCCTGAGCCTCCTGCCAAACAGGCTGCTAACTAAAACAGAAGAGACACCACCAGAAAGAATATATTTCCAAGGTTGAAATATTAGCTGCTGGAGGGGTAAGGGGGTGAGAGGGAAGGTCCCCTCCAGAGTCCTGGCACCACCAGGGCACTGCTACAGGGAAGAGCACTGACAGGGCCTGGCTTCACAAACCAGGTGTCACACAATGAAATTAATAGGCAGCAGGTTTAAAACAAACATAAGGAAGTACTTCAGCCAACGCACAGTCAATCTGTGGAAGTCATTGCTGGGGGATGTTGTGAAGGCCAAAAGTATAACAGGGTTTAAAAAAGAATTAGCTAAGTTCATGGAGGATAGGGCCATCTTTATTTCTATTATCTCAGCCCAAACCTTACACAAGAGAACGCTGGTATTCCAAGAGTCATTACACGTTTAGCACAAACAACTCTTCTTTCTCATTATCTCATTCTTTTCAGTCACATGCTTTGGGCCTATCGCTCAGGCTAACAGCTAAGCTCAATATAAAGCCATAGTTCACTCAGGCCCAATGCAGGCCTATATTCCTACAGCCTTGCTCTCCATACCCGCTGCGTGCATTGGAATGCCGATTAGCCACTACCTCCTTGCCCCCTTCCCCATGGAAGCCATTAATGGAACTGCTCCCTCCCTTGCTCCTACATCATCTCATTCTGAGAATCCCTCACTTTGTCACTTGTTTTAGAGCAGGAGTTCTCAAACTGGGGGTCAGGACCCCTCATGGGGTTGTGAGATTATTACACTGGGGGGTCACGAGCTGTCTGCCTCCACCCCAAACCCTGCTTTGCATCCAGCATTTATAATGGTGTTAAATATATAAAAAAGTGTTTTTAATTTATAAGAGCGGGTCGCACTCAGAGGCTTGCTGTGTGAAAGCGGTTACCAGTACAAAGGTTTGAGATCCGCTGTTTTAGAGTCAGCTGAGTGATGTGTGACAGGTCAGTGGCACATAAACCAGCTGCCCCTTCTTATTAAGCATACAGAGAGATGGAAAAGAAACGTGAGGGATTGCTTAGCTATCACCAAATGGCTAATGGCTTGTGGCACAGACAGGCTCTGCCCTTGGATACAGTTGCACTGATGGTGCCTGCATTTCGCTCTCTCCTCACAGGGACACTAGCAGGAAAACAAGAGTTCAGAGCAGATGGAAAGGTGAAACCACTAGCAGTGCATCTATCAACTCTTCCATACACCCAGCTGCAGAGAGCTCTCTTGTAAATAGGGCCCCATTCCTCTCAGCCTGCCTGCTGCTGTCGCTCATCCTTACTGCACACTGCAGTTCTGGGTTACATCAATGAGGGTGTGTCTACACTACCCCCTGATCCAGTGGGTAATGATCGATCTATTGGGGATCAATGTATCGTGTCTCGTCTAGACACAATACATCGATCCCCTAACACGCTCCCCGTCGACTCAGGAACTCCACCAGTGCGAGAGGCGGAAGTGGAGTCGACGGGGGAGCGGTGGCCATCGATCCCGCACCGCAAGGATGCGAAGTAAGTCAATCTAAGTCGATCTAAGATACGTCGACTTCAGCTGCGCTATTCTCGTAGCTGAAGTTGCGTATCTTACTTCGACCCTGCCCCCCCCCCGCCGCCCCCACCAGTGTAGACCAGGCCTAAGAGACAGACCTGCTCTCTAACCAGCCAAAGGCCAAGGGGTTTGGAGCCAGGGTTTGGTTCAGCCCTTTATAGATACACGGCTCAATTCCAGGAGTCAGGTTCTTGCCCCTTTCCCTCACCCCCTAAGTTCAGGAGCATTTAGGCCCAAGGGGATGTGTTGGGCCCTTCTCTAATCACACCAGGAGAGGGATGTAGCTGTGGGTGAAGAGCAGCTGAACCCAGGAAACATAGGTTATGTCTTCGCTGCTGAATTAGCTCCCATCCACATACACAACCTGCTCAGCCGAGTTCAGTGGTGCTTTCAACCCAGGCTAGCTGGCCCAGCAGGAGGTGGTGGGTTAGTGCCTGGGTGCATCTTTTACTTGGGCTGGAACCTGCCTACTTTGCAGTGAGGATGCAGGCTAAGTCAATCAAGCACGGCTAGTCCTCCCAGACTGTCCCACCGTTCCCTTCTTTCCTCTCTCAAGTGCCCAGGAGGACAGACCATCTTCCCACAATTCACTGGGAAAGCATCTCAGAGCAACTCAATGCACTGAAACCCAGACACCCATGAACTGCACCCCCAGAAGTACTAGTGACTCACACAGTTAGGCGCATGCACCAATCAGGTGTCTGTAACTCGGCCACAGCTTTGCAGTGCAGCTGCTCACGCCCAGGCTAGGTCAAGCTGGGTCCCAGCCCGGGCTGCCGATCACCCAAGTTGAAGACATACACGTGGATGGCATCTGTGTTTCTCTACTAGTGAAGAGGATGGGGAATGAGCCAGCAACCAGAACGACATGCAAGGGAAGCAGAACTGTTTCTAAACTGCCTCAGATGAATTTCTGCTAGATGGGGACAGCCCCTGCTCCAGGAATTACCAAGAAAGAACAGAGCTTGTTGGCAAACATTTTCCATGAGATGTGAATGGGGTTTGAAAGTAATGGCAGTGACAAGGAATAAACTCATTAGAAACACAGCCCCCAGCCCTACGCATGACATATGTAGCTGATAAATTGCAGGACTAGAGGAAGGTGATAAAATCAGCTGGTAGATTAACCAGGAGGCATGGCCAAGGGACAGCAAAGAGAGCAGCTAAACCAGCAACACCTGCTGCAAGGGTCCTGGGAAGGAACAGGAGCCAGTAAACAATCCCTCTTGCAGGCATCACAAAGTCCCAGGGAGTGGAAATGTTACTCTAGCCACTTGAAGTTATTCACACATGGGACGGTTTCCAGTGCCCGTTGTCCCCTGTGGCTGGGCTCATGGAGATGCTAAGGGGTCTTCTCCTCCTACAGGTGAAGACACAGCACTTTGAGATCAACAGGCACTGAAGGGCGAGGGTCTCCAATGTGTGCAAGATGCTGTAGCTGTTTGTTACCAGCAGCCATCCCTCCACCTTGGGACGTTCCTCTCCCAGGCTCCAGCCAGGCATTTGCTCAGGCATTTGAGTTTTAAAATACTACTCCTCAGTCCTGTGTCCCCCAGTACAATCACCAGAGTTTGCTGGATGCAGGAGTGCTGGAGACACTCCAAGCTCAGGCTGAGGGGAAGAAGGGTCTTGTGGTGAAGGGATTGGCCTGTGGCTCAGGAGAGCTAGGTTCAGTTCTTGGCTCTGCCACAGATTTCCTAGGTGCCCTTGTGCAAGTCACTTGGTCTCTCTGTGCCTCAGACCCTTGCCAATCAAATGGGTATATTTAGAATGTAAGCTCTTCAAGGCAAGGACGGACTGTCTCTTGCTATAGGTACGTACAGCTCCTGGCACTATGGATCTTCTCTGTACTGCCATCACATAAATAATAATAAAGTGGGGTGGGTAGGTCTGTGTGTGAGACTATGGCAAACTACTCCTCTCCCTGTTCCTGTGAGAAACGGAAACCAGGAGCTGGCCAGGGCCGTCATGCCAATGGGAGTCTGGGCTGTGTGCTTACCTTACCAGTGCAATGAACTTGTTGCCTGGACCTAAAGGTTTCCAGAGCCCTGGCTTCTGAGGGGTTAATGGCTGGTGCCATTGTTTCACCATGGGCCCTTCCATGTTACAAGACCATCTTGCCTTGATCAGGTTTTCAGTAGACAAGTGGAACATCGGTTATGGGAATGTTAATTAAGAGATTGCGTCATCCAGAACTGACCTGAAACAGGGCTCTATCTGTTCTGATGGGTTAGGCTGAGTAATAAAATGCTCCTGTATCTTTAATGTAGTGGGGATACAGGCCAAGAAGGGCCTTTTTAAAAATCAATAACCGCCTAGATACTCTAGTAAGTGAGGAAGGGCCCATGATGGAAACAGCTGTTCAACGATTAATCCCTGGGCTCTGGGAACCTTTATGAAAACTGAAGGTCTAGGTGAGCAGGTACATTGCACAGAGTGAAGTGCTGGTTAACCCTTCTGCAGTTCCTTCCGGCATTTCCAGAGAGTTTCAACTCTGGGGGTGGGGGGTTAACTGCTCCATTCTTCCACTGAGGGTACTTATCTCCATTTACTCCTGATACCATGGTGTCCAGTGATCACTCAGAGCGTAAGGTGCCTGCAAGAGCTCTGCTTTATTCTGTGTCTGATTTCAACTGGCTGTGCACAACAAGAACTTCACAATGCCTCACCCAGGCTCTCTGTTTGGGACGCTCAGTCCTTAAAGGCACGGGAGCATCAGTGAGAGCTGCCCCTGTGCAGTGTGGTTCTGTATCAGGGCTCCCTGCTGTCTCCTTGCCGCTTTGCCGAGTGGAGCTCAGACAAAGTGTAGGGATCTGCCCTTAGCCTTTACCTCAACAGGTTCCCAACAGCTTCTGGCCAAATCCTTCATCTCACCCCCAAGCATGAACAGACAGGGCAGGTCGTTCTGCAGCAGCCAGGGCAGGATGGAACTCTTCTTCCTCTCTGTGGTGTGGTTACAGATTGCAGGACACCACAGTGATAGGAGGTGGGTGGCGAGTCTGCCAAGACCCCTCCACTTGTCTCTCCACACTGTGGTTTCACAGACTCTCTGCAGAGCAGAGTTCCAGGGTGCACAGGGCTCCTGTTGTCCCGTCACAGTAGAATCACACTGGTTCTGCTGCCTACTGGGTCGAATGCACCCATGTGCTGGGAGAGGAATGATGCAGCTGAGGAGGGTCCCGCCAGCTCCCAGCATAGACTGGCTCTCTGAGAACGGGCTCTGGAGGGGAGGCAGGCGGGGTGTGGCCAGACGGTTGGTCCATGAAACACCCAGACACCGAGCCTACGGTGGGGGATGTATAGAGGGTGCAGAGTAGATGCGGCCTCCATGGAGCAGTTCTGTAGAGCAGAAAGATTCCTTACCCAACACAGGGCCTGGCTATGCAGACTAGGAGCTAGCATAGCCCAGAAAAATAAAAGACTTGGAGATGGATTAAGATTTTCAAAAGGCACCAAGCCAACTTGAAAGATCTGACCTGAGCTTTGGGAGCAAGGGCAGCAGTCATGCATGCTGCCAGTGTCTGTCTCTCAGAACCATCTATGTGCACAGAGACGTCCCTCCGGCTCAGCTGGTCAGACACAAGGAACAAAATCCAATCGTACCAAAGCAGATTAACAAATCGATACAAACAAGCCTGTAGAAGAGGAGCCCGGCGTCCCCTCCCCACGTCAGAGGAGGAGGCGGCCTCTCCAAACACCACCACCGCATTGAAACCAGTGAATGGGGTTATTTATTCGCCAAGGATAATCTTTTAACTTCTGGGTACAAACAATACAATGAAACTCTTAGGGTTGCCATAGCAGCACAATTCGGTTTCTCTGTTGTCAGTTCCTCCCTCCCCTCCACCCCCCCCCCACGTCCTTTCGAAGCCTTGCTTAGTTGGTGGTTTCATTAACACTCTGGTCCTGTGGGGACAGCACAGGGGCTCTTTGATTTGTGTCTACTTCACACTTCTCCCCTGGCTCTTCATGGCAGGCCACAGAGGTGGGAACAAACCCTGTTAAGAACAGGACAGACCACCTCCAACTGCCACCTCCTGGGAGTGTAAGATGGGATGGTTGGATACGGCAGGACTTTTCTGTAAGAGGAGTTAACTCGGAGACAGAGGAGCTCCCGGCACTGCTTTTGGGCCACACTGCACTCTGGAAAGCATTCCTTGTTTACATGGCATCAACAGCATGCTGGGTGCTCTGTGCGCATCTGGAAAGGCAACAGGCCTGATGCTCTGTTGCACTGCAGAGCCTTATGCCTCTCCAGCAGCATAAAAGGGACCATCCAGCCATAAGTACTGGAACTAAGGGAGCTGGTGGTGCTTCAGCACCCCCTAGCTTAAAGTGGCTTCTATTGTTTACAGTTTGGTTCAATGGCTCTCAGCACACCCACTATACAAATTGTTCCAGCATCCCTGCATCCAGCCAGAACAATCAGCTGATGGGGAATATCTTTCTGGGGTAAGGATGCTCTCTGGATGGAGCAGAACCAGCGGGATGGCTCTATGCTGCCCACTCGCTAGCCCTGGTGCAGATTTTTAAAAGGCACTGAGTTACAGCAGCCCCAAGACTAGGCCGGGGGGCTGGCCCACAGCAGGGCTGAGAACAGGGATACTGCAACCTCCCTCTCCCCTCCATTCCTGCACGAAATGCAGCTGAGCCAAAAAGCAGAACTGGGCAGGAGCTTACCCTTACTACAGACACATCCAAAAATTCAGGGGGACCTGGGGAGAGAGGATGATTTGAAAAGCAGAGCAGGACATGGATCAGCTGGGATCGCAGAGACACCCCATGACCACGCAGCATGCAAACACATCACAGGCAAACTGCTTATGGAGTGCAGGTCAGGGCCTGGCCCTCGGGGCTGGAAGAATGCTTAGCACAGCCAACTTTAAAGTGTGCGACAGATGAGGATGAGGGGGCTGGTGGGCGCAGCATTTCCCTAGCTTTATCTGGGCATTGTCTTTCTCTCAAGCTCTCAGGAACAAACCCTGCTCACATTTATACCAGAGGAAATCTGGAATAACTCCACTCAAATCAGATTTCCCTATTTGTAACCAAGAGCAGAAAGGAATCCAGAGCTGGGCATCCTCTGAAAGTCAAAAAGCCATTGGTGCCCCAAGAAAACAATTTATATTTGAAATGAGATGGCAGAGGGAGAGAGAATACACATTTTATGGAGGTAATAACACCCATGCTGCTCGCTCCCTCCACTGACAGTGTTCCCTCCCTCCAGCCAATAACTATAAATACATTCTTTAGAAAAGCTTTGTATTGCTGGGTGTTGATCCCATGGTGAATCCCACCTTTCCTGCAAACCAGAGAAAGGCAGGTTCCTGCGTGCGGTCTGTGCAGCAATAGGTTGGATAATGGGTTTGGGTTGGGAAGCATGGGGGGAGGCTTAGTTACATGAAGCTGCAGTAGAATTTCCAGTCTGTTGCACCCTACAGCTGCAGAATCCAGGGACTTTGATGCAGAATTTAGACCCAGCTTGTCATAGATTTCAACTGGCTTTGCTTCTAAGAGGAGGCAGAGCACAACTATCCAGAAACCTTCCAGTGTGATAAGTCCAGGATCAGCCAAGATTAAGTTAAGTTGCCAGCACCCAAGATCCTCTGGAAATTAATTCAAAAGGACTCTATCTGCTAGATCTTGTCTACACTAGCACAATTCTCTGCTGGTGACAGCAATGATGGAAATGCTAGCATAGGCCAGCTGCCAGAGTTTTCTCTACTGTATCTTGTAGCTCTGATCTAAGCAAAGTGATAAAAATGCATCATGTGCCCTACAGTCTTCCACTGTTGCTACCACGTGTGGAGATGGATGGGTCCACATCCCTAATGTCGGGTTTCTTCCATCATAATTTGTGGTCAGCTGTGAGCGCCTGTGAGAGGCTGAGAGGGCAGAGGGGTTGTTCAGGGGGCATCTGGCACAGTTGTGGAGCCAGAGGGGAAGTGATGTGGAACCCAGAGTCCTGATGCCCTGCTGCTTGCTCCTGGGACCAGCCTGTCTTTATCTTCTCTGTATTATAAGCAGGCACTTTTCATAGTTCGTATCAGCCAGGTAAGGTACATGCGTGTGTCGTTATGGGAGTGTGCACGCATGCATGTGTATTATGGGCATGTGTGCATCTGTGTATTCTGGAAATGTGTGTGTGTACAGCATGAGTGTGTGTGTCTTTGTACACTATGGGAACGTGTGTGTTGTGGGAAGGAGAGGAACACTGTGTATTGCCAGAAAATGATGAATTATTCAGCCTATTGATTGCCTTCCCGTTGCCTTGCTCCTCATGAACTGCTATTTACATATGTATAAATAGCAGTATGGGTTGCACGCTGCACATTAGCGTAAGTAAAGAAGGTAAAACCACTTTGATCAATAAGTTGAACTCATGTCGATATTTTCCATAATAGGAGATGATTTTGCCAGCATGATCATTAGGCCATCAGCTAGGAGTGACGTGAAAAGCTCTCTTAAAAATGCAAGCCGGGGCTCAGATCCCTGGAAGGTCCCATTAAGGGAATGTGCTGGTGTGAATTAATAGTCCACCCCATTGTTTGCTTCCTTTGCTATTTCAGTCTCCTTTCTCTTCTCTCCCGTCATTTGCTTCCTGGGTTTGACCATGCCTTCCTCCTCCCCACAGCCTGTAGAAGGTAACTACCTTTCGGCACAAAGGAAAAGCATTTGCTCCTGCAGTCAATTGCACTGAGTTACCGGGGGCAGAGGGGATGATCCCTCACCACCTCTGCAGTTTCCCTTTCTCTGACTTCTCTCCTATCAAACCACCTATACTGCTATGCAGATTCCCAGCCACTGCCCAGGATGCTTGTCAGGGCAGTATCCTATAGCTAGTGCGCACAGAGGTCAGAAGAGATGGTCCAGCAGTGCTGTCTGTTCCAAACCCCAGCCTTAAACCTGAGTGGGAAGAGACTAGGAGGCAGGCTGTGGACTGGTGTGTTTGGATAGGGACCTTCAAAGCTTCTCGATAAGCCTGCTCAGGAAAAGGAGACTTGATTCTGGGGGGTGATTGGCAAGGTCTGTTATGACTAGGAGGGTCTGTTCAGGGATGGCCGGGCTAGCCCATGCATGACAGCGGCGGGGAAGCAGAATCCCCTTTGAATGAGCCGCTGGTAGTCTCACGCATTACCTACATTTCTTCTTCTGCCCCCAGGTATCCAAGAACCATGGAAATGTGTATGGCTGATTGTGATGAACTAGGAATGTTCTTAATGTTTCCTCTGAATACTGTGTTGGTGCCTCAGTGTCCCCGTGGCAGTTCTTAAGTATCTGGCAGAGCAAAGGGCCAATGCACCTAAATGCCTAACACTCTGTCTCCTAGCAACTGATGGCCTGGGCCCCTCCTCTGCAAAGGTGCCAGCTGAAGGTGTTGGAGACAAAGGGATCAGGTGACCTCGTGTCCCGGGAAAGGAGCTGAGCAGAGAGGAGGGGCTGGGGGGGTTGTTAGTCTGGAGCTGGCTGGGGTCAAGGAGTGAAGTGCAGACGTGGGGGGTCTGGTTCATTGCTCCCCAGAATGGCCCCGCCGAGGGGTCCGGTTAGCTCTGTTTTAGACCCTGTTCCTGTCATCGAATAAACCTCTGTTTTACTGGCTGGCTGAGAGTCACGTCTGACTGCGAAGTGGGGGTGCAGGACCCTGTGGCTTCCCCAGGACCCCACTGAGGCGGGCTCGCTGTGGGAAGCGCACGGAGGGGCAGAGGATGCTGAATGCTCCAAGGAGAGACCCAGGAGGTGAAGACGTGTGAGCTTCTTGCCCTGAACAAGTCTGCTCCAAGGGAGAAGAGGCTCCCCAAAGTCCTGCCTGGCTTGGTGGGGAGCAGTTCCAGAGCATCGCCCGGTGACTCCGTGACACTGATGAGCAGGAAGGGATGATTGGGACAGAGCCATTGTGTCAATGGAGGTGGCTAACATGCTCACAATGCCTCATCAGCTCCTTCGGCTTTTGGCAGGCTTCTGCCAGCACAGGACCTGGTGTAGAAATCAGTTCTGTCTCAGTGGTGTTGGCGACACCTGGAGTCTTGTTAACAGTGAGGGCTGGCATTTCCAGGGAATTTAAGGGCGTAAGGTGCCCAAATCCCATTGAAATCCAATCTCTTAATAAATAAAATAATAACAACAACTGGCTCTTATATAGCATTCGATCTCAAAGCACTTTACAAAGGAGGTCAGTATCATTAGCTTCAGTTTACAGATGGGGACACTAAGCATAGAAAGGTGAAGTGACTTGCCCAAGGTCACCCAGCAGGCAGGGCAGAGGCAGGAATAGAAACCTAGCTCAGTGCTCTATCCACTAGGCAACATTCCCTCCCTTTTGGTTCCTTTGCTATGACCGTGCCATGACCCCAGCTAAGGTCATGAATGGTTTGATGCTCGCTCACTAGCCTCTGTCCTATGCTAGTTTGAGCATGGATGCCACCAGGCAGCCTTGAGCCAGCTTTCAGCGCACAGGCAGCAAGGCCAACCAAACACTCCAACTGAGACTGCTCCCACTCTCATTTGCTTTTGATTTCTCTTCACTTTCATATCCAAACTTTGCATGAGCCAGAGGTTTCTGCAGTGGAAAGTTCAGGAGAGTGGCTGGCCCTGGGCCCCTGCAGTGAGCAAATGGCTGGAGCTTGGCTCCAGCTCACGTCCAGCACCAAGTGTGAGCTGAATGTGCACAGAGTGACAGTAATTCCAAACCACCATCCAGCAGCACTGACAGCTAGGCAGCACTTCTGGCTGCAGCTCTAAACAGATATTTATCAGGGAAGGTAAGACAGAGAGAAGGGGAAGAACCTAATTGAAAAAGGCTTTGCAATCAATTTCATTGATCCTCCCCTTCCCCCCCCTCCCTCCCCCCGAGATGCAGCTCCCTGGCGGGCGGCTTCAGACCCTGCTTGCTGACTCTCAAGCTGATGGGACAGGGGAAAGGCAGGGACAAATGCCATAGCAGTGGGCTTCCGAGCTTAGTGTATAGGCCTGGGAGAATGATCCAAATGGCAAGGTCAGGGGGTTTGGTTTGGAGATGTGGGCCAGTTACAAAAAGCATCTGGGACACTGGGTTTGAAACACTTTCCAAGTTCAGTTTGGATCCAGAGATTTGCTTGAGTCCATCCCCAATCAATGCTAGCAGGAGCCCTGTTTAAAATTCATTTCCAGCCCCAGGCCAGACGTGGCTCCCCACCACCCAGTTTGAAACAATTCAGCAGCTAGCGTAGATGCGGCCAGAGCGAACTTGAAATCTTTTCTGAACCATGCTAGAGCCTAAGTGAGGCTCATAAAACCACGTTAAGGTCTATGGCATATAGGTCACACCCAGGGCCGGCTTTAGCCAGTGCGGGCCCGATTCGTGGGGCATGTACATGCCTCTGTCTCACATAGAGAGATGTGATGTATTCCCTGCAGCCAGGGCCAGCTTTAGGAAGTGAGGGGCCCAATTCGAACAGTTTCAACGGGCCCCCCGCAGGTATGACTAAAAACAAAAACAAAAAACAAAAAACACACATGTAAAAAACCATGTGGGGCTTGTACTCGCTGGACAGTGCTCCAAGTCTTCGGTAGCACTTCAGCGATGGGTCCTTCACTCGCTCCAGGTCCTCAGCGGCACTGAAGGACCAACCCCCGAAGACCAAGAGCAAGTGAAGGACCCACCGCTAAAGTGCCACCAAAGACCCAGAGCGAGCGAAGAACCCGCCACCGAAGTGCCACCGAAGACCCAGAGTGCTGCCAGGTGAGTAAAAATTAAAAAGGCATCTCTAGCCAGGGAAGGGATTCTCACTGGGCACGGGGCCCTCTTAGGCGCTGGCCCTGGTCACACCTACACTGTTGGATGATTTTAAAAGCCGTGTTAGAATGTGGTTAGGCCCTGTCCGGACTGGGAGAGGAGGTTCTCTGACCCAGCAAAGACACAGTTTGGTCTTGTAATTCAGAAAAGACCAAACTGTACTTTCATTGCAGTCCTGAATGATGCTAAAGCATTGCACTTTACTGGGGAGTAGCAGAATTTGATTGCGTGGTTTAAACAGCCATCTGCATTGCTATATCAATCTCTGAACTGTACTGAAATTATTTAGTGCTGTTTTATAAACTAATGGCGCATTCTTGACTGGAATATTGGCATATCTCAAAAATATATAGCAGAAAGAGAAGGGGTCCAGAAATGGGCAATCAGAGCAACTGGAGGCCTGGAGAGAACTCCATATGATGGTAGAGTGGAAAGATTAGCACTGAGACAAGACAGATGAGACATGAGAGCGGGCTATGAAATAATGGATGGTGGAGGGATCAGCTGGACACTCTCCCTCAATACAAGAGGACGAGGATAGACTCATAGACTCATAGACTCCAGGACTGGAAGGGACCTCGAGAGGTCATCGAGTCCAGTCCCCTTCCCTCATGGCAGGACCAAATATTGTCTAGATCATCCCTAATAGACATTTATCTAACCTACTCTTAAATATCTCCAGAGATGGAGATTCCACAACTTCCCTAGGCAATCTATTCCAGTGTTTAACTATCCTGACAGTTAGGAACTTTTTCCTAATGTCCAACCTAAATCTCCCTTGCTGCAGTTTAAGCCCATTGCTTCTTGTTCTATCATTGGAGGCTAAGGTGAACAAGTTTTCTCTCTCCTCCTGATGACACCCTTTTAGATACCTGAAAACTGCTATCATGTCCCCTCTCAGTCTTCTCTTTTCCAAACTAAACAAACCCAGTTCCTTCAGCCTTCCTTCATAGGTCATGTTCTCAAGACCTTTAATCATTCTTGTTGCTCTTCTCTGGACCCTCTCCAATTTCTCCACATCTTTCTTGAAATGCGGTGCCCAGAACTGGACACAATACTCCAGCTGAGGCCTGACCAGCGCAGAGTAAAGCGGAAGAATGACTTCTCGTGTCTTGTTTACAACACACCTGTTAATGCATCCCAGAATCATGTTTGCTTTTTTTGCAACAGTATCACACTGTTGACTCATATTAAGCTTGTGGTCTACTATGACCCCTAGATCTCTTTCTGCCATACTCCTTTCTAGACAGTCTCTTCCCATTCTGTATGTGTGAAACTGATTGTTCTTTCCTAAGTGGAGCACTTTGCATTTATCTTTATGTTATTCAGTGACTGAGAGGCAGCATATTTAAAACTGGAAGAGGGAAAGGCTTTTTTGCACAAGCCATCACTACCCTAGGAGACTCTCTGCCACTAGGTAACACTGAAGCCAAGAGTTTTAGGACTCAAGAAAAGCTTGGACATTTATCTAGCTAATGAGAACAAACACAGTTACCGCAGCAAGAGTAAACATTGTTCAGAAGGGATATAACCTGTTATGCTTCAAACATAAGCAGTATTATCGGTCTCTGTGGTTCAAAACTCATGAGTCAGTCCCCCAAAATCACAAGATTGAGCAAAAAAATCGTGAGAATTTTTAGAAGTATGATATTGTGTTTTTTCAGTCTGTCTGTTGATAGGTGAACTCCCCCTGCCTACCCGTCATCTGTGTGTGAGATGAGGAGTGCTGTCCCCTCCCTCATGCTGCTTAAGGTGATTTTGGCCCTTGGCTACAGGACCTCTCATCCCCTGCCCAGCAATTAACACTGCCCCCACATATAGCCAGCCTCCCCAGCACGTGACTACAGTTCTGATCCCTCCCACAAAAAGCCTCATCTCTGCTCCTTCTGCAGCTCCTGGGTTCCTCTCTGCAAAGCCTGGGTCAGCTGCAGTGTGGCTCCCTCTCCCTATTTCAGGCATGGAAACCAGGTCCAGGGGACCCACGGCTCCTCCCACTTCCCAAGCCAAGTCCTGTAGAGAGCAGGCTGCCCCCAGGCTTGTGGGATGGAGCAGGCTGACTCACAGCTTGTGGGATGGGGGGAGGGGCAGGGAGCAGGCTGACCCATAGCTTGTGGGATGGGGGGGAGGGGCAGGGAGCAGGCTGACCCATAGCTTGTGGGATGGGAGGGGCAGCAGGGAAGTTGTGAAAGCATCAGAGGGGGCTCAGACAGTTCAGGAGGGGACTGGAGCTCCCTTGGAGCCAGCCTGCTGCAGCCAGGCCCCTCTCCACTCAGGACGGAGTTGCCGAGCCCCATGGATCAGGAAAAAACTTCCCCTTGGCACATCGTTGTTCCCTAACTCTTGTCGAGGGGGTGGCATGCACCTTCCCCTAAAGCAGCTGCTGCTGGCAGAGGCCAGAGACTGGGCACTGAACTAGGCGGACCCTTGCTGTGCCCCAGTCTGCAATGGCTGTGTCCCTGTCATGCGCCTGGCTGTCCCTGTGTGAGGCAGGAATTACAGTGTACTTGAGACCCTTCCAAAAACATGCTCCGACTCCAGCTGGTGATGGGGTGTCTAATCCTTACGGGCAGGCCTGAGAGGCACCACACAGCCTAGTTAGCCCACTCTGTGGCACCAGGAAAGGAAGGTATAGAGGCGACGTGCGGGGCACTGAAACCAGGCTAGAGGGCTCCTGTAGAGGAAGGACTGCAGGGCAATTGAAGGGCACAGAGAGGAGAGCCACAGGAGAGTCTCCTGTGGCAGGCCTGGAGAGAGACTGGGAAAAGGGGTCAACCTAGGGGAGGACTCCTGGAGCAGCCCTGCAGTTCGTAGCTCAGGGAGGAGCTGAGAGAGCCTGAAGAGGCAGCACTCTGTCAGTGAGCAGGAAAGAACAGAGAGCTGAGCCCAGAAGAGCTTTATGTTTCTTTGGGGTTTATATGGGATGCGAGGGTCCCCCAGAAGGGGGCAGAGCTGTAGGGGGAGCTGGCTGGTGGACCAAGTCAGTGCACGGACAGCTGGAGGCCGGAGGAGGGGAAATAGGGTGGATGGAGTTATTGCAATGCCAGAGCTCGCTGTCAGCTGGCACTTCTGTATAGGGAGATGGAAACCCCAGATCTCTCATTGTCCTTAACCACTCGCTGCAAACAGTGTGGAGGAGGAGGAAAGTGGATACTTCATTCAAACGAACACAAAGACAAGGCCTCTTCCTTCACTCTTCTCCTCCCACTTCTTCTCCACCTGCCCACTAGCGTTCTCAAGCAGGTACTACTTCCCCCACTCCGGCTCTATTCAGCAGAGCCCAGCACGCTCGCTACCCTGCAGCACAGAGTGATCAGAAACAGTTACACGGAAACAATGAGGAGCCACAAAGCACAGCCCACACTGGAAAACAAGCCTCCTTGGAGCTTTTGAAACAACCAGCCAGCGTCACAGCCCAGCCAGGCAAGGCTACGACTAGAAAGGAGTGGAAATGGCACTTCAAAAAGGGGGCCTGAGGGGCCAATGAAATCCAAGAGCCTGGCAGCAGCGATCTATGATCCCACTCCTCGCCAGCTCCTGGGCTCTATCTGGCATACAGGTGAGCACTTGGGGCCACTCATTTTACTTCCACAGCCCACCAGATTTAGCATGTCCCCCAACTCCTTTGCCTGCAGGCCCCTGTGTAACTGGGAGAACGGATTTCCCTCACCCCCACATATGTGCCCAGCGATGCAGGAAAAAAACCTTTGTATTATTCAGTGTCTAGTGCTGGGTTCCTCAACCAGGGGGTTGCAGACATGTGTCAGGGAGCAACACCACCTTGCCCTTCCCATCCAGCTAGATCGGAGGGGTGTCCCAGCTGGATCCTGGCTGCCTGGGAGAGGTCCATTACAGAAACAGGTGAGAACCACACACATAGTGGCCGCAGTACAATCTACTGCAGAACACTTTTGACCAAGTCATTTTTATTTATAAGAATGAACGCTTGCATAGGCATTATGCCTGTGACCTTTTGAAAGATGGCTGCCATTGCCTGAGACAAGACCTCAGGCTTTGGCCCATCAACTGTCAGACCTGCTGGAAGAGTGAAAGTAAGGGCTTGTCTACACTGGCACTTTACAGCCCTGAAACTTTCTTGCTCAGGGGTGTGAAAAAACACCTCCCTGAGCGCAGCAAGTTTCAGCGCTGTAAAGTGCCAGTGTAAACAGTGCACCAGTGCTGGGAGCGATGCCTCTTGTGGAGGTGGTTTTTTTAGAGCACTAGGAGAGCCACTACACAAGCCACGTTAAAGCGCTGCCACTGTAGACTAGCCCTAACATTCCCCATCCCCTGGGTTTTCTCTTTCCCCAGCTGGTAAACAGTGCTTGCGTTGGGTGTTTCCAATGTAGCTGAAAGCAGCCCACATTCATTCCTTTGGTTTATGATGCTCATGCACAGAATCATCGGTGTTTGTTACGGCACATAACTGCTGTTGATGGATCACACACAGTTGTTTTTTGTGTAGGGCCTCTATAAATAGCCAATAGCATTATTTATCTGCAGTATAGTGTTGCAGTCTTTTTTTAAAAAGAACCAATATTTAGAACCTCAAAGATATTTCTACAGCACATTAGTAATACTGCCACATGGTGGAAGAGCAGCAAAGAATCCTGTGGCACCTTATAGACTAACAGACGTTTTGGAGCATGAGCTTTCGTGGGTGAATACTCACTTCTTCAGATGCATGTCACCCACGAAAGCTCATGCTCCAAAACGTCTGTTAGTCTATAAGGTGCCACAGGATTCTTTGCTGCTTTTACAGATCCAGACTAACACGGCTACCCCTCTGATGGTGGAAGAGTGGCCTTAAATTTGACCGCATGGGTGAAAATCTCTGCTGGTGTGAATAGGTGAAACGTTACTGAAATCAATAAGCTGCACCCATTAACACTAGTAGAGAATGTGGTCATGTGTTTTTAAGACTTTGTACAGAATGTTTCTAACAGTTTCCCTGTGCCTAACATGGTTACAAGCAATGCTGAAACTTGCCTCTCCCTGTCTAGAGGGATTAGGGTGACCAGATGTCCTGATTTTATAGGGACAGTCCCGATTTTTGGGTCTTTCTTATATAGGCTCCTATTACCTCCCACTCCCTAGCCCGATTTTTCACACTTGCTGTCTGGTCACCCTAAGCGGGATAATGTATTTCCAGCACAGCCTCTGCTAGCAGAGTTGTCTATACAACCAGAAATCCTTGTCCACAGACAGTGGAAAACAGTTGTCAAGCATGATTCAGCCAGAACCATGCTTGACAACTGGCTTGGAACACAGCTGTAGCTAACACAATTCTGCCCCTGGTTTGAACAGCAGAAAAGGAAATCAGCTTCTCCAGAAATGCAATTGGAATCCAGTTGTTGTTTTACTTATTTGACTCCATGCTGCAATGAATTAAACATATTTTAATATAAAAAATGAAACATCAAGGAGCAGAAGCAATAAATCCTGCAGAGTTTTTCCTTATTAAGCTGGTGCATACCTGGGGCAAGAGCAATAATTAGAATCAGAGAGAGCAGTGATTTATTTGCAGCAGTGAGTTGAGGATATTCACATGCATGCTCGTTCTCACCCGCCGCACTTGCTCTAAGGTCCTGTCTGCATTGTAAATTCTAGCATGGTGGTGACAGTTCCAGCCTGACTGTCCACAACAAGGTAAGGCCATGGACCCAAACTGCAGTGTCGGTGGGACCAGGCCATGATCTAACTGTTATGGCTTGGCTCAGGCTCTAGTGTGATTCAGTTCAAGGTTGGTCCTGTGTCTGCTGCAAAGCCAAACTAATCTTAAAGACTGCATCAGAGACTGCTCTACTGTTGGGGGCCCCCAACACAGTAAGAATGGAAATTCAGATGGGATTTAAATGCTCAGCAATACATGTACTGGTTTATGTGGTTAACAGGGTGAACCTTGTCTTGCTCTATGGTGACCTGATGAGAGTAGCACTGAGCCTAAGAATGCTACTGAACTGAGTGTAGGGAGAACACGTTGGGAGAGAGGCAGGGAACAGGTCCGTGGGCTAGGGATGGATTCTGCAGCTAGGAGAGTGGTTAGGAACTAGTACTGCTTGGGAAATAACAGCAGAAGCACATAGCTCTGTACTTGTCTCCATCTCCTCTCTATTTTTCTGTAGTTTGAATGATCATTTGCTAATTAAATTATGATGTGCTATTCACGTTGGGGACTGCTCACTGAAGTCACTGATTCTTTCCATTAACTCCCATCAGGCCCAGAGATCCTCCTTGTATTTCGCTCTCACAGGTTCAAATCAGATGGTGGAGAGGCAGGTTTCAGAGACAAAGAAAAAAGTTCAATTTCTGTCTTTTGCAATGAGTTTTCAGTCTACCTCAGGTAAGCACCTTTGCTTTGTCCTCAGCTGAACTCTGCCTCTGACCCTGCATTAACCAGAGAGAGAATTAGGCTTCTATTCCTTCCTTTAATGGCTTTAGTTCAGGATTTAGGCATTTGGCAGTTCATGCTACTTCCCTGAGACAGTAACCCTACAGAAATCCACAGTGGGCGGGTTGATGGTGAAGAAATGGATATACTTTACTCCTCTGCAGACTCCATAGGGCAGTGTCACCTCCTAATGGTGGAGAGGGAGACAGCATGTGAAGGGGAGCGTGACTGTTAAAGTGTTGTCATCTCAGTACTTGCCTTTTATGGCTAGCAACCCTAAAAGGCAGGTAGACCTAGATAACTGATATTCCCTAATTATCCAGAAGGCCATTGCCAGTTCCTCTGGGGCTCTGCTCTTAGAGCATGACTATCTGAGGCAGCGATTTCCCTATTATCCGCCCCCCGCCAGGGGAGTGTACACCCCCCTTGAATTTCCCCAACACCGCCCCCCAGTTTTGTGAACTAGTTACATGCAGTGTTGCCAGTTTAGTGATTGTTTGGGAATTGAAACAATACACACTTTAAAAGCATATACAGTGTATGATAAAATATGTGTATCTGAAAAAGTATAAAAGTATAAACATAGACTAGCTTCCTTATGCAGCTGTTGTTTTTTATGACAATGTCAGTGCATTCATTTCAGTGATGCCGGCCAACCTAATAATTTCAAATGATGATTTGTAAGCAAAGTCTAAATGAGCTCTCCCTGACAGCTAGTGATGAGCTAGGGGCAGGGAGAAAAGGCTTCAGGACCAGACTGTATTTACATTCACACCTAATCTACCTAGGTATCCAGAAAACAGAGCTACATTGCCCAAGTGATAGATTTTGGCTGGGGTTGGGTTACAAATCACTTGAATGCGGGATGAGGGGTAATTAAATGTTACTCTTATTGTATGAGTAAAGGGCTGTAGAACTGTATTTAGCCTGTGCTGATTGAGGGCGTCGAGACAGGGTGGGGACGGTGTTTTGCTTGATGGTCTGCCTGAGTCACAAGTACTATTTGACCTGCCCCTCTCCAGTGTTTAAAGACAGAGCTGATTAGGCTCCATAGATAGTCTTTTGTTTTGTTAAGTGACCACTACAGCTGAAATCAGGGTTAAGTGTTTAGACCTGCTGTGGGACAGTGTTTCTGTGGAAGAGCACTAGCAGCAAGGTTCCCCCACTGAGAGCTCTGCTGAAATCCCTGAGAGCTGAGTGGAACCTCAAGAGACCAACTAGCAGAGATCACAGTGGCAAGTGGCAGCAGAAGGTGACAGTGCAGGGCCATTGGCAACACAGCGATGGAGTGAATGGTGGCACAACGAACAACAGTGGCCAGAGCGAACAGTAAGCAGCTGGAGGAATGAACAAGGTGCCTTCTTGCCCCCCACCTGGGAGGTGAAGTTATATGAAAGCACCTCTGAATTCTGAGTCTCCACTGCCCAAGGACAACACTGGTGAGTGTTAATGAGGCTGTTAAGAATGCTGGAGACACAACACAATTCATGCGAACAAACAGCTGTGGCATCATACTTTCTATTTAAGCAAGAGATACCACACACTACAAACTGGAGGCCAATGTTAAGTGCACTGTCACTTTCATCCTGAAGTTGAACACTGGTTCTGAACAAGACCAGCAAATGCTCACTGTCTTTCTGCAAGAAACTCAGCTGACTGGCTAGAAGTATGACTCAACAGTTGAAAAAGTGAAGAACTCTCACTACAAAAAAACATTTGCATACATGGCTGATGAATACACCGATGCAAATGGGTATCAAGTATTAAGTCATTGCGTACGTTATCTTGATGTCAGTGGTAGCCAGTAGATGCATTTCTAGATGTTCAAGTTATAGAAGACACATCTTAGAAAAGAGTTAAATGCTTGTCAATTGGACTCCAAACAAATGGCTGCTTGTGCATTTGATGGAGCTGCAAACTTCTCTGGAAGACATGGTGGAGCACAAGCTTTGCTCAGAGAAAAGTGTAACCCTAATCTCTCCTATACACACTGCAGAGGCCATCTACTCCAACTAGTGCTAGTACGAGCTGCAGACTCTTCAAAAGACATTAAAAAAGCTATAAATTTAATGTCTTCATTATATTCTTTTTTTTTAAGCAAGAATCCAAAAAGACTGAATATCTTGGAAAATGTAGAAGATACACTGGGAGCGAAGTTCAAATTAGTCCAACCTGGGAAAACCCTCTGGCTTTCTCATGAGCAATCCTTGGCTGTTGTCTTAAAATTACTCCAGCCATTATTACTGGCTTTGGAAAGTATCTACCAAGATGGGATGGATCTACGTAGTGAGGCTGGTGGATTACTTTTGCTACTACATTCAGAGAAGACTACTGCCATTCTCTCTCTTGTAAGTCTACTGTTGAAACCACTTGGATCATTAAACAGTGCCATCCAGGCATCTGCTACAACAGTAGATCTTTGTCCAGCAATGCAAGCTACATTTGGATCAACCAGAGAGCTATCCATTGAAAAAGTACTGGAAGAAGCAAAGACTTCAGTCCAGAAGTTGACTAATGAAGGCATTTATATTGAATCCTTAAGTGAAGAGGACAAGAAGTGTTTGTAAAGACAAGTGAAAAAGTACACAGTCTTGATTCTCAAAAATCTACAACAGTGACTTCTAGATTTACTCAACCTCTGCATAGCTTTTACAGATCCCTGTCTTATAAAGTACCGACAGCTGAGTGGAGTGAGGCACTACCAGCAATGGGGCTGCCATGTGCTCAGGACAGAACAGAGAATTTGAACACAGAGTGGAATATCATACAATGAATGAATGAAGATTTGACTTCAACTTCTTTTTTATCACCACAAGTGGCTTGACTCGATCTTTGTGTTATGTTTCCTGGGCTGAAAGAAGTAGGAATTCATCTCTTGCTACTGCCAGTCACAACAGCTACAGTTGAGCATTCTTTTTCATCATTGAATAGAATTTTGTGTTCTGAAAGAAGTCGCCTTCGATCTGCCTGATCATGTGAATGAACTAATGAGGATTTCAATTGAAGGAATAGAAGTACCGGACACACGAGAAGCCACCAAAGATGAATGCATTGCATTCAAGAAGTTCATTTCCAGAACTGTGCAAAATTATAACAAGAACCCAAGAAGGATGTAGATGTAGTGCTTCATAGAAGGCTTGAGTAGCCAACTTTAATTTGTGTGATGATTTTAAAACATGAGTTGAATCTAATAAAACGGTCATGAAACATTTTTCAGTTTTTACTATGGTGCCATAGAGCCCACATTCACCCTCAGAGTCTCACCCCCCATCGGCCCTGACACCCCCCCCATAAATTCAAACACTCCCCCCTAATTTCAATATCTGGGGAAAACACTGATCTGAGGAACCTTATCTCCTTGCCATTAGTGAAGCTGCATGGAAGCAGGATGAGCGAGTATAGGTAAAACCCCAGCAGCCATATCAGTCTGTTGCCTCTAAAGAGCCTCCAGGCTGAAGCTACTGTGAAACTAACTGTCATTGAAACAAGCACTGTCTCTTGCTCTAGTGCAGGGGTAGGCAACCTATGGCATACGCAAGCTGATTTTCAGTGGCACTCACACTGCCGGGTCCTGGCCGCCATCCAGGAGGCTCTGCATTTTAATGTAATTTTAAATGAAGATTCTTAAACATTTAAAAAGCCTTATTTATTTTACATACAACAATAGTTTAGTTATGTATTATAGACTTATAGAAAAAGAGACCTTCTAAAATGTTAAAATGTATGGCACACGAAACCTTAAATTAGAGTGTATAAATGAAGACTCAGTACACCACTTCTGAAAGGTTGCCGACCTCTGCTCTAGTGTATGCAGTTGAATTTATGGAGGCCCCAACGCTGGCACCAGAAAATGCTGCAGGGCCTGCTGCTGCCAACTGGAAGTGGAGCCCTCACATTCCTGCTAACTTGGAATAGCTGGAGTTCCACATGGATGTGTGGGAGAGCGGATGAGAGTGGGGGCAGCAATGTGAGTGGGGGCAGTTAACTCCTTGTGTGCTGGCTGTACTCAATCATGCTGTGGCATAGCCAGATTGTGAAGATGAGAACAGAGATGTTCCCCTTCTCCTCTGACAGCCCCCCATCCCACTTTCAAGATCTCCTACCCGTGGCTGTAGTTTTAGTAGAAAAGTAACAGGGGGGGTCATGGTGGAAAGGGCAAATGCATGGAACCATATGATTAACCCATCCCATAAATCAGTGGCCCCAGGACCTTCACCTCCCAGCACTCAGGACTTAGTGCCAGTAGCAGAGAGATGCTCAGCTCTTCCTGTTCCAGTAGCACAGACTCCTCCTACTAGAGCTAGGAGGGACTCTTCATATAGCCATAGATAACCTATGACACAGCTGAGCAGTTCTGCTTCTATCCAGTAGAGGGAAGTGGTACACATCTATAATCCTAGGTATCTGACCGGGTGCTCCACTCACTGCCAGGATAGTACCTCCTCCTGGTCACACTGGGGAACAGCTCATGAGGCCAGCACTCCCTTCCACCATTTCTTCATCTCTTTCCACACACTGCAGCCTCTTCATGACTTGGCCCTCCTACCAGGTCACCCTATGTGGAGTCCCCATCCAGGGTACCAGAGTCTTTCTTCAGCAAACTTGGGCAATCTTGCCATTCACTGCTGCACAGTGCCACTCCCTCAGTGTCTGGCAGGGGAACCTCAGAGACATCTTTTACTCCAGGTTCCAGCTCAGGGACCCACTAGCCAACAGTCAAGGGTTTGTTCCCTCCTTGGCCTTACTACTTTTCCCCGAACCTTTTCCCTACCATCTGGCATTCCCCTGGGTGCTCCAGCCTCGCCACTCCCTCCTTCCAAGGAGCAGATGCAGGATCTCTCTTTCTGCAGGCTCTAAACCAGGGGTGGGCAAACTTTTTGGCCCAAGGGCCACATCTGGGTATAGAAATTGTATGGCGAGTCATGAATGCTCACAAAATTGGGGGGGGTGGGGTGCAGGACATGGGGAGGGATCCGGCTGGGGGTGCAGGCTCTGGGGTGGGGCTGGGGATGAGGAGTTGGGGGTGCAGGAGGGTGCTCCAGGTTGGGATCGAGGAGTTCAGAGGGCAGGAGAGGGATCAGGGCTGGGGTAAGGACACAGGAGGGGGTCAGAGGTGCAGGCTGCAGGCAGCACTTACCTCAAACAGCTTCCAGAAGCAGCGGCATGTCTCCCCTCCAACTCCTACGCAGAGGCACAGCCATGCAGCTCTGCATGCTGCCCTGTCCGCAGGCAGCGCCCTTGCAGCTCCCGTTGGCCATGGTTCCCGATCAATGGGAGCTGCGGAGGCAGGGCCGTCCTTAGGCATAGGCAGAATAGGCAATGGCGTAGGGCCCCACACTGCCTGGGGGCACCACTCAGCAGGCAGCCCAGACAGTGTAGAAGCAGGGCTGCTGGGTCCTAGAGAGAGCCGAATACAGCACAGTCTGAGGGACGGGATTGGCTGCTGGGGTCTCTGGGAAGGGGAGGGGGTGGGGGTTGGGAAAGGAGCTCACCTGCGAGTGTGACTCTTTCCCCCCGGCTGAGGTCAGGTGAGGCAGGCTCTGTGGCTCTGGAACCAGTATCCTTTGTTGTCTCCCATAATATCCATTCTTCTCCCCCCGCCCCACAGAGCACCCCCTCCTTTCTCCCTCCTCCCCAGCAGCACCCCTCTCTCTCTCCTCCCTCCCCTCCGTCAGGGCTGGATTTGGTGAAGTGCTGGGGGGGAGGCGAGGCTGGCTGCTTGCTGAGGAATGAAAGTGAAAGTAACTCACTTCCTGGGCAGGCAGCCAGAATTGGAATGTGTCACAGGGTTTGGCTGGGGTTAGCCAGATGTGTGACAAATCGGCATTGGGGTAGGGTGAGCAGATATCCCTATTTTATAGGGACAGTCCCAATTTTGGGGTCTTTTTCTTATATAGGCTCCTTTTACCCCCCCCCCCCCCATCCCTGTCCTGATTTTACACACTTTCTGTCTGGTCACTCTAGGTGGGGGTAGTTGGTGCCTATATAAGACAAAGCCCCAAATATCAGGACTGGTCCTATAAAATCAGGACATCTGGATCTGGCCACCCTAGCGGGGGAGCGCCTCTCCCCCGGGCTGGCAGCTGCCAGCTATCCATCTCATCCAGGGGGAGCTGCATAAGGCAGGATGAGCTGCTGTGGCTCCATGGGTGCCCCGTCCCTGAGATCAGATGCTGTGCTAACTTCACCATGGTCCATAAGGCTGGTGGTGGTGCCCATTGGTGTGTGACTGGACCTGAGGGTTTGCTGCTGCTGTTGCCACTCTGCACCCCAAGAGGTGGATTTTGGGGTCCTGCAGTTTTCCACCTATCTCCTCCTCTACTGCAGCTGTTGGACCAGCGGGCTGGGGGGTGAGCCAAGCATGAAAGCAGTACTGTGTTGCCATTTAGATTGTCATTTAACAACTTTGTTTGCCAAAAATTCTTGCTAACAATCCTGAATCCAATTTCAATATTATTTAAAAAAAATCAATATCTTAGCCAAAAACAGAAAATTAAGTTGTTGACAATTATTAGTGACAGGTTTGGTTTGAGGCAGGGAGTGGGCCAGTTTTCATCAGAGAAACAAAAAATGTTGACTGACTTTCCTATAGCCTGTTACTCCTGATAAGAGCCCAACAACTGTAATATGCTCATCTCCTTACTAGTGTATAAAGCAGGGGTCGGCAACCTACGGCACACGTGTCAAAGGTGGCAGGTGAGCTGATTTTTGATGGTATGCAGCAGCAGGCTGAGCGGCTCAGCCCATCACTGCTCTGGGGTTCCAGCTGCTGCCCTATTGCCAGCTGGGATACCAGCCATCGGCCCCACTCAGCACCTGCTGCTGGCCTGGGGACCCCCAAGGAACCCCAGGCTGGCAGTGGGCTGAGCAGGCCAGCCGAACCACTCAACCTGCTGTCAACCTGGGGTTCCATTCACTCAGCCGGCAGCAGGCTGAGTGGGCTGGTGGCGGGCTGAGCAGGGCCGATGGGGGACTGAGTGGCTCAGTCTGCTGCCAGTCTGGGGTGCCAGCAGCACTCAGCCTACTGCTACTCCAGGGTTCCGGCTGCCGGCCCCTTGCCAGTCCGGAGCTCAGCCGCCAGCCCCACTCTGCCTCCTGCCAGCCTGGGTGAGCAGAATCCCAGGCTGGTAGCGGGCTAGGGGGGATTGGCGGCCGGGATCCTGGCTGGCAGGAGTTGGTGGTCAGAATCCCAGACTAGCAGCAGGCTGAGCAGGGCCTGGGATCCTTGTCTAGGGTTCCAGCCACCAGCCCGCTGCCGGTTTGGGGTTTCATTTACTCAGCTGGCAGTGGCCTGAGCAGGACCGGTGGCCAAGACCTCAGATAATAACAATAGTTTATTTATATAATATAGACATAGAGAGAAACCTTCTACAAACATTAAAATGTATTACTGGCAAGAGAAACCTTAAATTACAGTGAACTTGGCACACCACTTCTGAAAGGTTGCCGACCCGACCCCTGGTATAGAGTGACCATATGTTATACTAAGATTCTCCTGCTTTTTTTTTTCCCTGTGAGTCAGTATAACTTTTGCCAGCCCAGAAGTTGGGCAGCCAATGTTTTACGTTTTCACAATGTTTTCTCCAACTTTCAAAAAGTAAATACATAGTTAATATGAGTTAAAAAGGCCAGGGACACTTCTTTGTGAAGAATCTGTACAGCAGATCATGCCCATAGACGATCCAGAAAAGAAATTTGAGGTTGAATTTTTTAATGTTGTGATGGATAAAGCAGTATCTGCTGTTGATGAAAGGTTTAATACCTTGCAAGTACACCATGAACAGTTTGGATTTTTGTATGACATAACTAAATTCAACGAAATAGGAAAACAAGAGCAACTAATGACAAAGTGCAAGAACCTAGAGAGCCTCCTGAAGCATGGTGATAGTTTTGATTTAAATGGACTTGAACTGTACGAAGAATGGAGTACACTGTCATCAATGTTGCCACATTCAAAATCGGTGATGGACATTGTACAGTTTATTCATACCCGCAAACTTGTTGACATATATCCTAATATGTACATTGCCACTCGTATTCTACTGACAATTCCTTTAACAGTAGCGTCAGGAGAACGGAGTTTTTCAAAACTAAAGCTCATTAAAAACTATCTCCGCTCTACAATGAGTCTGGAACGCTTAACTGGTCTTGCTATTCTTGCAATCGAACAAGACACGACTTTGTCTTTGTCATACGATGACATTATTACTGATTTTGCAGCCAAAAAAGCCAGAAAGATTGCTTTTAATTAAAAACAAATCTTTGTTTCAATACCTCTTCATATAAATTTCCAATAAAATTTTGATAAATTAAAAAAAAATTTGCATCATTCTGTCATCAGAATTTTTTCTATAGTGCTGCTTCTTTAGTGCTAGTCCATCAGCATTATAGTGTGCTTAATTAAGTTAAACTGGTTTTAATAACGTGAATGTGGCAAGTTTTCCAATACTTTAAGCTTATGTTTGTGTTGCGAAGAGCAGATCAGGCACAGGGGCACCAGTTTAATAATCTCACCTAGGGCACCATAAATCCTAAGGCCAGCCCTGTGCGGAGGTGGTGCTTGGGGTGGGAGTGGAGCCCCCTGGCTGCCCCTATGCGTAGGAGCTGGAGGGGGGGACATGCCACTGCTTCTAGGACCTGTGCAGAGTGGGGCAAGCCCCCGACGCTGCTCCCCGGCTGGAGCTCGAGAGCCAGATTAAAACTTCTGGAGGGCCGAATGTGGTCCCCGGGCCACAGTTTGCCCACCCCTGCTCTAAACATTCCTCTCAGGGAGTGACTGCAGCCTTTCCCAGCAGCCCCCTCTGCTGCCAATTTCCTGTTTTAATAATCCCAAACCAGCTAACCCCTCCCCAACTGGGCTTCCTCACTCAGTCCAGGGATTACTTAGTCACCTGGTTCCCCTCAGCTATAGCCTGTCAGGTTAATTAGACCTCTTCTCAATCAACATTAACCCTTTAAGAGCAAGTGTGGAGTGAACACCCCATAACAGTATTGATTATAGCAATTCAGTTAAGGTTGCACAAGAGTTTTCATTCTAAGGGGTAATTTTCTGGGTAGCCTAAAACTCTTCCAGTCTCTTACTTTTCTGACTGAAATCTGGCAGATTTGAGCTCAATATGGGAGTGAATTTTTCTGGAAAGTTTGAACTGAGGGCAGGTCTACACTGGAGGCGTGGGGATCGATCTAAGACATGCAATTTCAGCAGAAGTCGAAGTATCTTAGTTTGATTTACCTGCTGTCCTCACAGCAGCGAGTTGACTGACGTGGCTCCCTCATTGACGCTGCTTACTCCTCCTGCTGAGGTGGATTACGGACCTAGATTCGCAGATTGATTTATTGCATCTAGATGAGACGAGATAAATCGATGCCCAATAGATCGATTACTACCCGCCGATCCGGTGGGTAGCATAGATGTACCCTGAAACATTTTCAGCCAGCCGTTCTGAAGAGTGAAAAGAGTGAATAAAAAACCACTCTTCTTATTACTTTAGAAAAAGTAACTTCTTTTTTAACAGCTCCATTATATCAGTGGCAGACAGCAGAAACTTGAAATGTGACAGGGAGGTAGTCCCCTGCTTACAGGTGTGCTTTCAGGAAGTCTGGTGAAAACTGGTTGTGATTTGCCAAAAGCGATAAGGCGTTTAGAAATGTTCTAGGTTCTGTGCTGAGATCTCTGAATGGCTGGCTGGTGTTCTTTTGATTCTGCACATTTATTAATTGCTGTTATTGTTATTAATCACTTATGTTGGCCTAGCCCAGTCGTTTTCAACCTTTCCAGACTACTGTACCCCTTTCAGGAGTCTGATCTGTCTTGCATATCCCAAGTTTTACCTCACTTAAAAAATACTTGCTTACAAAACCAGACCTAAAAGTGTGTCACAGCACGCTATTATTGAAAAATTGCTTATTTTCTCAGTTTGTACTGACTTTGCTAGCGCTTTATGTAGCCTCTTGTAAAACTAAATGTGATGCAGTAGGGACTGTCTGTGTGGGGAGTGGGAGAGCAGGGGAGGACTTTAGGGGATGGACGATGCCAGGGCCTGTAACCTGAGCTAGGTAAGGGAGGGGAAAGGTCAACACCTTTGCCCGGGAAGGGGAACAAAGGAAGGGAGTGGCAGGAGGGAAGCAATTTGAGTTTGGGCTTGGGGCTGTGTGGGCGGAATTCAGGGTATCCTAGCTAGGATCCAAGCACCCTGAAAGCCCAGAAGGACTCGGTGGAGGGGTCCTGACTGTGCCTGCAAGCTCTGCTGTAACCGGTGTTCCTGTTGTCCAATAAACCTTCTGTTTTACTGGCTGGCCGAGAGTCACTGTGGGTCCCAGGAAGAGGGGTGCAGGGCCGGACTCCCCCACACTCCGTGACAACTGGTGGCAGCGGTGGAAGATACTGCACCCCGTGGACGGCGCTTCCTGCAGTAAGTGACTGGGGAGCAGTAAAACGAAGGGGTGACTAACCCCTGGGAGAGTGTGCCCAGTGAGAAGGACTTTGCAGTAACAGGGTCCCCCGGGGAATTGCAGGAGCGGTCCCAGGGGCGAAGGAGTCGGCAGCTCGACCCTGGCAGAGAGGTGGTGACCTTACGAAGGGCTGGTGCACTAGGGGTCCCCCTGGAAACCGTGGGGAGCGGCGAGCACCCCGGCCTGTGAGTGGCCAGCAGGAAGATGTATGCCAAGCGGCGCAAGTGCGACCTGCTGGAGCTGTGCAAGCAAAGGGGGTTGCGCCCGGGGAGACGCACCAAGGACCAGCTGATTGCCCAGCTGGAGCAGGGAGACCGCAGGAAGGAACGGAGCCCTGTCTCTGAGGGAAGCAGCCGAGCAGATGCAGCGCAGGCACCAGTGTCTGTCCCCGCTGGGAGTGGTCAGCCGGCGGACGAGGGCTTCCCGAGACCCCCCCTTCCTAGGCGTAGGGGAAGGGCGGGGAGGAGCCCAGTGTATACCGAGGGCACCGTGACACCCCCGGCCAGCAGGGGAGCCTCACGGCGAAGCCCACCCCCCAGCAGGGGATCCTCCCGGTAACGCTCGGCATCCGTGGAGCGGAGGCGGCTGGAATATGAAAGGGAGCTGAGACGGGAAGAGCTCGAGTTAAAGAGGCGAGAGCTGGAGGAGAAGGCGAAACAGCGTAAACATGAGGAGAACCAGCGTAAACATGAGGAGAACCAGCGCCAGCGTGAGTGGGAGGAGGAGGAGAAACAGCGTAAACATGAGCTGGACCTGGCCCGGCTGAGGAGCAGTGAGGCTCCGGCTGCGGTGAGTGAGGGGGGACCCAAGCCTACAAAGAGCTTTGATAAGCACTTGCTGCCCCGGCGTAAGGAGGGGGAGGACATAGATACCTTCCTGACGGCCTTTGAGAATGCCTGCAAGCTGCACAGGGTTGACCCTGCAGACAGGATCGCAGTTCTCACCCCCTTACTGGACTCCACAGCCGTGGAGATGTACAGCCGACTGAAAGGGGCGGAGGCAGGGGACTACGAACTGTTCAAACAGGCCCTGCTCCGCGAGTTTGGGCTGACTCCTGAGATGTACCGGAAAAAGTTCCGGAGCCAGCGTAAAACCCGTGAGGTCACATACCTACAACTGGTCAACCGGGCGCAGGGGTATGCCCGCAAGTGGACAGCTGGGGCCCAAACTAAAGAGGACCTGCTTGACCAATTCATACTGGAGCACCTGTACGAGCAGTGCCCGTCTGACCTGAGGCTGTGGTTGATGGACCAGAAGCTGGAGAACCCACAGCATGCAGGCCAGCTGGCCTACCAATTTGTGGACAGTCGGGCAGGGGATGGCAGGGAGGAGTCTCGAAGGAGAAGGCCTGCCTCAACGCAGAGAGAGAGTCATCATGGGACCTCCCAAAGGGGGCCTATGGAGAACCCCCCCAAAAGGGGAACATCCAGCGGCAGGTCCCTCCGACCCACTCAAGGGGACCCACGAGATATGGGCTGCTATCGCTGTGGCCAACGAGGTCACATACGGGCCCAGTGCCCCAAGCTCAGGGACAGACCAAGCAGACCCAACCCGCAGAGGGTGGACTGGGTAAAAACCCAATCGAAGGAGGGGCTACATTCCCAGGAAAGGGGGGCTGGCAACATACCACCTGTGGATGCTCCAGGTTCCGGGTTTTTGGTTTACCAGGTGGGCGCGGGGCTGCCCCTCCGGAAAGAGTGCATTGTTTCCCTGGAAGTGGATGGGAGGAAGGTCACTTCGTACTGGGACACGGGCGCAGAGGTGACGCTGGCCCAGCCCGAGGTGGTGGCCTCAGATCGGATGGTGCCCGACACCTACCTGACCCTGATGGGCGTGGGCGGGACCCCATTCAAGGTACCCGTGGCAAGGGTACACCTGAAATGGGGGGCCAAGGAGGGCCCCAAGGATGTGGGGGTACACCAATATTTGCCCACTGATGTGTTAATGGGAGGGGACCTTGAGGACTGGCCTAGTAACACCCAGAGTGCCCTGGTCGTGACTCGTAGTCAGAGTCGGCAAATGGCACTGCTCCCCGACAACGGGGAAGGTACTCGACCTGAGGTGCAGGACCCTAACTCAGGGAGCGAGGAACGCCCAGGGGCACGGTGCAGAGAGGCTGCGGCCTCGGACCCAGCCAGCAAGAGAGAGCCGGTCCCCATTCCTATCCCAGCTGTTGAGTTCCAGGCCGAGTTGCAGAAAGATCCCTCCTTGCGGAAGCACAGGGACCGGGCTGACCTTAGTGCAGTACAGACCATGAGGAGAGGTTGCAAGGAGAGGTTCCTGTGGGAGAAGGGGTTCCTGTACCGAGAATGGGCTCCCCCAGGGGAAGTAGAGTCATGGGGGATCAGGAGGCAGCTGGTGGTTCCCCAGAAGTTCCGTCACAAGCTGTTGTACCTGGCCCATGACATCCCTCTCGCAGGGCACCAGGGAATCTGGCGCACCAGGCAGAGGCTGCTACAGAACTTTTACTGGCCTGGGGTCTTTACCCATGTCCGACAGTACTGCCAATCCTGTGACCCCTGCCAGAGGGTGGGGAAGGCCTGGGACAAGGGGAAAGCGGCTTTGAGGCCTTTACCCATCACAGAAGAACCTTTCCAGAAGGTGGCCATGGACATAGTGGGACCCCTCAGCAAGACGACCCGGTCAGGGAAGAAATACATCCTGGTGGTGGTGGATTTTGCCACTCGCTACCCCGAGGCGGTGGCCTTGTCCTCTATCGAAGCAGACACAGTGGCAGATGCGCTGCTGACAATTTTCAGCCGGGTGGGGTTCCCCAAGGAGGTCTTAACGGACCAGGGGTCCAACTTCATGTTGGCCCTGCTCCGGTCCTTATGGCAGAAATGTGGGGTCCAGCACAACTGGGCCTCAGCGTATCACCCCCAGTCCAACGGGCTGGTAGAAAGGTTCAACGGGACGCTGAAGATGATGCTAAAAACATTTATGAACCAGCATCTGCAAGATTGGGACAAGTACTTACCTCACCTGCTGTTTGCGTACAGGGAGGTACCCCAGGAATCTACCGGGTTTTCACCTTTCGAACTGTTGTATGGAAGGCGGGTGAGGGGGCCCCTAGACCTGATGAGGGACGAATGGGAGGGGAAGGCCGCTCCCGAGGGAGAGTCAGTGGTGGAGTATGTC
Organism: Gopherus evgoodei; assembly: GCF_007399415.2. Classification (NCBI taxonomy): domain Eukaryota; kingdom Metazoa; phylum Chordata; order Testudines; family Testudinidae; genus Gopherus; species Gopherus evgoodei. The sequence goes on along the minus strand of NC_044330.1, from coordinate 68,994,370 downwards.
CTGACCTTCCGGGAAAGACTGGCCGAGCTCATGGGCCTGGCCAGGGAGAATCTGGCCCGAGCCCAGAGGAGGCAGAAGGTCTGGTATGACTGCACAGCATGAGCCCGTGCCTTCGCCACCGGGGATCAGGTGATGGTTCTCATCCCCGTGAGGAGAAACAAACTCCAGGCCGCCTGGGAAGGGCCCTTCAAGGTTATCAAGCAAATGAATGAGGTAAACTATGTGGTGGAGCTGTCAAACCGGGCACATCACCGTCGGGTGTACCATGTGAACATGATGAAACCATACTATGACAGGGGGAATGTGGTGTTGGCCGTGTGTGGACATTGGGAGGGGCAGGGAGATGACCCCTTAGTGGATCTATTCCCTGGGACAAAAGCTGGTTCCCCCCTGGAGGCGATTCCCCTCTCTGAGCAACTGACCCCGGGTCAGCACGCTGAGATCAGAGGGGTGCTGCATCTGTACTGACAGCTGTTTTCCAACCAGCCTGGACGCACTAATTTGACTGTCCACCGGGTGGAGACCGGGTCACATGCCCCTATAAGATGCTCCCCTTTTCGGGTCACTGGTAAAACTGCCCAGGATCTTGAAAGAGAGGTCAGGGACATGCTGGCTTTGGGGGTGATCCAGCCGTCTTCCAGCCCTTGGGCCTCGCCAGTGGTGCTAGTCCCCAAGAAGGATGGGTCAATCCGGTTCTGTGTGGACTATCGAAAGCTCAATGCCATCACCGTATCTGATGCCTACCCTATGCCCAGGCCTGACGAGCTCCTAGACAAGCTGGGAGATGCTCGGTACCTCACCACTATGGATCTTACCAAAGGCTACTGGCAAGTGCCGCTGGACGCAGATGCCAGGCTGAAATCGGCCTTTATCACCCCTCTGGGGCTCTATGAGTTTCTGACCCTGCCCTTCGGCCTCAAGGGAGCGCCGGCCACCTTCCAGCGCCTGGTGGATCAGCTACTGAGGGGGATGGAGAGTTTTGCCGTGGCGTATATTGACGACATCTGCGTCTTCAGCCAGACCTGGGAGGACCACATGTCCCAGGTTAAACAAGTCCTAGACCGACTCCGAAAGGCTGGGTTAACAGTAAAGGCTGAGAAGTGCAAGGTGGGGATGGCTGAAGTATCTTACCTGGGCCATCGGGTGGGGAGCAGCTGCCTGAAGCCGGAACCAGCCAAGGTGGAGGTGATCAGAGACTGGCCTGCTCCCCAAACCAAAAAGCAGGTCCAGGCCTTTATTGGGATGGCGGGGTACTATCGAAGGTTCGTGCCCCACTTTAGTGCCATAGCCGGCCCCATCACTGAACTGTGCAAAAAGGGGAAGCCAGACAAGGTGATCTGGACTGAGCAGTGCCAGGAGGCTTTCCGGGCGCTGAAGGAGGCTCTGGTTAGTGGCCCAGTTCTGGCAAACCCAGATTTTGACAAACCCTTTATGGTGTTCACTGATGCCTCAGACATGGGACTGGGGGCAGTGTTAATGCAGGAGGATGTAAAGGGGGAGAGACACCCCATCGTGTACCTGAGTAAGAAGCTGCTACCCCGGGAACAAAGCTACGCGGCCATCGAGAAGGAATGCCTGGCCATGGTGTGGGCCCTTAAGAAACTAGAGCCATATCTCTTTGGGCGACACTTCACCGTGTACACCGACCACTCTCCCCTGACCTGGCTGCACCAGATGAAAGGAGCCAACGCCAAGCTCCTGAGGTGGAGCCTGCTCCTGCAGGACTATGACATGGACGTGGTCCATGTGAAGGGAAGTGCCAACCTGACAGCGGATGCGTTGTCCCGGAGAGGGGGCCCTGAACTTCCCCAGGTCACTGGGCAGAGTGACCCCGCTCAGTTCAGTCTCGAAGGGGGGAGAGATGTGATGCAGTAGGGACTGTCTGTGTGGGGAGTGGGAGAGCAGGGGAGGACTTTAGGGGATGGACGATGCCAGGGCCTGTAACCTGAGCTAGGTAAGGGAGGGGAAAGGTCAACACCTTTGCCTGGGAAGGGGAACAAAGGAAGGGAGTGGCAGGAGGGAAGCAGTTTCAGTTTGGGCTTGGGGCTGTGTGGGCGGAATTCAGAGTATCCTAGCTAGGATCCAAGCACCCTGAAAGCCCAGAAGGACTCGGTGGAGGGGTCCTGACTGTGCCTGCAAGCTCTGCTGTAACCGGTGTTCCTGTTGTCCAATAAACCTTCTGTTTTACTGGCTGGCCGAGAGTCACTGTGGGTCCCAGGAAGAGGGGTGCAGGGCCGGACTCCCCCACACTCCGTGACACTAAGCTAATATTTAGATGAGCCAATGTGCCTCCTGGAAGACCTCTGAGTACCCCCAGGGGTACACCTACCCCTGGCTGAGAACCACTACCCTAGCACATAGAAGTCCCAGTCATGGACCAGGACTCCATTGTACTAGGTGCTGTACAAACAAAAACAACAACAACCACCCCCACCCCTGCCTCAAACCTAAAAATAAGACAGGAGGTAGATACAGAGAAATGGGGAAGCACAGGAAGCAATGAAACAATATTGGTCATGTGGCAAATTGCCAGTACTGTTATGCTGGGTCTCACGCTCTCTCTTCTTTGGGGAAGGTTCAGGGCGCCATTGCTTGCCTCTGAACCGGTATTTTAATTACCCCACTAGTGTCCTTGAGGAGGGGAGTGGAGAGGGAGGGACCTGGGCCCACCCTCTTCTCCAGGTCCCAACCCAGGGGCCCTGAGGTTTGTGCTGAACCACTTGAACTAGCAGTTCCTTCCCCTGGGCTACTTCCCTCTCCTGCCCTTCAGCTTGGGAAGGGGTTTCTTGCTCTCCTTCTACACAAGCCAGGTGCCCCTTACCTAGGGTTTCTTTTGGATTTCTCAGCCCACCACAGCACTCCTCCAAACTTTCCTTTTGTCTCTCTTCAATACTGTTCTCTTCTCCAACACCTTCAAACTACTCTCTGCTCTAACCAAACCTTCCTACTCCAACTCCCACACTGTCTGGCTGAAGCAGGGGTTTTTTATCACATGACTGACTGCTGGTGCTCTAATTGGCTTCAGGTGCTCTAATTAATCTATAACAAACCTTCCTCCCCTTGCAGGGAATAAGGCTCCCTGCTAACACTCTCCTGCTGCCCTCTGGCCATGCTGTATCACCGTCAGCATGACAGGCAGTGGTCTCTGCACATCAGCTACCTGATTGTTGTCAAGTATGCATGTGTGTAGAGCTTACAGCATTCCTGGGCTGTGAGCTGTCTTCTATGCCACTTGTCAAGGTGCCTGGGGAAGGAGACAGGCAGGGCTTTAAGGAGTCCTGCCTTCTTCCCTATGACAGGAAAGCATGTGCGGAATAGGCAAGGGCTCCCAGTTCCATGTCTGAATGTACTGTAGTTGTTTTGTATAGAATACAGACATATGCGCACACTGACCAGACAGTTCATTACAGTAATTAAAGACAGCATCAAGCAAGCATCACACTCCTTGTTTTCTAATCCAAGTAACCTTAATTTCCATACATTAGTACAAAAAACTAGGGTGGTGCTTGTGAACAGGCATTTCCACACCAGAGCTGACCTTTGTAGACCCAGCTTTAACTCTCCAATTTATAGCTGTGCAGGGATAGGAGAAACCTCCTCGCCTCTGGAGGATTTAGCACTCTCACAAAGCTCTCAGGGAGACAGCTTCAGTTCTTACATCCCTATTCGCCTACATGTACCATCCCAAAGTGTCACATGGATATTGGAAGATAATGACACATAAATCCCCTTGACCCCATGAGTGGCTTGACAAAAAGGCAGTCTTCCATACTGCTGCTCCCCTGCCATGATGTTCCTGTTCTTTAGCATCTCCTGCACCTGGACTGTTGTGCAGTGTTGTTTGCATGGTTAAATGGCTGCCACGTTCCATCTCAGGCCTGGGTTTATTTCAGTGGGCAATAGTGAGTGATCCCTGTATTTCCTGACCTTCCTCACTGGGAGGTTCTGAATTTTAATTCACTAAGAGTGGGAACGTTCCCTGAGATCCCCTGCCACAGGCATTAAAGAAACATCATATTCTGTTCCTAGCTGAGTGAATAATGTGCAATGAATAATTTATTGGAGGAATTTAGCCTGTTGGAGTGCCCCCTGAGAACACAGCTATTTCCTCGAGTGGATTCCGTATTCAAATGCAGCCAACATAGTTTTCTCTACAGATTGATCCTAAACAGTTACCTGTTGTGATGGGGGGTTGGACTCACCACTCTGGCACCTCCTGCTAGTGGTCATGGGAATTAGCTCTGCTCACCAGGGCACACTCCTCTGGTGGTACCTTACTGCCGTCACTTTCATTCTAGGACCCGCACCACTCCCAGGAGTGCAGCATCTTCTTCATAACATAGCCCTCTGGCTGAGCTGCACTCTGTGCTCCCCCCCTTCCAAGGGAATGTCACAGTCCCTTAGTCCAGCTACTTCCTCGGTGGTGGTGGTGGGGACCCGGGCCCATCTTCTACTCCATGTCCCAGCTCAGGGACCCTGTAGATGGCTGCTGCTTGCAGCACCCACTCCAACTCCTCAATGGATTTCCCTGGGCCACTTCCCCATAGCCCCAGCATCCTCTTTGCCCTGGCCTCAGGGCTTCAGTCTGGTAATTCCTGCCGCCCACCAGGACCTGCATTTAGCTCCCTGCATCTCTACCTGCAGCACTGCTCTGTCCAGGGTGTCTTCAAGGCAGCCAGTCCACCTCCCTCCTTAAGTTCCAGGAAGTGACTGAAATGGGTCTGCAGCCCTTCTTATGTTGGCCATCCCAGCCCTGATTGGCTGCTCCTCGCAGACCCTCTCTGATTGGCTGCTTCCTCTGCAGCCTTCTAAGGGGTCTATTAACCCCTTAGAGCCCAGTGTGTAGTAGGCATCCCATCACACCTGCTCTCTCAATTTTAGTGAGCATCTCACGATAGTTGCTGTGGGTTTTTTTTCTCAAAGCCCCAGCTCCTGGAGTCACACGATTACATGTCAAAGTGACATTTCACTATTTATAACAAATAATATTTCTAGACCTCATGACTGCACAGGAAAGATGGAGAATGCAAATCCTAAAGGCCATAAATTAGAGGGAAAATGGAAAGAACCCAGCATTGATTATTTTAAAAATCTAAGGAATTTTTAAAACAATTTGATCATTTTTGGGACCCTGACTCATGATTTGTTTTGAATCTTTGGGACTGGCCGTACTGCATTTGCTGCAAGGCCATTCGATAGTCAATGCTGGTGCTATACTGGTTAGTTATGATGGGTAACCAGTCATGCGTTGTTTTTTTCTGCTCCCTCACTGGATAAGCGTAACTGATAATCAGAAAGAGGGTAGGAAATAACCACTGGAGATTTGGATCTCTTAGGGAGAGAGAGCAAGAGGAGAGAACTTGAGAGAAAGTTAATGCTTTTCCTTTTAGGGCCATGCAAGCCTTGCCCAAGGCATCATCACTGGGAAAATTAGATTACTCTGAGAGTATTTCTACACCTCAAGCTGAAGGTGTGAGCCCCAGCTTGAGGAGCCATGCTAGAGCTAGCACACTAAAAATAGAGTGTAGCTGCCACTGCATAAGTACCCTGAGTACATGCCTAGCATCTTGGATGCGATTGTCCTGGAGCGGCTAGCCCCTCCTGCCACTCCCTCTGTGGTGACTGCCCTTGTATTGTTAGTACACTGGCTTGATCAGTTCTCACAGGAGTATGTCTGTACCCCCCGCTCAAAGTGTACATGTACCCTAAGGTTTACTGACCGAGGGCAGAGTTCAAATAGAATTTTCTCTCATCACCTTCACACGGTGACTGTGAGTACATGAGCAGTCCTGACTGCAGAGGGAGAGGTCACTTTTGCCTCGTGTCTGTGACTGCCTCTGCAGGGTCTTTATTATTCATTATTATTTGTATTACCATAGCACCTGGGACAAGGACCTATACAGATATGGAACAAAGAGATGGTTCTTGTACCAAAGAGCTTACAATCCTGAGAGAGGCGCTTGACAAATCCATCACCCTGCTGTTTTCAAGCAGCATCGCATCTCTGGGTGTATCTTAAAAAAGCTGCTGCTACTGAGGTTCTTTCCAGCTGGCCCTGTCTCATTGTGACATCAGCACTGAGAAAGGAGCTAAAGGTCAAGGGAGCTAGAAGCTTCATTTTATTTTTAAATGAAAGCTAAGAGTGTCACATAATCACATGACTCTGGGAGCTGGGGCTTTAAATAAACCACTAAATATTGCAAGTCTCTCAATAAAATAGCAAGAGTTGGCAATGCTGCATAGACTGCAAATCTCCCCCAGTTAAATCATTGCCTATTTCATCCACGTCATCTTGAAGGGTTACAGGGATTCTGGCACTGCCATGAGCCTGGAATGTACCATGATAACAGCTTGGGGAAAGAACAGTTATATACAAATCTTAGATAGAAATTTCTTTATTTTTCCTTGTAGTAGGAAAATTACCGAAAACGTAGATGCAAATTTCTGGCACTGTATTCTTGTCATTGACAGGAACAAGCCAGAAGCATTTATGCCCACAGTTGAAGCATTATTGAAGCTTCAAAAATACACGAGTTTGGGTTTGTTCTTGCTCTGATGATGCCAAAGCCCTCCTACACATGAAGTTGAGTCAAGACAAAGCTATTCTAAATTAAGATGATGCCGCAGGTTCTGATGAGGTTGGCTGTTTGGATGAGGCTGTTTTGCTTTGTTACCTAACTAGCTGACACATTTGATAGTAAATTGATCTTGCAGGTATCTGTCACTTCAATGATTTTCGATCTTGTCTTTGAATTGCTTCTTCGTTTTCTTTGTGCCTCGCATGCGTTTTATTGGACTTCTTGAGAGGGTTGAGTTTTTTGTGAGGATGAGCATCTTATGGCACGTTTCTTTTTCTTACCCTCACACTGTAATTTTATTTAAAAGATAGATAAAAATATGAAACAATGGGATGAATAAATAGAAGTGAGAGGTTTCTTCTCTACCAGTGATTGTCTAAAATAAAACCATGCCTAGACACACGGACACATGTGCCATTTCTGGGGCGAATGCACAGCTGTGGGAGCCTAGTGCTGGCTTTCCTCTAGCATTCATTCGGGTCATACTGGATGGATTTAAGCCACTGCCTTGCTCCCAGGGCTTGTTTCTCCAGCATGTCCCAGTGGGGGTGACAGGTGATTGCAGCTCCCTAATTCAGAGTAACCCAACCCCAGTATAAATAAAGCTGTAGGGGGAAGGTTTAGCTTGGAGCACTGGTAAAGCCTCTTGGGACTTAGCACTATTAGGGAATCGGGCATAGCAGAGCTTTGCTCTGACACTCCCCAGTCCTGCCCCCGATGCACCCTGCCTCCACTTAGGCCAAGCAGTAGAATCTCAGCACAGGAGCTGGAATGAGGTGGCAGAGGTGGCTGCACTGCCTCTGATGCCTGCCAGCAGAGGTTCTTGCTACTCGGGGCATTCTCCCCGGAGACTCTCCAGAGTAAATTCACTGTGAGTCTGTGAAGCTGTTTACTCACTGCAGGTGCTCCCTGGTGGCCAGGCATGGCAGGCTCTCCTCCGCTTCCCTGGCGTGTCCTGTCAACAGCTGGGGCAGCTCAGCAGTCTACTCTCCCTGCCCCCAGTGACTCAGCCCTCTAGCTAGGTCACGTACTTATATCCACCCCTTCTAGGATATATAGTCTGGCAAAGGATAGCTCTGTGGTTAGGCAAAGGGCTTCCAGCCTCCCCAGGACCAAGGTCTTGGGGTCTTTACCCTTCGGGGCCTTCTCTCATCCTGATTTCCCCATATTGGGGTAGCCTTTCTGCCTTCTGCACAGCCTAGGGGCTGGTTGGAGAATCTATGCTCACTCTCTCCAATCCAGGGCCCAGTGCAGCGTCTAACCTCTGCCTTTTTGGTGTGTGCCTGCATAGCCCATCACAGACCCACATATGGATGGACCAGAGAATCCAGGCCCAGGTGGCATCATTTTCATTGACACTATCCTGGTATGGTAATATTTTACACCCACCTTGCACTGGTGCAGGGCAGGGGAGAGACTGGCCCAGTTAGCCGGATTCTCCCCTCTCTGTCAATCTGGAGCAACTCCAGAGAAGTCCCATGTGCTTCCACAAGTGTAAAAGAGAGGAGAATGAGGTCCAATAGCTTCTAAATCAACCCAAAAGGGACACAAACAAATTCCTCTTTAGATTCAGGTGGAGGCTCATGGAACTATGTGTAACAGTCTCTGCCCACTTCTAATTAGCATGAACATTCTCCTGGAGTATTTTCAATATCTTATTGTTTCTTGCTCCCCCTCTTTCATATTCATCTTTGTCTTTAATTTACCTGCCTGGGCTGACAACCCTGGGGGAAAATCTAATTAAGAAAATCTAATTTTTATAACTGGCTCCAGGAGCAGCAGGGATGGGAACTGAACTTACTGGCTCTCAATGCACAGGGCAGATATTGCACAAATGGATGGCCAGAGAGTGAGCTTTACTCACTGACAAACTCCCCTGACCTGGAGGGCTTGGTCCTGCCCCACTCAGAGGCGGAAAGAGCAGAAAATCCTCCCTCCGTGTTCTCACAGACATAGGTTTACCCCTTACTTCCCCAGTAGAGCCTGGCCTACCCCCAGCTGCAGAGACAAACAGGTCAGTGCCCCGTCTCTGTTCAGATCAGTCCCAGGACTCTCCTAGTCAACAGATTGTTAGTTTCACACCTGTCCACTGCAACTGTGCTGAGCCTCCCAAATTCATGTCTTCTAGGCCCTCCAGATGGATGTGAATCCTCTGATGCTCTTATCCTGAGTCACTGCAGCCTTGAAAACCTGACCAACTATTCCTATTTGCTTATACAAAGGCCCCTTACTGAGGTGCTTTGCTTCAGTTCTTCAGCTCTGCTCAAGCCTGAGCGCTGGCCCACGGTCTCAGCAGGAGCTAATGATGCTAGTGCAGACAGCCACACAATCATGCACAATGATAGCCCAGACACACAGACCCCTACCTGGGTTTCACACAAAGGGCCAGTTCCTCAGCTGCTGGAGATCAGCATTGTTCCACTGGCTGTAATGGAACTGCATCAATTCACCCCAGCTGGCAAACAGCCCCAAAGAGCGTGCCCACATACAGACCCCTCCCCAGATTATATCACAGACGTGTGCACACACGCTAACTGCAAACTTTTGCTGGCATAGTTATGCCAGTCAGAGTGGGATCCTTGACCACCACAGCTGTGCTGGCAGAATCCCATAGTGTACAGGCAGTTATAATGGCTATTTTGTTCGGAGGTGCTGGATAAGATATACTGGTAAAAGTGCAGTTTGGCTAAGAACGCTGTGCCAGTACAGTACAGTAACTCCTCACTTAACATTGTAGTTATGTTCCTGAAAAATGCGACTTTAAGCGAAACGATGTTAAGTGAATCCAATTTCCCCATAAGAATTAATGTAAATGAGGGGGTTAGGTTCCAGGGAATTTTTTTAAATACATTTTATATATATATATATATGTGGAGGAGTCAGAGGGTGGGATATTTTCCTGGGAATGCCTTACTGCTAAATGATGAACTAGCAATCGGCTGAGCCCTCAAGGGTTAACTCTCACAGTCTACAAGGCAGCAGGAATGGAGGGAGGGGAGAGAGCATCGCAGACAGAGACAGAGACATGCACTGTGTGTGTGTGAGAGCGATGTGCATTTCCCCTTTAAGTACACTGCCTTGTTAATTAGATCAGCTTGCTGAGACTGCAGCTGCAGCTACCAGCAAGCTCCCTCTGTCCTGAGCCCTGTTGTATGTTCCCCCTGCTCTATGGAAGATGGAGTAAACAGGGTGCAGAAGCAGGGGAGAGGGGAACACCCTGACATTAGCCCTCTTCTTCCTTCCCTCCCCCCCGCACAGCAAGCAGGAGTCTCGGGGAGCAGCTCCAACGCAGGGGCAGGAGCAGCACATGGCAGTAGGGGGAGGGACAGCTGCAATTGCTAACCTGCTGAGCAGCTGCTGCACAGGGAACTTAGCGGAGCGGGGAGCTGATAGGGGGAGTTGATGGGGCTCTGCCGGTCCACCTTGGTTCCAACCCCGGTTCCAACCCCCCACCAGCTAGCTCCAATGGGCTGCTCTTCTTGAAAGCAGTGGACAAAGCAGGTGGCTGCCAAACAATGTTAGAAGGGAGCATTACACAACTTTAAACAAGCATGTTCTCTGATTGATCAGCAGCATAACAACAAAACAACATTAACCGGGACGACTTTAAGTGAGGTGTTACCGTATAGCAGTGCTCTAGCTCCTAGCTAAGTGCTCCTATTGTGGGCCTGGCCTCCGTTCCTTACACACCCATAGCATGCCCACCTCTCCTGGCCAGTCATGCACCCTGCATGTGTGCACAGTGTGAAAACCCTTATACAGGTCCATTAGCACCGACAGGTATCCCAGATACACTACTGCAGACATCGCACCATGGTACAAACACATGCACTTAGCTGTCCATGTAGCCATCCCGGTCACACGCTCTCCTTGCTGCACACCCCAGGAAGTGACTCTGGGTTTTCTTCGGGAAGGCAGAGGCACCGACCCTCCCCTGTCTGAGGTTAGTGCAGCCTTTTCTCTGCCAGTCCCTTTCCCCCTCTCCCTTCTCCTTATTCAGCAATAATGTCACGCCAAATGGCTCATTCATCATCCCAAATTAGCCATTATTAAAGCCATCCATTTGCAGGGCTGTGGCTAAAATGAATTGTGTTATTATTCCAGTTATGACAATGAATGACCCAACATCAAAAACAATTTTGAATTCGCAGCGAGAAGGCAATCAATTATTTTGTTCCACTGCCTGCCTGGCTGGGAGCACCAGGCTCTGTGCTAGAAACAGGCTCTGCTCCATTAATGGTATTTCAAAGCCCCAGTGAGGAAACTGGAGTATTCCATTTCATGCTGTGGCAATTACCAAGGTGGCTGTTGTTGTTAACCCCCTGCAGCCTCTGTTATGTGAAAGCTGCTCTCTGTTTGGGATGGGGTTGGTATGTGCCTTGCATGTGTGTGGATTAACCTGTCTGGGGCTGCTTGTTTAATCAAGGCGGTTCTCAAGCTGGGGTTTCCTTTGACTGGCAACACTCACACACTGGCACCACAGGGCACTAGCCATGGCACCCAGAGTCCTTAGGGACCTACGTGGGCCTGTCCCTCTCTCTTGTTGCAACCTGTCCATTGTCCATTTCCACCATGCCTGCCTCCTCCTCCCACTCTGCTCTCAGCCCTGTTGGGAGCCTGTCCAGACGGTCTGTCTCAGGCAGGCAGAAGAAAGCTGGACCCATACTAATTAGCTTCAATTAAGTTTTTGTTGTCTGACTGTCCTGTCGCAAAATTCATGTGCCCAAGGCTCTTGGCTCTGCTCTGTGGCTCTCATTCACTTTCCTTTGTTTCAGGCACAATAATAGTAACAATATTGGATGACCGCTCTACCTTCCATCCACCTTGGCACCTGTCCCTGAGAAGAGAGTGCCTGGGCAGAGAGCTGCATGCAGCCTCCTCCATGTACCAGTCTGGAAGGGCTGGGAATGGGAGCGGTGGGTGGTCTCCCCCACACGGCTGTGTTGGCATGCAGGCAAACACTCCTCCTGCACGTAAAGCAGACTAAAATGGTGCCAGCCACCTGTCTGCTCTGACATGACCGGGACAGGCTGAGCTACTGAGAATAAAGTAACAGTACTTTCCACTTTCTGTGCCTTGCCCAGGGTCACAGAGACAGATGGGAGATCTATTTCTGGTTCTGCTACTGACTAATTCTCAGTCTGATATTCATCACATTGTGTCCTCTGAACACGGCGAGTCTTCCTGCCCCTATCTAAATCCAAGGGCTCTTCACACTTTTGCCTCAAATCCAGTCACGATGAATGGCCCAGTGGCAGAACTGTTGAAAATGATCTGTTTGGTGGCCCCATGGGTTGCTGCAGCGTTTAAGCTTTCATTAATTAAAACCAGTCGCTAGCCTTTGGTGGCAGAGATACCTCTTACTGAGTGTGCCCTATTGCTGTGCTCTCTTCATGAGTCTGTGGATAAACAGAAACCACCCTGGAAAGGGTGAGCTACTCCCTTCATTTTAGGGGAGTGTTCAGTCTGAAGACTAATGATTACAGTGCAAATGTCAACCCTGTTTACTCTTTCAGTGCTGCTGGTTGTAGTAGAAGCATCCAGCTATTCTTGGAACATGGTCGGAGACAGAGTGGGATCTTTTTCCCCCCAGTTTGAGCCCTGCTGTCAACCTGCCAGTCACTGATGCAAACGCTTCTTATGCTCGTGCTATACACATAGCACTGATGTTTCTCTCACCTTCTTCTCTGGCTATTTTATGCCCATATTTAATGAGATGAGGGTAAAAGAAGAGGCACTGAGAGGTGACTCTTCCACCACAGCAACCTGTACATTTCCTTTTCTAGTCCCTCAGGGCCAGATTTTCAAAGGTATTTAGGCTCTAAAAGATCTTCAAAAGCAGCTTTTCTAACTGCATCTTTTGCTGCCTAAATACCTTTGAAAATCTGGCCCCAAGAACCTAACTCATATGCAGGCCAATGACCAGGCTCCTCCAAAGTGGCGGAGCCATAATATATAGCAGTGCTTCTCAAACTGTTGGTCGGGACCCCATTTTAATGGGGTCACCAGGGCTGGTGTTAGACTTGTCAGGGCCAAAGCCTAAGCCCAAACCCCGCTGCCCAGGGCCAAAACCCAAGAGCCCCCAACTCAGGGCTGAAGCCTTTGGGCTTTGGTTCCCTCACCTGGGGCAGCAGGGCTCGGGCAGACTCTGGCTTCAGTCCCCCTGTGATGGAATCCCTGGGGTGCAACATGGGACTGTGGGACCGCTGTGCCTCCTGGATTCTCTCCAGCCTGGGCTGACTCTCACAATACCTTGCTAGTGACCAGTAGCAAACCCCTCCAGGTGCTGTTATCACTCAGCACAACTGCATATGGAGCCCCACACCCAGCTATATTGCATGAATGCTCCCAGAGCCCTCATGAATCACACAGAGAAAGGCACTAGCCATATCCCTCAGCTCCCAGTACTATACCCCAGGAATATACTGTCTTGCACTGCTCAAGATGACCAATGCAGATTTATTGACTGATTCACCACTTCATCAGTGGAAATTGGACATACACCAGCCGTTGCAAACCTTGAGCAGATTTGCCACACACTTCATACTCACTGGTAAAGATAAACAGTAAAACAAATGTATTGACTACAAACAGGGGCAGCTCTAGGTATTGCAAAGTACCAAAGGCAACCTGCCTGCTGCCCTCGCGGCGACCGGCAGAGCGTCTCCCGTGGCTTGCCGCCCCAGGCACACGCTTGGCGTGCTGATGCCTGGAGCTGCCCCTGACTACAAAAGATAGATTTTTAAGTGATAAGTCAGACTTAGTTACCAAAAGAAAAGAAAATATAAGTATGCAGTCTAAACTCTCAACCCTGTTAGACTCGGCAACATCTAGATTAAGCAGTTTTTCTCACCCCACTGGATATTGCAATTCATAGTACATAGATTTCGCCCTTGAAACGTGGGCCAGTCCCCTCAGTTGGAGTTTTCAGAGTCTCCTTGTTGCTTGCAGCATAGGTGGGTAAAGGAGAAAGGCCCAACATGGACCTCCTGTGTTCGGTTTTGTACCCTCAGTCCATGTGCTTGGAAAACACAAGTCCAGGCTTGTCTGGGGGGTATTGCTGAATCCCCAGGCAAGGTTGAGCAATTCCCCTGGTGTGGCCTCATGCAGGTGAGTCATTGCATTGTGTCTCCCTTGCTGGACAGTGGCTGTTGATGGGTTGTTTCACACCCTGCCCTGGCATTGGTTACTTTCCTTGCTGTTGCCTGTGGGGAGCTAATATCTGGCTGATTTCCCCCAATTTACAGCATGTTTTAGTGACAACTATACAACACAATTCTCATAACTTCATATGCATTAATGCTACACATATATGGTTAGAGAATGACTTTCGGCAGATCATACCCTTTCCCCTGATACCTTACAAGGCATGCTTTATATGTAGTATCACAATGACATACAGATGACGAATATGGGAGGTTACAGCCAGGGCTGGCTCCAGGGGTTTTGCCGCCCCAAGCAGCCAAGAAAAAAAAAAAAAGCCGTGATCGCAATCTGTGGCAATTCAGTGGGAGGTCCTTTGCTCCAAGCGGGAGTGAGGGACCCTCCACCGAATTGCCGCCGAATACCTGAAAGTGCCGCCCCGCTCTGGAGTTGCTGCCCCAAGCACCTGCTTGATAAGCTGGTGCCTGGAGCCAGCCCTGGTTACAGCGTGCTCCCGCAAGGTACAGAATGTCACATAGCCCTCCTAGGCTCATGCAGTAATTTTTGTTGTCAGAAGGGGTCGCGGTGCAATGAAGTTTGATGTATAGTGTATATAAAAATAAAGTGTGCTTGTGGGGGGAGAGGAGAGAAGTGGAGAAGGGAGAGATGCTGAGATACCACAGGCTAAGGAAATCCAATTCCCTGTTAAATTGGAAAAGGCAGAGTTTTGAAGATAATGCTGATAGGATAAAGGCCCTAGAACAGAGACAAGGCTGCAGGTCATAGATGCGGGAGAGCAGGTGGGAGGGGTGTGACTGAGGGAGCCCATAAGGAGCTGTAATATAGGAGAATATGGAAATTAATATAAAATCAGCCAGCTTGTAGGAGATTAAAATACATGGCCTGGCCCCAGGAGATAAATGCATCCCTGATGCCGAGCCACTGACGTCACTGGAGTTACAGGAGGGGGGATTTGGCCCCATCTGTTTGGAAAGTACTGCAGTCTGTCCAGCTTCGATGTATTTTTGAATGGTACTTTGCAATTCTACGCCATGCATTTTGCATGATGAGTGGAGACGTTAGCTCTTTTCATCCAGTGTATTCCCTCCTTGCAGATGTGATGTAAAACAGAGTCCCTGATCGCATATGGCCATTAGAGACCTTGTGGGGAAAGGAGCTTGCTGGAGTCAGTCCAGTATGCAGTGCTATGGTGGCTGTCTCAGCAGAGAGGCCAAGGAGACAGTGGGCCATGGAGACAACTCTCAGTTCATCCCACAGGATGAGATTGAGGCGCAAGGGGAGCAGTGTACTTGTCACTACTCATTCTGGGTGTAAGTGCAGGATTTACTTCTCCAGGGCTATCAGGCGAGTTAACACCTCAATACACAGGCACTTTTAAAACAATAATCCCGTGTCATTAGTTTGGAAGTGTTGAGTGATTGTCTGCCAGCCCCTGGCAGAATTCCAGCTGCTGTACTTGCTCACCCCTCCCCCCCGGTGGTTTCATGTGGTTATGGCATTCATCACTTCCTGTCTTAACCTCTTGTGCAGGGTTGTCACTGTGTCCCTTATAACCACGGCTGCTTTCCGCTCTCCAGGTGGCTCTATTTCAGTAGTGCCTATGGCACATAGGTACATGCCTATGGCACATAGGTAAAGGCCATGGGAGATACCCCTCATCCCCTGCCCCTGCAGGAACTATGGGAGGCATGTACCTCAGGCACTGTGTCATACCTCCCAGGGCTGTCAGCTCCACCCCTTGGGAGGGTGTAGAGGATGCTCTCCTCCCTAGACAGCCGGCACAGCTATCTGGTGTGATGCTCCCCCCATCCTTTTGGGGTAGCTAGTGCAGCAGGGGGGAGCTGTCAGGGAGCAGTTCCTGTGTCTAGGTGTGCCCAGGCACAGCAATGTGCTTGGCCCCTCCATGAGGGTCAATGCTTCTTCCACACTGCCTCCTGAGTCCCACAGACAGACACCAGGATACGGGAGGTGAGTGAGTGCAGGCAAACACAGCAGCCCACACATGCTCAGCCTTGCTTCACACAAAGGGCCAGTTTCACTGGGAAGGAACCTTGGTCAGGATACTAGGGGCTGGTCTACACTGGGAGGGGGGGTGTCGATCTAAGATACGCAACTTCAGCTACGTGAATAGCGTAGCTGAAGTCAAAGTATCTTAGATCGATTTACCTCTCATCCTCATGGCACGGGATTGATGTCTGCGGCTCCCCCTGTCGACTCCGCTACCGCTGTTCGTGCTGGTGGAGTTCCGGAGTCAACGAGAGCGCTTTCGGGGATCGATGAGATGCGATATATCGATCCCTGAGAAATCGATCGCTACCCGCCGATACGGCAGGTAGTCTAGACGTACCCTAGGTTAACTCCTCATCTTCCTCACTCCCACAAGGAACAGGCCAAAGAGACCTCAGTGTATCCCTTGGAAGAATGGTGTAATACCAACCCTCTCCCACTACTATGCTGCAGTGTCAGCATTAAGCATAAGCCCAGGCTGTCAATGGAACTTGAACCTCTGAGCTGTTAAGCGAAGACTGCTGCAAGTGTCCCACACTAACAAGAGTAAGAGCCAGGGCCAATGCTATGCAAGTCAAAATGTTCAACACTCTGGAATTTGAAAAGCTCACAACGGTCAGAAGAAAGAGAAAGGATGTTCACTTTAAAGTATCTGTTAATTAGTGTGCCACATGAGCAAGAAATAGGTGCTCAGGAGAAAGTTGGGAATGAAGGGGAAATTTGGGGATATTTATGGCAGTGCTCTGGGGGGTGAGGAAGGGGGGCTCGGACAGTCCCATTAGCCGCAGGAATGTCTTGAGGAGAGCTGGAAAAACTAATCCCAGCAGACAATTCATTCAACACACAGGCTGGGATCTTCAAAAGGGGCCTAAGAGAATTAGACGCCCAATTCCTATTGCCTTTCTAATCCCAGCCGTAGTTCCTTCTTCTGCTTGTAAAACCTCTACAGAGAAACTTCTGTTTGCACAGATGGGTTCATTATTCAGAATTAGTCAGCTGCTGTCTTGAGCAATATCTTCGTCAGGAACAAATCCCAGCGACCATTGCTTTGAGCGCTCACTAGTCCTGGTTTGACAGCTGCATCGTGTGATTGGTCATCTAAAAGAGATTACATTGTGTCTGATGTTTTATTGGATGACATCCACGCCCAGAAGATGGCTGCCAAACACATCTGGCACCGATTCCTATGCAAGTGCACAGTCGCATGAGTATTCTCCATTCTTTGTCTTCTCCCGAACATTCTTGCATGTCAAAATGCTCTTGCTGTAGGAAAACAAAGGAAAGGCGCCTACAATACCATCATAGTGCATTCACCTCAGCTGGGACGTGAGCAAATCAGTTGTGTCTCAGCAGTGTCAGAATTCTCTGAACCTAATTAGTGCCCCTTCAGAGTCTGAATGAGACCAGTTCTCCTCTCAAGGCCAGATGCTGCATTGTGCAGCCATCCCACTGGGAGAGAAAGAGACTGGAAACAGAGGGAGAGAGAGACAATTCCTAATGGAGTAATTAAACTGAAATAATTCAATTACAACATTAATTGAATAATTACATTTGGAACATTACCATTTAATTGAGCACTATTTGTATTGTCCCAGCAATGTGGAGAGGCTAGCAGCCCCCTGTCAGACAGACAGAGATGGCTGGTGCTAATGAAGGGCAGAGGATAAAACTGAGGTCACGAAATGAAGTGCTGCCTCATTTTCGCCAGAGGAAGAATGACAGTGGTTTGACCCTTTGAGACCAGAAGCCTGGCTGAATTACATAAACAAGTAGAGGAAGAAGATCCTCTACTGGATCCCCCAAAACAGCTCTGCTATTAATTATTTTTCACTGAAAGCCAATACTGTGCTTGGCCTCACACCTGCAAGGATGGCCCCTGCCCCAAGTAGATTGAAATCTTAATCATGCACAGTCCTTAGGCATCAAACATTCCAGCAGCAGATGCAAGGCAAAGTGACTTATCCGAGGCCAGCCAGCAGGCCAATGGCAGTCAAGACTAGAACCAGGGTTTCCCCATATCCAGTGCTCTATCCACTAGGCAATGCTGCCTACTTAGGGATGAGATCAAGCTGCTGGTTACAAGCCCAGTGGGTCTGGTCTTCATGACTCATGAGAGTGCAAAGATGGGGGCCACACACATACTGGTTGTCATACTGCCACTTAATTCTATAATAAAATAATCCATCTGTTATCAGCTTTACCAGCTTCGCCTACTTTGGGAATTGCTCTGGGGACAATACTGTAACCTTTGCCATGCTGCATGCTAATAGGCGGTAGGGCACTGAACAGGATAGAAATTAAGGAGGGCAGAAAGGAGAGAGAAAACGAATTAAGGATGGTGGGAGGGGCTATATCTGATCTTCCACACAGCATCTTTTAAACTCTTGTTTAAAATGCCTTTTTCTGCTTTGGACAGCTTCACCGATCATTATTTGATCTGTCTTCAGCTCTTCACACACACATTGCCTTGCCCATGAGTCCGGGATGTTTTCACTGTCCTGCTGCAGCTGCAGTCTTTCTTTTGACACCGTATGATCTGCAGTCCCTCCACAGAGCCAACAACCCCCATTGTCTTTGGTACGCTTGGAGGAGCGCTGGTGCAGCATAGCTGCAGAGACAGACTCTCACTCATGGTCACACAGCTCCATAGTCCTGTGCCAGCCCTGCAGTAAACCTTCCCACATGTTCTGACATATAAACCACAACCTCCACAGTAGCACCTACAAAAGCCTGCTGAGGGTGGGCCCCCGGCACCAGATGCTTTGCAAACATCTTATAAGATGCATTCCCTGCTCTAAAGAGTCCACAGTCTAACAGACAAGACAAAGACAGGAGTGGAAATACAGGCATAGATGAAGGTCAGTGTCAGACCTGAGAACAGAACTGAGGAATCCTGAATCCCAGTCCAGTGCCCTGTCCAATAAACCATGTTATTTACATGGACCATCATGTGCACATGATTATCCTACAAACATATATGTGATGCACACACATGTACATGACTCGCTTGCTTGCTTTCACAGGTGGCAACCCAAATATGACACAAAATTTATCCTGGGGACCTGCTGGTGCAACTCTTGATTTTGATGGAATTGCAGCTGATTGCACCAGGTATATATTTGGCTCTCACAACCTATAAATTACCCACTTCCATACAACCCTACACATACCTGATGTGTCCATGTGTGTACATGACACACCCCTGCATACAGACAGAGCCCCACATGGCTATGATTCTTTCTCTCCAGAAAGTTAGTTATCTGTAACTGTTGTATTTCCCTCAGGTGTGTGCACACCTAGCGCGCCTGACGCTGGAGAATTTTCCATAGCAGCATCCAGTGAAGCAGTGCATGTGCCCTACGTGTCTTTGTGGCCCTTCTCAAGACTATTGAAGGGCACCCTCCCACCAGAATCCCCTCACTTTCTTTGGACTGCAATACGAGGCTAGAAATTCTGGTGCAGAGGGGACGGAGGGTGGACTCTCGAACAAATAAAGAACAACAGTTACAAGTAAGTAACCATTCTTTCTTTTTTGAATGGTTCAAAGGTGTATTCCCCTCAGGTGACTCCCAAGATGTTTGGATAGGTGGTAGGGCTCAGAGTCTACCTGAATAGCAACTCAAAACTGTTTTCTCAAAACTTGCATGAGATCTGAAAGCAGTTGTCATGACAGTACTGAGTAAGGGACTTACAGAGGACCACGTAACAGCCCTATGTATGTCTAGAAGAAACATCCCATAAGCAGGCCCTTGATTTGGCCCCCAGGGCTCTTCCAGACCTGTTGTCGCAACACTATGGTCAGAAATGGCACCCAAACTTGAGCAACCTGAGCATCCCAGCAGAGCTGTTGAATGGCTAGGCCAGTCACAGTTCAACTGCAGTTCAGCTCGTCCTGCTAAGCAGTAGAAAACAATTTGCTAAGTCCACCTACCTGCCTACATGGAAGCACTTTTCCATCTGGTCAGCTGCTCAAGATACCCAGCCCTGGTTCAGGATATCCGTGAGTACGTATTACACCTCAAGTCTTCAGGTCTCTCTCAGTTCCCTATGGGTCCACATAGCTGCAATCTCAGTGATCCATCCTCCATTCGAGGGAAAGTCGTTGTTCTCTGATCCAATGCTAGGTCAATCCCTCATAGGTTTTATTGATTTTTAGCCTCCTGTTCCCATGTGGGACTTAAGCAGAGCTCTTATGGGCCTTCCATTTGAGACTTTAGCTAGTTGCTCTCTGGCTGACCTTTCTCAAAAGATAGGCTGTGGGGAGCAACTTACTGTTGGGGACTGTCCCCTAAAGTGTGTTGATGATCGGGACCTTGAAGCCTTGGGAACCCCTCAGGTTTCCAGTCAGACCTCCGAGGCAAGGCCAATGGAACTGGGAGCCAGAATGGACTCAGACAAGATGGCTGGTCACCATACCAAAGCAGTCTTTGTTCTCGGTACCAACACTGCCTTTCAGAAGGTAATCTGGAGGCTCTTGTTGACCTGTGCTGAGGGAGAGGTGGGGGAAGATTCTGACCCAGACCTTGAGGAACCCTCTGAGTACTCCAAAGGCAGCAGAGGAGCCAAGCCCAGGGGAGCTATAAGACGTCCCAATGACTCCTTAGCCAGTGGGAATGCAGCAATGTCGGTAACGATGACAGTACAGGGGTCAGTACCAGTAACATACCCCGAGATATTGAAGGGGCTATGTCAATGGTCGTTGCCAGGCACGGCCCTTCCACTGGTGCTGGCATCATGGAAGTTGGAGGTGACAGTACTTAAGCCAGAGCTGAGGAAGCACCCCTACTGTCCTTCCGAGTCGATGCTGATATTGTTACCATCAGTGGATTCCATTCCAAGGCTACAAATCCCAAAAGACCTGACATGGCTGGAAGCAGGTCCTCATGTGCCACTGGAGAATTTGGGACTGAGAGACTAAGCAGATTGGAAGCAGCTTGAAATGCCCGTAGAATAGATGCTACCAAAAGAACTGGCACCGCAGACTGGTGCCAAGGTCGAGTCTGTTGGTATCGGATCCACTGGCCATCTCTGTGACAGTGCTGGAATCCACAGCATAACAATACAGTCCCTTCTCAGCACTGGGGAGAGACAGGATGAGGGCCCAGCTCTGGCCTGTGCACCTGAGGGATACCTCTCTGACAAAGAAGGGAGCCTTTTCTGGACCTGGAACTCCTGCTTGTCTCATGGGCCCTCTCACATGGAAGGCCTGGAGAAGAAAATCGACCTCTCTTCCTATGTGGAGAAGAGTCTGAGTCCAGAGGCCCATCTGAGTCTTGGCTGTTGCTTAAGGGGCCAGATGAAGAATTGAAGGATCCGGTGGCAACAGGGCTGGCTTTAGCCAGTGTGGGACGATTCATGGGGCATGTACTTTTCAGGCGGCACTTCGGGTTTTCGCGCTCCACGCTAGTAGCCGGGCCGCGTGGTAGCGGGGCCGCGGGGCTCTGACGGCGGGAGCTGGGCAGCCGCACTTGCCACTCTGGGGCCAGGGGACCAGGGCTGCGAGGTTGCGGGGCTCCAGCAGAAGGAGCAGGAATGCAAGGTTGCGGGCCTCCGGCTGGAGTAGCAGCCATGGGACTTGCCGCACTCCGCCAGGAGAGCGGGGCTGCGGGGTTGCGGAGCTCCGACCAGGGGAGCGGGACTGCGGGGTTGCGGACCTCCAGCCTGGGGAGCGGGACCTCGGGATTGCGGAACTCCAGCCGGGGGAGCGGGACTGTGGGGTTGCGGAGCTCCAGCCGGGAGAGCGGGACTGCGGGGTTGCGGAGCTCTGGCCGGGGTAGCGGGGCCACGGGGTTGCGGGGCTCTGGCCGGGGTAGCGGGGCCGCGGAACTTGCCACGCTCGGCCTGGGGAGCGGGACCGCATGATTGCGGGGCTCTGGCCAGGGTAGCGGGGACCGTGGGGCTCCGGCCGGGGCAGCGGGGCCACGGGATTTGTCGCGCTGCAATCGGGGGAGCGGACCGCGACGTTGCAGGGCTCCGGCCGTGGGGCTCTGGCTGGGGGAGCTGGGCCAAAAGACAAAAGCTGACAATAACATAGCTTCAGTCTGTGTGTTACTTGACATCGTGTATTCAGTGTCACCATAGAAGGGAAGGGTTCTGCACAGATGGAAATTTGCCTGGGCATCAGTAGAAAATGTTAAGTAAAATTTGCTTTAAAAATTAAACCTGGCGCTTTGTCATCTTATGTCTTCATTTTTATTTCTTAGCTTTCAGCTATTTAAATGAACTCTAAAACTTTCATACTGACTGTTTACTATCATTGTATCTCTCTAACCTCCTTCATAACCGTCGACTTTTTTCCATTTTAATACTATCCAATAGTATCAGAGACAGTGAGAAAAATAGCAAATAAAGGTACATGACTATCTTTCTGTCTCTACAGAGAATGATAGATATACATGCCTCTGTCTCATATAGAGAGATGTGATGTATTCCCTGGCAAGGCCCACAGGCATCATTGCTGGTTCCAAGAGGTGCTGCTTCAGGCCGTAAGTCTCTACAAAGTCTGCATCCTCTTTGTGAAAGAATGACAGATATTGCACCTCTCTTTAATATGCCCTCATTGAGGCATGAGAGGCAGCGCAGGTGGGGATCACTGTCAAAAATAGCTACCCCATGTGATAGTCAATGTTTGAAGCCTAGTGATGGCACGCTACCAGCTTGCTTGTAATCTAACATAAATAACTACCTAAACTACTAGCTACTGGGTACTACTGCTGCACTAAATAACAAACACTAGCAGGTAAGAGGAAAAAAAAACACTAATTGCATATTCATCATGAGGTAAACCACACAGGGAGCTCCGAATCAGGCTGGGGCGGTGAGAAAGAACCAAGGTCGGGGTGGTGGTGCCCTTAAATAGCCTTGAGAGGGGACAGCAGGAGGCATGCAGTGCATATGCTTCCCTGACCAGTAATGGTACAGAAAATTTTCTGGCTCTGGGCACACTGGGCACGTGTACACCTGGGTGCAATACACGTGAACCACTTGAAGAAGAACATTTACATGATTAACCCTCACATGTGCACCATCCATTGGCATACCTATGCACATAAGCACTCCAAACATACACACACACACACACAATGTATGCAGCTCATCCAAATGTACATACACGGTTTCCTATACACAATCCACCTGAACACCTGGTCTAAAACCACATTTGTATATATGATAACCTCCATGTATATGTACAGAATCATACCCTCACGGCACTTCAGATAAAGAACATGGGTACCAATAGTCCACAGTTAGCTCCTCTACACACACAAACACCTATAAACATGGCCAAAGCATACATATATTGAAAAACTCAGGCATATCTATGATTAAATCACACACACACCTTCTGTCAAAAAGATGAACTTTGCAGCCCCTCTTTTGTCCTTGCCATCTGAATGAACAGTCATCTCCCCAAATCAGACACAGCAAAAGAAGGAAAATCTCCATCTCAGAATGACAAATTGATTCTGTTAGTCCCTGTCATGCCAAAACAAGTTAACTGGGTCAGAGCTGGCTCATATTGCTACTCCCACTAGGTGTAATGTTATTTATCTGCAGCAGTTCCAATCAGGTCTTATAACGGACAGCCCTACACAGCAATTGAGGTGAAGGGAAAGCTTATTAGGCCACATGGAAACTGGCTTTTGGAAAGTAAGATGTGATCTAACCAGCCAAGTGATCACTACAAGCATCCGTCAGTAAAATCACATGGAACCTGCACACCTCCTAGCACCCCTGCATGCTAAGTCAAGAGCCTGTGTTCCCTCCCCATCCAGTAGAGCCCCAAGACAGTAAATGGAAGCCTCATTACAACTCCACAGAGGCAGAAAAGAGGATGGCAGTGGGTATAATATTCACATTCTTCATGCATGGTGCTTCTCCCACTCCCGGCCCTCCTCCTCATCCACCAATCTACATTGACTTCGCTGCAAGATGTAAGACTGCATCTGGGGGAACAGATGGTTCAGGAACTGAGTAGTGTGGAAAAGAGACTTTCACCAGGTGCAGCGTAGCACCCAGCCAGGCTGCTAACAACTGCAAGTGGTTACCACCTGATGGCTGTTCAGTGACCATCGTGAAATGAGCCCAACTCCAGTTGGAAAGGTATTCACGTCCAGAAACCATTCCCACACTGTGATTAGTTGTTAGACTCTGAAGAAGTACCAAGCACTGCATGGGTCCTGAAGAGTGAACTCCTCTTTTGACGAAGTGGGCATTCACACGAAAGCTCATGCTCCAATACATCTGTTAGTTTATAAGGTGCCACAGGACTCTTTGTTGCTTTTTACAGATCCACACTAACCTGGCTACCCCTCTGATACTCTTCTGCTGTTAGAGATGGTCCCTCCAGGTCAGTGAGAGGCAGATAGAGCATTGGAATGGGAGTCAAAAGAATGGCTCCACCACTGCCCAGCTGTATGACCTTGTGCAAGTCACGTCATCTCTCTGTGCCTCTGTCTGTTAGATGATGGGGTTCCAATCTTGGTTGTAAAACAACAGTGAAGGCTGAGGCACATCCATGAAGGGGATGGTTTGTTTGGGAAAGTTTACATGACTGCCCTATTGTCTAGGAGAGACTCTGATCTCTAGGGTTGTCTACACAGGAAACAAAAGGAAATAAAGTCCACATCTCGCTCCTAGGAAGAGTTCAGCCTGTGAGTGAATGGGCCAGAGGCTCAGCCAGCGTGTGTCGCCACAGTGCCATTGACTTCAGCCGGATGGCTCTGATTTACAGCAGCTGAGGCTCTGGGTAAGGTTCTTTCTTTTTTGCCTGGAGAAAGTGAAGTTGTTACTAAGCAGTACTTGAATCCTCTGCTGCTCCTTAATCAGGGAATTGCATGAAGAAGATCAGTTGAGTGTGACATACCCCCTTTCTCTCCCTCACTCAACAGCAGCAATCTCTCTAGTGTCTCCGCTGCCAGTAAACCACAGTTAATAATAGGTTTTCCCTCCCTAACCTGTCCATTCTCTCTCCCCGAACACCCAGTGTCTTGTTACATGGACTGCACTGAAGCTCATTTGCGGGGGGGTAATGCCTTCCATGCAGTTGTTATTTTCTGTTATTAAAGGCCACTGTCACACCCTATCACTGCCGCTTTTCTCTCTGCAGGCTCACTTGGCTGATAATGACCACCTAGATGGTGCTAAACGCTACTGCAGAGGTATTTAGCCCTCTAGTCTGAAGGGCCATGTGTGCACCGGGACTATGGATTAATGTTATTGATGGATATTTATTCTCTTTCTGTCCACAGCACATGAGTCCCATCAGCACAGATGTCCAAATAAGAGTAGGCCACATGTACACACCTTAGCAAATCTCTTATTATACAGCTTCTCTTACGCTATCACTCATTCTTCCTGAATTGGCAGGGAGGGAAGAGTGATGGAAATGCAGTATTTACTATGTCTGTGCTGTTAGGTATTGTACAGATATGAACTAATCTGCACAACAGCCAGACAAGAGCTGATGGTGGTGTTATCCCTATTTCATGGACTGGGAAACCGAGGGCTGGAGCAGTTAAACGACTGTCCAAGTCCAAGCAGCAAGGCAGTGGCAGAACTGGGAGTCAAACCCAAGAATTTATGGCACCCAGGCACATACTCTGCTGCCTCTACAAGACCAACTAGCTTTTGGGCACCCAATTCCGGTCCCCCTTCAGCAGCCTGCACAAACTGCAGTAATGGAACAAGGTCAGAGCCCACAATGACCTCATCTGAACCAAACACCACCTGGAAAAACTCATCGAGACACCCCCACTGTCTGGAGTATGAACTGCTGCTTCCTGCCTCCTCTCCATTCTTCTGGCCCTCCCTCCTGCCTGGAGGCCAGCAGCATAATCCCAGGGGCATGTTTACTTTCATCCCATTCATATGTTTTGTGTTTCATACAATGGATTGCATGCACAATGCACAGTGCAGACCAGACTCCTCCCCGTGCACTGCCAGCAACTTCAATGGGCTTCAATGAGGGATGAATCTGCTTCAATGCGACAAATTGCAAACTATATGAAAAATATCACACAGATGGCTGATTTTTATGATATGACACAAAACTAGGGAATGAGGTTTTTTTTCCCTCTTCATTTCCCCCCATCTCTTCTTCCCTGTTGTGCTGGATTTCCTCCCGAGAGTCTCAGGCTGAGACACAGCGGATGTCGTTGTGTAAAGAAATGTTTCATTATCATCTGCCCCTCAGTTACGCAAGTGGTATTTAAACCGTCCAGCCGTCTCTCCATGGGGAACGCAGTGCCAACAGAAGGAGGCTTAGCTTGGCAAACACTGCCCAGAAACAGTCCCTATCCTCATCCCGCCCCCTCTGCCCAATCTTCATTAACTTACAAATGAATTCCTCCCGTGGTGCCTGGCTTTCTTTGGTTGTTATTCTCCCAGCCTCCAAGGACACAAATAATTTTCTCTTGATTTAAAGGAGTAGGCTGAGATACCACTTCTCTGTGGCTCGGGCAGGGGTGACAGCATTGGGAAAGATGTTTTATTCAAAAGAACAACATTGTTTGCCAATAACGGCAAAGGTCTGATTTAACTAAACTCACAGAGCGGAAGCCAGAGATCTCAGGGTTAAAGAGAGAAAGGAGGTGATTGTGCTCTGTTGCCTCCCAACCGTCCTCACTCAGGGCAAGAAAGGAATTCACGCTCCATCCAGGGCCTGAACCAAGGCAAATGGTCAATGGGACTCTTTCTATTAACTTCAACAGGCTTTGGATCAAGCCACCAATCCACAGTTTCACTTTCACATTGCCACAGCAGTGGCCCACCCCCAGTCTGGAAGTTCCTCCCTGATTGTGAGAGAGAAATTCAGTGGTCATGTCCATCCTGTACTGGACTTCAAGCACACACTTTTCTCCCAATGGACTCCCACAATCTTGATTTGCAGGACCCTCCTTTCTGCAGAGTCAGAGGGGAATGTGGTTTTCACACACTTTCAGAGCTGCCCCCACAGTGCGCCACTGATGGACTCAAACCTGCCTCACAAGGTCCTTTTTCAATGGAGAAAGGAGAACAGAGTCTAAGATGCATCTGGCTACTGTTCTAGGACCTAGGAACTGTCCATTGGCCCTAGTTTGGTGGAGAGTCTCTTCCACAATGCTTGTGCAATTCACACATGAATTTGACCAGGACAGAAAAATATACAAAGAGTGAGGACATCACAGAATATCGAGCTGTTTTAAGCAGGGCTTTTGTTGGGGGAGTGCATGAATTCTGGCCCCTTCCTTCTGAGAACCTCCTTCTGGCCCCCATCTTCTCAGAACACACAAGTTCTGTTCTCCAGGCTGTTTCCAGGATTCCCTTCTTCCTCCTGCGTTGGCTGGGATAGTTTCTGAGTGTTACCTTGGATGAGCTCTTAGGGAAGGGAGGATTCCTGACTGGACAGATCTATGCAGCCTTAGCCTTAGCCTTAGCTTCTTCTCAGAGACCAAGTGACCTTCATGGCACAGGCCCCCTCCACTAACTCATCCTTTGTGCCCAGGATTCCCATCTGCCCTCTTGGCTTGGTTTTCTCATCAGTCTGCTCTGATCTTTGCCTCCAGCACTGTGACTGTAGAGACTTCTGTAAATCTTTTCTCCTCCCAGTTAGTAGCTGTACAGTCTCTCTCCCCATCTCACACATCCACCGTAGCCTTCATGTCTCCTCCTGGCTAGAAAAGCAGCTCTCCTATTGCATCTCAATCTTCACCTGCAGCTCCTCCCGCTGTTCCAGTCCTGGGCGCTCCACACAGCTCTACCAGTGCCCTCAAGTCCCGCTTTACAGCCACCCCTGCTACTCTAGTCCTGGAGCTTTCACATAGTTCTGGCAATACAACTCTGCCATGACCAGCAGCACTGCCTGCTGTACCTTGCCCTTAACCCCCAACAAAGCTCTACAGATGCACAATTCTCCTGACCTGACAGCAACCTCTGTTAGTCAAGGTATGGGGCAAAGTGCTAGGTTGTGCCTTTACACACAGCTCTGAGAAAAGATGATGTGTAAGTTGCACTGCCCAAGGAGTAGCCCCATTCTCCTGAGTCACAATTCCTCCCTGCTTCCTCCTTGCTCCAGGGGTAGTGACCTAATACTGGTCTTCAGCAGCAGCAAATTACTAGCCTGCCCCCCTGTTCTGATTCAGCTATTCTGGTAAGCAAGTTAAGGCCAATGGAGGCAAGGCTTCAGGGAAGGGCCCAGCTTACTCTACACACCTGGGCCCAAGATCTTGGTAACCCACATAAAGGTGTAAGGAGGGATCTTCCTCCCTGGGCACAGCCCAGCCCCAAGAGACTCACTTCAGATAAACATTCCTATCCACATATTTTAAGGCGCCCGACCTGCAATCGCCCAGCAATGCCCCCTCTTGCAGCACTCTCACACTCCACAAGGTCTCCGACCTCAGTGAGATCATCGCCAGTTCCCTCCCTCTTTGCAAACGACCCCTCCCCATCCCCTTCCTATATATGACTGTCCTGACATATTCCCTTCCCCAGCAAGAATCTCCAAGGACAAAGCTGTTTGGAGGTGGCAGCTGCAAGAGACAAGCGGCCTGTGTGTGGCTTAGATGCTGTGGAAGTCTCTGCTGGCCCCGGCTGCCACTGAATTAAAATATCACAGACTTTTGGGGCTATGTGCCCCAGATCATGAAAGAAGATAATCCACCATCAGTAAGGTCCAGCTGACAGGCTGCTAGGGTTGTTGGACCCCACAATGAGGGAGGTTCAAAAGATAATGGGATAGGAGGGGGTTACATGGTGGGTGGGGGTAGAGCTGGCTCTAGGTTTTTTGCTGCCCCAAGCAAAAAAAAAAAAAGTATCTGGAATGCCGCTGGCGAAATTGTGCCACCCCAAGCACGAGCTTGGTTTGCTGGTGCTTAGAGCCGGTCCTGGGCAGGGACTAGATTGTGAGGCCAGGAGGGAGAGGGTCTTAGAGAGCTGTAGGGTGGGTGGGGTCAGCTACCATGTTAGCAACTTCCTACCCCTCACTGCCTCCTTCTCCCTAGTCATTTAGGTGACACAGGAGCGGGAGGCAAAGAAGGGAAATGGGGCTGGGAGGAGCCCTGAATCGTGATGAGTAAACCTCAGATAAGTCAGAGATTTGTTTTAGATCAGATGAGCCCCCAAGAGCTGAGGTGCTTCTCTGTGCTAGCCAAACCACTGCCTGTCTGGGCTGGAAATGGATCTGAGCACACCCTTCACTGGGCCTGGCCGGGATGCAGGAGTACCGAGGTGAATTGGGAAAATGCTATATAGCAAAGATGAAAGCTCACTGCAGTTTTTTAAACTTTTTGGAGGATTCTGGGTGAAGGTTCAGGATGGTTCTTACCTTATCTGAACTGGGTCACCCATCTCATGTCCATAGTCAAACTAATTTTAACATTAGAGTGGTGGGGTCAGTTTGGTTTGTTTGTCCATTCAGAGATGTGCTCCTCCTCAGCTTTGCCAGTACCCCTCACTCCTGAACTGCATGGTCCCTGCTGTTGCAGCACCTCCATCTTGACTCACAGCACCTGCTACTGATGTAGTCCTGGGCCTCCAATACAATTCTGTTAATGCACCCCAGTTTTGACCGGCAGTACATTTCTGCCCCTCATGTGCACACATACTATACACACAGGGACTATGGAAGAATAGTCTTTTGTTCCCGCATTAAGCTGAGTGGGGGAGACAGAATGCACATATTGCTGATAGAGGGCTGTGTAACCCGCTGCTGGGGATACCTAGAGCTGTGAGCCGCTGTGTTCCCTCTTTGCCTCAGCGAGAGTGAGCATTGTGGAGGATGAGACTGTGTGTCAACTCCCTGCCAGACAAGTTTGTCTTCCTCACGACTCTCCCTGCCCATACCTTGCCTACCAGGTAACAATGAGCAAACTCCAGCCTCCAAGCCCCTCAGAGCTGTTTCTCTGCAACACTCTGTCCCTATCTTCTGTGCAGTCTCAGAAGATATTAAGTTCACTGCTTTATTAAAGAGTCAGTACATCACAGCTTATTAATTTAACTGGGGCAAACACACCCTTCTCTTCAAACACAGCACTGCATTGGTTTATAGTAAAAATAAAGTTTATTGACAAAAGAGTATAGATTAAATGATTACAAGTAAAAAAAGGTAAAGTTAGAGACAGATACAAGCAAATAATAGTGAAAACGCATCTAGAAGTCTAAAACTTAAGCTAGAACGAAACAGTCTTTGTTGAAGATGGTTTTGCTCACTCCCAGTCTCCTTTCTAGCTTTCCTGGCCAGGACCCAACACAGAGATCATATTACTTAATTTCTTTGGCTCCTTGAGGTGAAAAATCAAGGTGGAATCTCTCTCTGTTCCTCATATTCTCAAAGGGATGTCTTTGTTTTACAAGCCAGGAAGACTCCTGGGGATTCAATCTTCTGGGCCTCTCTGGGGTGCAGGAGCCATGTTAATTCTCTGTCTCTATAGTTCAGGCTCAAGATAACCCCCACTGATTTAGCTTGATAGATTTGTTTATGGCTATTGTGTATATTGAGTAAACCCTCACTCATTCCTTCGTCTAGGACAGACTTTGTTTATCACCTTTATCTAGACTAGTCTGTCTTTCTCTTAAACATGTTCTAGTAACATTACAAAGAGGGAATTCATAACTTCACATATCAGGTGAACATGTGCATTTTACACTATTAATATCCAGCATGTTAATAGCATTCATATCATCCCTCACATGGCCAGTCCCAGGTTTACAATGGCTCCAGTGGCTCCATGGAGCTGGGCCCATGCTCAGAAGGGGCACCAGCCTGCTCCACTTGCACTGCGCCCTAAGACCCCTCTGGCTCCCACTGCCCACCTCTTGCTCCTCTTCGCTTGCCCGCCTGCTGCCTCCTTGCCCCTCGCCCCCGCTCCTCTCTGCCCCCTGGCTGGACCCCAGTGCACCTCTGGCTCTGGGCAGACTCTGCTTCCTACCACCTGTGGGGTCCCACCTGTCTCCCTGGAGCTGAGCTGCCTGGGACTCATGCAGAAGCCTGACCAGTCTCAGCTGGGGGTGAGGTACGGTGGGGTGGGGAAGAGGACAGTGTGGGGAGCTTGGCTGGGCCCCTCCAAGGGAAGTGCGTCTTGAGGGAGTCCAACCGGGGCAGGTCTTGGCCTGGCTGATCACACCACTCCCAAGGGACTGGAGTGATTCCCTGCCCCGGGACCAGCTCTGGCTGCACTGCCAGCTCAGCCTGGCAGACACAGTTGCCTCCCAGCAGGGCCAGTGAGTGCAGCCGGGAGGCAGGGTGTGGGGGAGTGGATTACTTGCGGGGGCAGTGCTGGGCTGTGAGTGGGCAGGGAAGATGTGTATGTTGGGCACTAGGGACTGGGGGTTCTGTGGGGGGTGCTGGGGAGTTGTGGTGGGGCTGTGGGCAGGGAGTTGCTGGGCAGAGGTGGTGTTGTGCAGGGTGCTGGGCATTTGTGTGGTGGGGTCTCGGCAGGGCTCTGGCCATAGGGAGTCAGGAGGATGTTGCATGGGGGGGCTGTGTGGTGCAGCATGGGCCTGCCCCCGAGGGGAGGGAGCATGCTGGCAGCACAGGGCCAGGTGGGCCACTGTGTCTGGCAACTGCCGGTATGTAAATATTGCCCTTGCACTGGGCTGGGTGTAGCTGGGCTGCCCTTGCCATGCCATGCCCCATTGCCCCTGGCTGACCCCTCTCTCTAGGGACTGACCTCCCTGTGCCATGCTCCACTGCTCCCATGGGGGCCCAAAAATAAGTTTGACGTCGGGCCCACAAAAGGTTAACCCGGCCCTTCACATGACATATTTTATACAAATAGTATTGCAGTAGCATTTAGGACGTGAATCCAGGGGTGTCCAGGGTCACAAGGAGTCAATCAGCACATCCAATCTAGGTCAGTTATTGTAGCCATAAACTCTGATGAGAGACATTCTAGTGGTAGAGCAATCAGAAGGAAAATGAGCAAGGACATGGAGAAGAGAGGATGAGATGGAAGAAATGAAAAACTCAGAAGGGAAGGGTAAATGGAAAAAACAGGAGTGGAAAAGGGAAAGAGAAGAGGAAGAAGGACCCACAGGAAAGAGGAGACTGGCTATTCAGTGTCACTAGATGAATGTCAAATCCATTTGGACAAGAAGACAAAGAGAAAGTTATTTTGGAGGACTATAGAAACCAAAGAAGCCAGCCCCTTGATAGATTGCAGGCAGCTTTCCTGGGGTCAAGATGACAGGCAGACAAGAGGATGACTAACTGCAGTTGGCAATGGCCCTGGAAGGAGAAGATTCCAAAGTATAAGTGATAAATCTGGACAGAGAGTGTTACGGGGAAGGAGCAAAGATGGAGTGGTTACGTACCAGGAACTGTGTTTCTTTGAGTACTGCCTCTGTAGACAGGTTTCAGAGTGGTAGCGTGTTAGTCTGTATCAGCAAAAAGAAATAGGAGTACTTGTGGCACCTTAGAGACTAACACATTTATTTGAGCATAAGCTTTCGTGGGCTAAAACACACTTCATCAGATGCATGCAGTGGAAAATACAGTAGGAAGATATGTATACACAGAGAACATGAAAAAATGGGTGTTGCCATACTATCTATAATGAGAGTAATCAGTTAAGGTGGGCTATTATCAGCAGGAGAAAAAAAACTTTTGTAGTGATAATCAGGATGGCCCATTTCCAACAGTTGACAAGAAGGTGTGAGTAACAGTAGGGGGAAAAATAGCAAGGGGAAATAGGTTTTACTTTGTGTAATGACCCATCCACTCCCAGTGTTTATTCAAAGCTAATTTAATGGTGTCCATTTTGCAAATTACCGTAATTCCAATTCTGCAGTTTCTTGTTGGAGTCTGGTTTTGAAGTTTTTTTGTTGGAATATTCTGACTTTGAGGTCTGTAATTGAGTGATGAGGGAGGTTGAAGTGCTCTCCGACTGGTTTTTAATGTTATAATTCTTGACGTCTGATTTGTGTCCATTTATTCTTTTGCGTAGAGACTGTCAGGTTTGTCCAATGTACATGGCAGAGGGGCATTGCTGGCACATGATGGCATATATCACATTGGTAGATGTGCAGATGAATGAGCCTCTGATAGTGTGGCTGATGTGATTAGATCCTATGATAGTGTCCCCTGATTAGATATGTGGACAGAGTTGGCAATGGGCTTTGTTGCAAGGATAGGTTCCTGGGTTAGTGTATTTGTTGTGTGGTGTGTGGTTGCTGGTGAGTATTTGCTTCAGACCGGGGGGCTGTCTGTAAGTGAGGACTGGCCTGTCTCCCAAGATCTGTGAGAGTGAGGGATCATCTTTCAGAATAGGTTGTAGATCTTGATGATGCACTGGAGAGGTTTTAGTTGGGGGCTGAAGGTGATGGCTAGTGGCGTTCTGTTATTTTCTTTGTTGGGCCTGTCCTGCAGTAGGTGACTTCTGGGTACTCTTCTGGCTCTGTCAATCTGTTTTTTCATTTCAGCAGGTGGGTACTGTAGTTGAAAGAATGCTTGATAGAGATCTTGTAGGTGTTTGTCTCTGTCTGAGGGGTTGGAGCAAATATGGTTGTATCTTAGAGATTGACTGTAGACAATGGATCAAGTTGTGTGGTCTGGATGAAAGCTGGAGGCATGTAGATAAGTATAACAGTCAGTAGGTTTCTGGTATAGAGTGGTGTTTATGTGACCATTGCTTATTAGCACTATTGTGTCCAGGAAGTGGATCTCTTGTGTGGACTGGTCCAGCCTGAGGTTGATGGTGGGATGGAAATTGTTGAAATCATGGTGGAATTCCTGAAGGGCTTCTTTTCCATGGGTCCAGATGATGAAGATGTCATCAATGGAGCGCAAGTAGAGTAGGAGTGTTAGGGGACGAGAGCTGAGGAAGCATTGTTCTAAGTCAGCCATAAAAATGTTGGCATACTGTGCTTATGCTGTGCTTTTTGCCTCTGCAGAATTACTCATGGTGCCTACATCAGTCTTCAGAACCTCCAGAAAGCTCTGCCTGTTGGGCTCACGTGAGCACTGCTGGCACTGGATGTTTGGAGGCCCAGGTTTATATGAAGGAGGTACAAGGCCCAGTCACCCCCCTTCCTATTTTACCACAGTAGGCAAAGAGCCTACGAACCACTAGAGCACTACTCTGTGCCTGTGTCTGACCCTGTCTGACACATTTCTCCCAGAGATCCTTTCTGTGGATAGTTACTTGGATGGTTTAGTGTTTCTAGATACACTTTAGTCATTTTATATAAAACTTTGTGGTAAATGACCCCTCTTTCTGCCTCCCTAGGCAGATACTGGTAGGCAGTATTTCACACACAGCAGAAAGCATACACATATAAATCTCACCGCTCTTTTTGAAAACATCTGTAAGAATCTGGGAAGTGGAAACTGAGAGTGGCCATGGGGGATGGATGAGAGGTAGGATCCTCCAGTAGTTGAGGCACTAATATCAGACTTGGGAGACCCAGGTCCAAGTTCCTGCTTTGCCAGACTTTGTTTTAGACCTTGGGCAAGTTGCTTAGTCTGCTTAGACTGCACCCTCAGCAAGTTTGCAGATGATAATAAACTTGGAGGAATGGTAGATACGCTGGAAGGTAGGGATAGGTTACAGAGGGACCTAAACAAATTAGAGGATTGGGCCAAAAGAAATACGATGAGGTTCAACAAGGACAAGTGCAGAGTCCTGCACTTAGGATGGAATAATCCCATGCGTTGCTACAGACTAGGGACTGAATGGCTAGGCAGCAGTACTGCAGAAAAGGACCTAGGGGTTACAGTGGACGAGAAGCTGGATATGAGTCAACAGTGTGCCCTTGTTGCCAAGAAGGCTAACAGCATTTTGGACTGTATAAGTAGGGGCATTGCCAGCAGATCGAGGGACGTGATCATTCCCCTCTATTCGACATTGGTGAGGCCTCATCTGGAGTACTGTGTCCAGTTTTGAGCCTCACACTACAAGAAGGATGTGGAAAAATTGGAAAGAGTCCCGCGGAGGGCAACAAAAATGATTAGGGGGCTGGAGCACATGACTTATGAGGAGAGGCTGAGGGAACTGGGATTGTTTAGTTTGCAGAAGAGAAGAATGAGGGGGGATTTGATAGCTGCTTTCAACTACCTGAAAGGGGGTTCCAAAGAGGATGGCTCTAGACTATTCTCAGTGGTACCAAATGACAGAAGAAGGAGTAATGGTTTCAAGTTGAAGTGGGGGCAGTTTAGGTTGGATATTAGGAAAAAAATTTTCACTAGGAGGGTGGTGAAGCACTGGAATGGGTTACCTAGGGAGGGTCTCCATCCTCAGAGGTTTTTAAGGCCAGGCTTGACAAAGCCCTGGCTGGGATGATTTAGTTGGGGATTGGTCCTGCTTTGAGCAGGGGGTTGGACTAGATGACCTCCTGAGGTCCCTTCCAACCCTGATATTCTATGATTCTATGAATCTATGAAGGGGAACATGAAGAGGGGTGCTACAAAGCCATGCTTGGCCAGCAGGGGATGCCACAAGGCATGCATGTCCTTTGACAGGGCATAAGTACCACAGCTAGATAATAACTCACAGAAAGTGAGCATGGCTTCTCTCCACCAACACTCACTGCATACTGCTCAAATCTAGGAGTATATTGTGAGCAGACTGGGATTTAGCCATACAATTGTCATGAACAGGGTTTGTGCAGCTATGCCCACAAATGTGGCAGTAAAAATGTAGCTTGTTGGCATGTATGGCCTATATTTGAAAAATGCAGCAATAATTCTCCAGGTGCACTGGAGCTGTGGGGGCAGAGCTTGCCACTGGAGGGTTAGCTTTGCATTGCAGTACATTTTAGGCTATTTTATAAGATCTTAATTTTTAGGCCCTCAGAACTCAGACAGTGCTCAGACTCTCCTAAAAGACCAGTTCTCCCATGAAGTCCACTCAATCCTACACTCTCTGCTCCAGGCAATTGTACCATGACTGAAATGGGAGGGAGTACAATGAAAAGTGTACCAAAGCACACAAACCATGGATAAATATTGTATAAATAGATATTGAACCAGCAATGGGAAAACCCCTAAAAACTGTGTGCTTATCAAAATGTATGGACTACGCACAAGACTCCCCTCCCTTACCTTTCCACTTGCCAACCATCCCTAACCTCCACCACATGTTGGTCTCCCCAGCTCGTGTATTCTCAATGAGAGGCCCTGCTGGCCTATTGCTGACCGCTGGGATGGCTTGTGGCAGCTGGTAGACTCACTGTCCTCTCCCTCTGAGGCTGGAGCAAGTCTATTTTCATTGTCCTGAGGAGAGTAGCCAAGGGGCTAGAGCAGGTGTGGCCAACCTGAGCTGGAGAAGGAGCCAGAATTTACCAATGTACATTGCCAAAGAGCTAACACCAACATTATATCTGTCCTCCTTTACAGAGCAGAGTCATGTACATGTACAACAGAAATTGATAAGATCAACTAATTCCAAAGTAAATGCCTGTGGAAGATTTTCAGAGTCCATTGGAGAGAGTTTCTTACAACATCAGAGCAAACCAATATATGCCATGGTCTACACTATGACATTAGGTCGAATTTAGTTGCATTAGGTCAATTTTATAAGCAATAAGGCTACACAACCAATCCTGTTCCATTGATCTAGAGCAGTGGTTTTCAGACTTTTGTGCTGGTGATCCCTTTCACATAGCAAGCCTCTGAGTGCGACCCCCTTTATAAATTAAAAACACTTTTTTATATATTGAACATCATTATAAATGCTGGATGCAAAGTGGGGTTTGGGGGGGAGGCTGACACCTCAAGATCCCCCATGTAATAACCTTGTGACCCCCTGAGGGGTCTCGACCCCCAGTTTGAGATCCCCTGACCTAGAGGGCTCTTAAAGTCAACTGCTGTTCTCCTCCCTGGTGAGGGAAGTAGTGCTAAAATTGACCTTCTTGGGTTGAATTTGGGTAGTGCAGATGCAGCATTGTGCAATTTGACAGTATTGGCCTCTGGGAGTTATCCCAGAGTGCTCCAATGTGACTACTCTGGATGGCACTTTCAACTCCAATGCACTAGCTGGGTACACAGGAAAAGCCCTGGGAACTTTTGAATTTCATTTCCTGTTTGGTCAGCCTGGTGAGCTCAGCAGCACAGGTGACCATCCAGTCCCAGAATTGCAAATTTACCTCTAGCATGCAGTGAATGGGAGACACTGGATCTGATTGCTGTAGGAGGAGAAGAATCTGTGCAGGCAGAATCATAGATTATTAGGGTTGGAAGGGACCTCAGGAGATCATCTAGTCCAACTCCCTGCTCAAAGCAGGACCAATCCCCAAATGGCCCCCTCAAGAATTGAGCTCACAACCCTGGGTTTAGCAGGCCAATGATCAAACCACTGAGCTATCCCTCCCCCTCTGATCAAAAAGAAGAAATGCTAATATATATGACAAAATCACAGAGGGCATGGTCAAAAGAGGCTACACCAGGGGGACACAGCAGTGCCAAGTGAAAGTTAAGGAGCTCAGACAAGTCTACCAAAAGACAAAGGAGGCAAACGGTTGCTCTGGGTCAGAGCCCCATACATTCTGCTTCTATGATCAGCTGCATGCCATTCTATGGGGGGACCCTACCAGTACCCCACTACTGTCCATGGACACCTACAAGGGGGAGTCTCACACAACATGGAGGATGATTTTTTGGATGAGGAAGAGGAGAAAGAGAATGCACAGCAGGCAAGCGGAGAATCTGTTCTCCTTGGCAGCCAGGACCTTTTCATCACCCTGGAGCCAATACCCTCCCACAGCGGGTTCCCGGACCCTGAAGGCGGAGAAGGCACCTCTGGTGAGTGCACGTTTGTAACTACACTACAGGGGTTAAAAGCAATTTAATGTTTGATTTGTCCTGAAGAATTGGGATGCATTCGCAGCCAACACAGCTACTGGAAAAGTCTGTTAATGTGTCTGGGGATGGAGCGGGAATCCTCTAGGGACATCTCCATGAAGCTCTCCTGGAGGTACTCTGAAACCCTGTGCAGAAGGTTTCTGGGCAGGGCTGCCTTATTTCATCCTCCATGGTAGGACACTTTACAACGCCAAGCCAGTAGCAAGTTGTCTGGAATCATTGCAGCACAAAGCATGGCAGCGAATGGTCCTGGGTTTTGGTTGCATTCATGCAACATTGGTCTTTATCTTTCAGCCTCATGAGAGTGATATCATTCATGGTCACCTGGTTGAAATAGGGGAATTTTTGCAAGGGAACAATAAAAGGACCCTGTTCATGCTGGGCTGCTTGCACTTGGCAAAAGGGATCATCCCTGAGAATAGCCACGCAGTGAGAGGAGAGGTGTGCTGCACATCCAACCCAAATTCACAGCCCCCTCCTTTTAAATGGCAAACCCAACCGGCATTGCTTGCTATAGGAAAGGAGGGAGCTACAGTCTGAAACATGTTATGAAGGCGTTCGAAGCCAACCCCATGTACCCTTTGGCTTACCATGGCTGTCTGGAAACCGAATTCTGTTGCCCACGCGTGTATGATATGTCACCATACCGGCAGGCACTCAATATAAAAGGCAAAATGTGACCTTGTACCTAAAGCACATGTGCTGTCTGCTGTGAATTGCTTGATTCACTGTAAAAGAGTCTCCCTTTTGTTCTCAGAAATATATCTTCTTAAATTTTACTCTCCCTTTTTATCCCTCCTGCAGGTGCAAATGTTTCTATGCTCCCTGTATCATCTCCGTCCCTGAGGTTATTGCCGATTAGAAGGTGAAAAAAATGCACTCACAATGAGATGTTTTCAGAGCTCATGCAGCACCCCACCATATCGATAGGGCACAGCTGAATGCATGGAGGCATTCGGTGGCATAGGCCAGGAAAGCATTCAGTGAGCATGATCAGAACACACAGGAGAAGATGCTGAGGCTAATGGGGAAGCAAACAGACATGACCAGGCATCTGGTGGAGCCGCAGTAAAGGCAACAAGAGCACAGATCGCTGCTGCATCCATGTATAACCACCTGCCCTTCTCACCAAGTTCCATATCCTCCTCACCTCGATGCCCAAGAATGTTGGGGGGGAGGCTCCAGGCACCCAGACACTCCACTCCAGAGGATG